>NC_141694.1:1513471863-1514011863 GCF_964263255.1 Lissotriton vulgaris
TATTCCTAAACCTAGGGTAGAAATACCCAAGTGGGAGTGCGCAGATGGTACTGGTTTGGTTCCTATTGGAATTCTTCAGGATATACTCAACCAAACTTGTATCCGTGAAGTGTGCAACTATGCAGTCACCTCTGATGTCTTTATTTCTCCCTCCAATCCAGCTTGCCCTTCTTACACTTGCTATCTCTCCTCTCTCCCCATTATTTAAGGGCCTATGGATATTCAGCCACTTGGAGATTTTGGACAGCAGTTGGAAATGGCTTTCTCGCTCATTTGGTCTAATCTCCGGGACCCCTGCAAAGATAACTACAAAAGGGCATTCCTCGGGGGGGAGATCTATGTGTGGAACATTGTTGTTATAAAAGGGGTCAGTGTCTGTGTGACAGTAATTATAATTCCCTTCCCTCTGGGTGTGATCGTCTTGTCTCCATTGCATTAAAGGTTGTGGGGTGGGTTTCTCTCTTTGTGTATTATTTGCCCCTTGGTTATGTCTCCCTCTTGCGTTATCATTAATACCCCCTTTGGGGTTTTGAACAGTTTTGGGGGCCTCGTGAATCTGGACTATTTCTTGCTGGGAGTGGCTAACACAATTGTTATTTTGCGCTCTCTTTGGGTATGCCTTATCATTTGTGACTTCCTCAATTAATTGGGGTGGGTCGGGGGGAGTTTTAATAAGTGTGTGTTCTAGAACCTTAGCTTGTTTGGCGAGCTCACACATTATTTTATCCACCTTACTTATAATGGGCTTTAGTTGTGCCGTGATGAATGATTCTAGTTGTTTTTTCAGATCCATAACTACCATGTCAATCCACCCCAGTGGTATAGGTTCTACTTGCAAGACATTTGCTGCTATTGTGTGCTCTTGGGTGCATGTTGGAGAATTGTCTCTTACTGGTGCTTTCCTCTGTCTCTGATGTCCCTTATTTCTCCCCAGTCGCTTCCTTTTTTTCCTAAGGGTTATATCATTAAGCTCAGAGGTTTCTGGACCTGATGTTTGTGCACAGGGGATGTCCTCTATATCATTACTTATTTGAGATACACTGCCCTGAGTATTTGGGCTATCTACTATTAGGACATCTCTGGAGGGTGTTTGAGTAATGGCATTAAGGTTCGGCGAGGAGGATAAACTCCGTTCCATGCGTTCAATTTCACCTGTCACTTTCTTTAGCATTAAGTCAATTGCCGTTGGTTTGTTCCCTTTTACAAGGGCTCCCTCCTTTGTTGTTTCCCCCCTGGGTGGTTTCAGGGTGGGTTTTTTATTTGATTTATTCCCAGCCGAACGGGTGTTAGGATGGGTAGACATGATTCCCCTGAAGATTCCTGCCTATTCGCGACAAGTCTATGCTGCGTGGATTCCTTCCACTCCTCTTGCGTGAGGTCAAAGGGTAGGACTAATGTCTTTCAGAGGGCTTCAATACCCTATACAGCTTCCCTGCGCAAACAAGCAGTACGGTACCTGGCAGAGTTCTCAGATGAAAGCGTTGGAGCCAAGGGGGGTGGCCCGTCCCGTCCCTCGTCGTCCCCGGACGGCCACAGATGGCCCGCCCTCTGCCCGGGCTCCGCCCGGCGCCGTCCGCGACGCGGAGGAAGAGCCCCGTTTTAATAGCGCCTCCGGGCGCGCTGCGGTAGGAAGTGGGCGGAAGTTGTCGCTCAGCCCTCTGGGAGCTGTAGTCTCCAGCCGCCGCGATGGAGCCTGGGCGGCGAGACCACAGCGTCAGGGCCCCAGGAGCGATATGGCGTCCCGCTGGTGTGGCAGGCTTAGCTGGACTGCCTGCGTGCTGGTAAGAGTGCCCCAGCTCCGTCGAGGAAGAGCCCCGTTTTAATAGCGCCTCCGGGCGCGCTGCGGTAGGAAGTGGGCGGAAGTTGTCGCTCAGCCCTCTGGGAGCTGTAGTCTCCAGCCGCCGCGATGGAGCCTGGGCGGCGAGACCACAGCGTCAGGGCCCCAGGAGCGATATGGCGTCCCGCTGGTGTGGCAGGCTTAGCTGGACTGCCTGCGTGCTGGTAAGAGTGCCCCAGCTCCGTCGAGGAAGAGCCCCGTTTTAATAGCGCCTCCGGGCGCGCTGCGGTAGGAAGTGGGCGGAAGTTGTCGCTCAGCCCTCTGGGAGCTGTAGTCTCCAGCCGCCGCGATGGAGCCTGGGCGGCGAGACCACAGCGTCAGGGCCCCAGGAGCGATATGGCGTCCCGCTGGTGTGGCAGGCTTAGCTGGACTGCCTGCGTGCTGGTAAGAGTGCCCCAGCTCCGTCGAGGAAGAGCCCCGTTTTAATAGCGCCTCCGGGCGCGCTGCGGTAGGAAGTGGGCGGAAGTTGTCGCTCAGCCCTCTGGGAGCTGTAGTCTCCAGCCGCCGCGATGGAGCCTGGGCGGCGAGACCACAGCGTCAGGGCCCCAGGAGCGATATGGCGTCCCGCTGGTGTGGCAGGCTTAGCTGGACTGCCTGCGTGCTGGTAAGAGTGCCCCAGCTCCGTCGAGGAAGAGCCCCGTTTTAATAGCGCCTCCGGGCGCGCTGCGGTAGGAAGTGGGCGGAAGTTGTCGCTCAGCCCTCTGGGAGCTGTAGTCTCCAGCCGCCACGATGGAGCCTGGGCGGCGAGACCACAGCGTCAGGGCCCCAGGAGCGATATGGCGTCCCGCTGGTGTGGCAGGCTTAGCTGGACTGCCTGCGTGCTGGTAAGAGTGCCCCAGCTCCGTCGAGGAAGAGCCCCGTTTTAATAGCGCCTCCGGGCGCGCTGCGGTAGGAAGTGGGCGGAAGTTGTCGCTCAGCCCTCTGGGAGCTGTAGTCTCCAGCCGCCGCGATGGAGCCTGGGCGGCGAGACCACAGCGTCAGGGCCCCAGGAGCGATATGGCGTCCCGCTGGTGTGGCAGGCTTAGCTGGACTGCCTGCGTGCTGGTAAGAGTGCCCCGATCTTGGAAGTAAATAGTTCTTGAAGTATCTGGGCAAGTGGCTGTAAAAAGAAAAGTCTTACTTGGCCATCAGACGATGATCTCAAAAGGGGGGACCAAGAGGGTGGGCCCAGCCCGGCCTCTTCCGGCTTCAGACGGGCCCGGGCTTTGCCCGGGTGAGCCCGGGTGCGTCCCGCGCCGCGGGGGCTCTCAGCTGTTTTTGATCGTGACGCTGGTCCTCTTGCAGGTTATCTCGCGAGACCACACTGCCTTCTGGGGGATGTAGTTCCCCGGCAGTCCGCGGTCCGTGAGAAAGGCAACAATCAATCAGTCAATACGGGATTCCGCACCGAGGTCCCGAAGTCCCTGGGCAGCTCGGCAGCAAAACGGTGGAAAGCACAGCAGAAACGGCAGCAATTCAAAAATCAGAGCACATCCCCTATAATCATAGAGTGGACCCTTCGTCCCTGACAGGACCAATAATGGGAAATCTTTTAGCATTTTCTGCATTTCCTTACTCTCACTCTCCAACTTACCACTATAAGGCCTTTGAAAGTATTTTCCTTTATTCTCACCCTTAGATTCAAACAAACTTGAGTCCACTTCTCTTTCCTGTTCATAATTGTCCACATACTCCTCCTTCGTTTTGGTCCTGAACTCGGACGATGTGGTTCTTTGCCACGTCTCTTTGCGATTAAATTGGTTACTCTTACATTTTATCCTTTTCCGCTCATTTGCTGTAGTAATTATGCGTTCTCCCTTTCTTTCGAATTCTCCTTTTTTTCCAACTTTACCTTCACTGCCTTTTCTCTCGTGTTTCTTACGTATTTCTCTATCATCCACCCAACTTTGGTAAGTTTCTCGTTTTTCCTTAAGTTTGTCCTTAGATACTTCTTTTCCACATTCTTTATTACTTGCAGCTCCTTCAAAAACTACCGAACCCTTGAATGGCGGCGTACAAGCCTTCAATGCTTCACCCTTTGTTACATGCATGCTTTGGATCTGTGCCAGCTCACTCATTTGTTCTTTTCTTCTTCCATTAAGTGATATTCTCAATTTCTTTTGATCCTTCCACCCTAGCATGGTGGGTCCACTTTCCGTTATATATATGGTACTCCAAGTATTATTTCCCTTGTGCATTAAATCCATAACTTTGTATCCTATTACGTTGATGTCCTCCCCTGTGTACGTTTTTAGGGATATGTTGGCCTCTTTCAATTCATCTCCATATTTTTTAGCTAATTTTCTATTCCATTCACTCTTGCTTACCAAACTATAACGTGATCCTGAATCTGAGATTATATCTGTCTTTACTCCGCCTATGAAGATAGTACACACAGGGTTTATTTTACTTGCATTAACTTCCTCTTTGCTATCCATTCTTTCCTTGAACACTTCATCCCTTTGTACCTTTACCAACGAGGCTTGTATATAATATTCATCCAACACACTCAAGATGTCCTCATAAATATTTCTGACTGTTCCTTTCATGAATACCTTTTCCATTTCGTTGTACTTTTTCCGTCCCCCAGTTCCTAAACTGTGAAGTAATATTTCAGCCGTATCCTCAGGTATGAGAGATACTTTCTCTTCCTCAAAAACTGATATGTACTTCTCAAAATATTCTTTCCACTCACTCCATTCTGCAATGTTTTTTTCATCCCCCTCCATAAACGGCACTGGTGGCGGAAAATTATACTTCAGGCACCACTCCATGTTAAATGCGCTGTTATATTTAGGAATTCACGTGAAGATGTAATATCCCCCTCCAACAGAAAGATGGCGGTACGAGTGCACCTCGTTGGACTCTCTGGCGCCCCAAACTGATTAAAAGTAATGCGCAGGCTTTGCGCCTCAAGGATACTCAAAATGCTTGGGTCAGATAAATGAAGGGAGAAGAAGGGAAACTTCTTAAATCTAAAGCTCAGATCTGGTGAGGATGGGTCTAGGTCCTAGCTACGGAGTGAAAAGATATTTAGTTATACTTACAGCTGCACTATCAATGAATTCCACCGCTAAAATGCATCACACTACTTCTTTAAGGCATTAAATATTTACTGCGCTGCTTTATACTAGGTAGATTTCCACCTTCAAGCTTGAGTATGTAGAGAATTCAACCTACTGGAATGTTCCAAATGACCCAGTTCAATGAACGTAGTCTTCCCAGTCCGGCGATATTGCCACTTTCAGTCACGCCGATTAGCCTCAGAGGCTAATTCTCTCAACAAATGAACTAATGTGCTAATTGGTACCCCCTTATCATTTTTAGTACCTTCACACGTGCGTTGAAAAGAATGGCCCACCAGGTGGCAGTGCAATATGGCGCCTGCTTTATTTATGTGCTGTAGGAGACGAAACTAGCGCCTGACTAACTTTAAAATTTACAGCTGCAGTGCAAGAGAACAGTTAAACCTTTGCCTCGCTCAACTTCTCCTACAGTTCAATTTCTTCAGAGCGCACCTCTTGAATTCAGAGAAAAGCCACTGTACTACCAATTGGGTAATACTTTTATCCAATATTTCACACACGAGTACTCCCAACGTTATGCAGTAAATTACTTGAATTATTATGTAATCTTTCAGTTCAAGGAAGTTCGTAAATAACTCGCTCAAATTTCACCTTTAACAGACTTCACGGAGATATCACTGTACTACCAATTGGGTAATACTTTTATCCAATATTTCAAACACGAATACTCCCAACGTTATGCAGTAAATTACTTGAATAACTATGTAATCTTTCAGTTCAAGGAAGTTCGTAAATAACTCACTCAGATATCACCTTTATCAGACTTTTCTTTTCTTAACTCATATATTCATCTTGTGAAAAACAAACACCTCACGATGTCGTACTTCAACTTCTTCAGGGGTGAGTTATCCAGCCGAAAGATTCACTACTTGGGACGGCTTCTCAACTCAGCCCTTGCTCGCAATCAGTAACCAGTCTGGTTGAAGACTGCCCAAATCTTGTCACGAAGACGGTAGATGTAGAGTGCACTGTTACTGTTGGAACCCGTCTTCGACACAACGGACATCGAAAGAAGAATGTGCCAGAACAGCGCTGCCCCGACAATCCAGCTCAATTCCTCCTCCACACCAACAGCAGACGTACCTCCTCACGCGCTCCCCCTCAGCGTCTTCTCTCACAGTTGTGACAGATCCGTGTCCCGCTACGGGACAACTCTTACACAATTGCGTCACAACCAACTGTCCCGGCTCTACCTGCAGCTGCTTCCTGAAATGTTGCTTTCACCACCGCAGGATACTCCAAAGGGACACTGGTTACCAGATCCACCGACGCCAGTCAGACCTCAAGCGAGGAGGGAAGGTTCCTCTCCTCCACACGGCACAAGCTCACCTTCACCGAGGCCTCACACCCGACTTCCTTTAACGTTCCGGAATCGAGAATCTCACGTCCCCCCAAGGGAACACCTCGATGAGTACAGCCTGAATTGCCGGTATGTCCGCTGTCCTGTGATCTTCAAACATCAACTGGTGAGTTTTCCTTTTCAATTCAAAACTCCGCACAAGCATCAAATTTATCCACGGGGGAAGGCACCACACTGACCCTGGCTCAGCTCCGCGTTCTCGTCGCCAGAAATGTAGTAAAGAGTCACTACGCAATGAAGGTTCCAAAGTCTAATTTTATTTAGTCATAAGTAAACAGGTGCTCCCAGCTGGGCGGCTTACTCTCACAACCAACATTCTAACTCGCGCTCCCGGAGGCAGAGCGGACCATACCAAGTGGGGAGGAAGGAGAGGGGTGGGTAACAGGGAAGTCACATTAGGTAAGGTTACAACAGAAACCCTTCGAGTTGGTGTGGGGGGGGTATAACATAAATGTAACTCTGATGCTGAGGGGTATTTGATTAAACCAATAATACCAGCAAATTCCACTTAGTTCTTATATGGGTGTAGAACAATTTGCCTTTGACACATTAACCAGGATGCCTTGGAGAACCATACTTGGAAATGAATAGAGTACTTACAGTCTAACACTGTGATTCAAGCAATTTAGATTCGAGTTTGGACTACCTTCTTGTCAGGACTTAGTAAATATGTGTGCTTTAAAGTATCTTTATTCCCTTTTGCTCAAGGAGTATAATGAAGTTTAGGTTTTGTGTTGGAGGGGGGTCCATTATAACTCACATAGTTGGGCTACCTCTATCCTACTGCGGATTTGAAGATGAAAAACTATTTTATGCAATATAAGAAGAATCACCATTATGACTCATTTAGTCGTAAATCAGAAATGTACTTCTTATCACGCCAAAGACATGTACTAAAGGTATAGGTGATTCAGAATCAAGGTAGTCTGTTTCTTTAAATTTTCTGGGAATGGAGGACACCTTTCCCTATATCTCCCATTTATCTTATGTCATCAACTTTTAAAAACAGTGTGCCCGATTCACCAAGGCAATCTGAGACAAAAGTCTAACTTTACAACTTTTGTTATTCACAGAAGTAATTTACAAGTCGTATCTTTACATCCTCAGTCGGGTCGGAATTTCTGGCTTAGGCCGTGCTCTCCGCACTAGAGCTGTACTCTCCGGCTTGGGTTATACTGTCCGGCTCGAGACAGATGAAATGTAATCAAGGAACTGGAATGCAATTTTTACAAAAAGAAACATCAGGAACGTGTGATAATTGGTAGAGGAAGTCATGGAAATCGGTTAGGGCAGGAAAAAGGGTGTGGCTCCCAGAAAGGTTTGGCCCTTTGCATCATGGTACATGCAGTCCACAATTTACGCTCCCCTCGTGCTCACCTTGTCTCAGAGAGTTGTACAGAATAATCAGTGGGAACGTTTTCAATAAATATTTATTGAACAAGCATCATTCTAGTATAAAAAGCTGCAACAACCATTAGACAGAAACAGATATATATGGTCATAAGCACTAACAGAGTAAATAAAAGGTAGAATTCTACCATAGTGCTAAAACAGTGAATATATGCAGGCATACAAATACATGATAGTAATAATGCGTACTCCTACGATGCAACCCTAACTAGATGTACCTAAATTTACCTAGCATGTATGTAGGTGTATAGCCAAGAATCCCCCTAGGAAAGCGCCAGCCCCATTACCTGATGTGAGAGAGCGAAGGACCCCGTCTTGGTCTCGAGTTGGACACCCCGCGAGGGATGACAGACCACTGCGTGCAGGAGTGACTGCTTGCAGGGACTTCAGCATCTTTTGTCAGTATGGAAGTTTCTTCTCCTCTGGTTTGCCCAGCGAAGGTGTGGTGCTTATTTACCCAAAAGGTACCCTCAGGCTTTCCACCTGGATGATCATGGTACTGTGAGCATGTTGGCCAAGGATGACGATAGTGGTGACCCTTATACAGAGTTATTATGCAGAAGATCATAATCCTGCTGTGAGACTGAGAATCTTCATGCATAATAAATGAGGCTAGTTTTGGGAGAAAACCAAATGACATTTATTCAGCACCTAACTAGGTAAAAGGTCAGCTCCAGAACTGTTATGTAGACCAATGGCCTATATTGGGGTACATTGGGGTTCATAGCAGAGGGGAGCACAGATTGTGTACTGCATGTACAATGATGCAAAGGAGCACACCCTTTTCCCTTCCCAAATTGATTTTCATGACCTCCTCTACCATTTATCACAAGTACCTAATGTTCCTTTTTGTAAAAATTGAACTCCCGCCCATTGATTACACGTCATCCATTCGGAGCCGGAGAGTATGGCCCAAGCTGGAGAGTAACGCCCGAGCCAAAAATTCCGGCCTGACTGTGGACGTAAAGATACAACTCGTAAATGACCTTTGTGAATACAAAATGTTGTAAAGTTAGACTTTTGTTTCCGATGCCTTTGTGAATCGGGCCCAGTATTTGTTAAATATCGCAATGTCTTGGTGCTTAGCAGTGGACCTATTGTTCAATATGAATTATATAGATGCTGCTATTGGATTAGGTTGTTTTCTAGTCGCTGTAACAAGAGTATGTGCTTTTATTTGATTTTTTACTTCTGGAAAGAAAATCCATTTTTTACCTTGACTTTTTAGATCTTTGCATTTTTATTGTACTTTGTTAGATAATAGACAAAGGTCTTAATAATCATAATTTCATCCTCACTGCACTAAAAATAAAAACTGCTGTTGAGCCAGAGGAACCAACTAATCCCCCCTCAGATCCATAAATGGCACTTCCTACCCCCATCTGGTCAGTGGGCGGCTATATTCATAAATGCTATTGTAGATATCTTGAATAAGATAGAGGTCACACTCATTCTCACAGTAGTTGAATCTCTCTAGAATGGCACACTTTCTACCATTGGAAGGAATTCTCAGTGCGGTAGAGTTAGCGTGTTTCTATAGCAACATGTCATTTGCTTACTGAGAGTCCCTATGGCTCTCAAATAAGATAGTGGGATCCATTTTACTGCACACTACCTGAAACCCTTTAACAATACACTTGGAACAGCTTTTTCCTTGTTCGCTGCTCATCACCGGCAAACCCATGGTCATAGTTGGTCAATAAAACCTTTAAGCAATACCTCAATTGAAGCATCTTTGAGTATGCTAAATCCTTTGTAGATTTGCTACAGCTGAATTCAACTGTGCTGTTCATAGTGCCTAATATATGCAAACATTACACTACACATATCAACCATCTACAAACTTTACGAACACACTGCTCGTACAGTTAGTAAAAAGCTAGTTCAGTGATACCTCTAAGAAATTATTGTGGTCTAAGCATTAGCCCCAGGACTCCTACAAAAAGTGAAAGTGCATTTAGGACATAAGCAGATTGCTCATGATGTCAGAGCCCTGTATTTCAAAGTGGACCGGTGGGTTTAGTTTTTAATTCGATATTTAATGGCTTTGCAATAACCCCCATAAACGTTTGAACTGTTTGTATGCAAGATCTGGTGGACACTAACTGCATACTTCGGAAAGGAAGAAATAATTAGCAAAACATGTATAAAATAGTACAAAACACAGTCAACAAATTTCTGGCACCCCCTTAACAGTCCACAGCCTATGCATCCTAAATCAATAGTGCACAGAGTCCATTATTCTAACATCAATGCATGTTCCTCTGACTAATAAATCTGACCCACTAGCCCAAAAAATTCTTTATCTTGATGTATTAATTACATATATGATGCCATTTTATACATATCAATTGGTCTGTAGTTTCCATTATCTATGGCATATAATGTAAATGTACTCTTTGACTGGCCAATGAAACCTTAAACTCAAGTTTCTCTTTCAGTATGTCCCAAATATATGTACATTAACCCTTCAGTTTCTGGCATTTCCATAGTAGGTGTACAATAGCAGCATTCCACATCTGTAACACTGGCCCGTAGGGCTGAGACTAGCCTTCTGCAGTGTTTGCCTGGATCAGTGTAATTGGTGTATGATCTTAAAATGGCCAAACTTTAACCTAGTCTCGCACATATAGTTTTCACCTATGAGTAGTCCAGTCAACAGCTGTATAGTAATTTTGTTAACATTGGTACCAGAGTCCCTGCAGGACTATCACAGTTGGCCAAGCGAACATACTGCTTAAAATTAATTACACCTTTATATTGAACACATTTTTGTAAGTATGAAGTGACAACTGAAGTTTCTAAATCTACAATTCATTGTTCAATTGCCTCCCGTAAGCAATTGATAAGTTGGTAATGTCTCCGGAATTGATTTGCAGGAAGATTGAGATAATTGAACAGTTCTGCAAATGTCATAAACTAGCTCCAGCTATCCATTGATGTATGTGGTGTATGCCTCTATTTTACCACTCTGCCCTGGTAATTTCTGTTCAGTCTAAATAAAATCATCATTGTTCCAAAGAAGGGCATCCTTGTGTACTGTATTACTCCTGAGATTCTCACGCGCCTTATGCCAAGCATACCATGGGGAGCATATCACAGGGTTTTCCCTTTACATTACTTTTGTGCTTTAACATATATATATTTCAACCCCTTTTTTGCAGATGTGCGAGGACTCACTATGTGTACCAGACTTGGTGGTTCCAAGAGGCACAGCACCAGGTATTTAAACTGTGCCAATTGGTATGACAGCCTATATGATTGCCGCTGGTTCTTGGTTAAGAAACAGAGGGGACAAGGGGCAACCCTGTCCAGTTCCCTGTGAGATATCAAAGGTCAAGGCAGTTGGGATCTGGGACTGTCTGCGCTATGTTCTTGTGCATTTACCTGCATGTTGTGCAGTAGTTGCAACTATATGTATGCTACGGTACTCCTGATTTATCTTGTCTCCAAAATGTGAATGCAGGGCCATGGCCCAGACTGTACCATGAAAACCAAATAAAATATGTTGTTAAAAAAAAGAAAAGTAAAGGAGGTGAAGCCGTCACAGGTTACCACTACTAAGAATTGTGTGTACAACTCATTTAACCTTTTTAATAGAGTATTCCACTCCACCCAGTCAAACATTATTTTGCCATCCAAACTTACAACAACATAATTCCGGGTACATCACAAAATGTGTGATAAGGTTCTGAGATACACAGGAAATAAAATCTCTGGGATGAACCTTAATTGTGAGGAGTAGATTAGTGGTGTATGACTGTTTTGAGCCTTTTGGATAGGATAATTGCCAGTATCTTTTTGTAAATGCTTAATAATGAAATAGACTTGTAGTTGACAAACCAAATGGGATCCTTGTCTGGCTTTAGAATAAATGACATTTTGGCTACATTACTATATTTCTGTGTAGATAGGTCTTTGATACTTTATTTAAATAATTTACACATGAATGGAGCAATCTTAGCTTTGTTGATCTGGCATATATCAGTCCATGCCTGGGACTTTCTCACAGAGAAAATTGTCAACTGCCTTACAGATGTCCTCTTCTGTTGGGTGATGATAATGCCAATCATAGGGGATACAGGACCATCTGATTCTTATTGTGAAGCATTTGAGTGATATCAATCTTTATAAAATTAGACAATATCTAATGGGTTCTGTCAGGAGCTCACAGTCTCAGTGCTCCTACAAGAAAACCACTGCAAGGATTCATCAATTGACTTGTGCCCCCAGACTCGCGCTATGGCGGGAGCTGTGCAGACGAACAAGTTGGATGTGTATAAGCATTTGAGGGCAGTGTTGTAAAAAAAGGTACTGTGACCTTAAACTATTTGTGGCCCCATGTCCAGGGGTCAAGGTCTGCCCTGTCACGCCCCAGAGGAAGAGAATTCAGAAAGGCAGTTATATTGGATATGGCTGGGTATGGTTCCCCGCCAAGCACCAGACAAAGAGACATCAGCAAGGCCTGGTGTGGCCAGGCATGGCCCAGCTATAAAAGCAGACTGTATCAGCATGATTCTAAACTTTTAAGGAAAGTTTTCTGGAGACAAAGAAGGAAATTGTGAGACAAAGGATTGGGTTGTTCAGGATTATTTATTTTGGAGAGTATTTTAAATCGCATCTTTAACTATGATAGCCAGCGAAGGAACTGGCTCTTAACAACCCAGGAGAATTTCGATGATCACCGACTTAGCGTCTTGAACTTTTTTTTGGGAAAGTTGTTTAAAAGAGGTCACATGTGAACACTAACGTCATTGCTCTAAAATAACACATTTGAAGATTGCAAGTGTTATGATAAGGGTGTGTATTAATATTGTTGTTGATTTATAGGGCCTCAGCTCCAAATCCAACAAGTCACCTCTCCTCCTACTGGTGGGGGTAGTTCTCCTCTCACTCTCATCCAGTAGGCTTCGGATCTCAGCTGCCCAAGGTAATAGAGTTTACTTACCTTATTGGAGATGTTAGGTGTATACAGACTGCTACCACACATATCTAGGCTTAAATCTCTCTTGAACAATTGCAGGTTCAATTCTCCGGAGCCCCTTTCCTAACCCCCTCGCCCTTTATCTTTTTATGGTTTGACTTGGAGTTCATCCATGCAACCACACCAAGGGAAGGGTGGTGCCTGGTACCAATCTTTTCCTGCTTAAGTATACCAGAGTACTGACAGGTCCATTACTTAGTCATCACTCTTAGTTCTTATTAGAAGTTTTGAGGTTTTAGCATCATCTTGTTTCATTTGTAGAGCCAGAAGTCGTCCTGCCTTCTCCCACACTCACAGTGTCTTTGTTTGATACAGAACAATGCTTTTTTTTGCCAGGGTTGTAGGCATTACATTAAGATCACATTGAACTTTTATTAACAGTCACAGTGTGGCTGATCATATGTGTAATTTAGTTAAGTTGTCAGTTTTCCTAATTCTATTTGCTTTCTATTGTCCTCTCCCTTCCATAAATCTACATCTCCTATTAGGTTAAACTGGACCCTGTCTCGTGAGAGACCGGGGATGGGACAAGAGTGAAGTCGGTGACTTACCTAAACTTTCGATCTGGTCCGCGCTGCTCCTGAACCCTGAAAAGAAAAAAAAAAGAAAGCATCATCAGTGAAGAAGGACATAGACAAGGAGGAAAGTAAAAGATGGAAACAAAGAAATGACGTTCTTCTCTACAGACCGGGGAAGGAATAACAGAGAGAGAAGTAGGACTAGAGGAGGATGTGACAACGGAGGAGTAGAGAGACTGGAAAAAGACAGAATTCAGTAGAATGGAGGACATAGTGTGGAGATACCATGACTGCGAGTGGAGGAGACGCTGACACTGTGGGGAGGAGACGCTGACACTGAAAGAACAGCCCATGACAGCAAAAGAAGCGGGAGTCCAGAAATCATTTGACATGCACACCGAAGGCACTCCTGCAGGCAGCAACCTCCGGAGTGGCCCTCAGTCCTGAAAACTCCCAAAGGAGTGTGGCTAGCATAGGTGCATTCTAAGGTGAAGGGGTGGAGGGGGGTGAATTGTGAAAAGCATTGTGTGAACTATGCTTATTTCAAAGTATATAGCAACATATGAGTAGTCCCAGGAAAGGCACCTTAAGTACAGTAAAATAAAACATAAAGCAAGACCAAAACTCAGAAAGGAAACCTTCAAACGTATTTATTATTATCATCATCAATTTTGTTATTATTTCTTTCGTCATGCAAATTTGTCCATTTATTTTGTTTGAGCTATTGTTTTGTTGAGGCTGACAGAAGGTTGCCAGTAAATCCTTGTCAAAGAGGGAGTCAAGAGGACTGGGGAAATATATAACAAAACTGACTAGAGAAAAACCCCTACATAGAGGAAATAACAGAATGTGATGAGGGGCAAAGGAAGTAAGTGGTAAAGGAAGCAATAGGGAAGGAAAGGGAATCCAGTGAGCATTGTTTAGAATAAAGGACTTACCTGTACTTTTGTTCTTTCCAAGGTATGTGGATGGGGAAGCTTCACAAACATAGAAAGAAGATGAAAAGGAGAAACTTTACCACATCATTAGAAAACTGATGCAACCAGCTCTAAAGAAAGGGAAGCACAAAGAAGGAAGAGGAGTAGAGATTAATAGTAAATATAGCATGTCTGTAAATCTGACGCAAATAAACCACTAACTGGATATCCCTAATAACAAGTCATCGCCTATTTTTCAAAAATCTCAGGTGAATTACATTTATCCTCTAAGTCCCGCCCATTGCAGAAAAGAAATCCAAACAGATGGCTACTATTGTATTGCAGTCTGATACATTGCACAGTTTAATCTTGTTAGCAACCCAATTTAGCATTTGTATGGAGATTAAGTAGTCTAATTGTGATAGTGTACCATGGAAGCACAGTGTAAATGTATTCTCTCAGTCATTTGGATGCCTGAGGCACCAGGGATCCAGCAATCCATGATCATCGACAAAATCACCTAATATTTGTCTGTCTTTCCCTTCATTATTTCTGGATTACCTGATTTACGGAGTATAGGATTAAGAATCATATTTCAATCCCATCCCAGTAATATAGTGCACTTTCTATGGGGAAGTAGGAGTTTTGAAAGCCCATTTAGTGTGTTGCTCATCCTATAAGGGCACTCAAACAGATCCTAGCACCAACCTCTCATATTGCACTCACGCCTTGATCACAATATAATGTCCTTGTGGGCTGAACTACACTTTCGTCAATCTTATTGGCAAGCCTTTTTAAATTAAAATACCCAGTTCACCCTTTCAAAAGTCTGCTCTAATCTGGTTTTGGTCTGATGATGTGAATTTGCTGGCAATTCATACCCTGCCTATCCTATCTCAGTGTAGCTTATCATTCTCTACAGAGGACAGGTGGGCCTCTTATCCCAACATGATGTTTAGTGTTTGGATTTAAGAAATATTCGAAAAAAAATTCTTTTGACAAAGTGTGCCAAACCATGCTCATTTGGCTACATCATCACAACATCCTTAAGCTGTGGTAAATTTTAATTACCTATACGGAATTTATGCGGTAAAGTTTAATAAGAATAACTCAGTCAAAATAAGAAGGCAGAATCCGTGGTATCTGAGGTTAAAAAAGGGTTTTATTCCTTAACAAAGGAATTGGCTCGAACCAATGGTAGCATGACCCATCGCCACGAGGGTTCAGGGTGGGAATTGCAATGGACATGTACAATGATTTATTAACATGAAATCATATATATAGTCATTTCATACAGTAGCTTTGAATGCAGAAGGCGTAACAGCTGAGAGAAACGAGATAAGAACAGAAATACGTAACAGAAGGCGTGCACTAGGGCGTACACGGAGGTGTGTGCTGGAAACGTCACATAAAGGTGTCATAAGTGGGTGGATCCCTAGAAGAATCCTGCAGAGTCAGCAAAAACATGTGGCAGAGATGCGCGCGCAGCAGCATGACGTATGATTGACGTGAAACTGGAGGGTGAAGGGGACTTGACATTTAGCCCTTCATGAGGAGACAGAAGTCTGGGATGTCAGAACAACCTAATCCCAAATCATATCTAATATCTTGTGTTTGAGGAACTGTATTATCTAGAAGGAAAGGTCTCTCGGGCAGAGGCTATTCTATACTGACTGCTAGTGCGTGCATATGCGACTACGTGTCTACATGAGATGTGAGGGGCCATGGGCCTACCATGGTAACGGAAGCTATGAATTACTTGCATGGAGACAGTGAGGCCGGGCCCTTTGCTCTGCAGCTGGGAAGGATGTTTACCTAAACTACTAGACAGGAATGTATTTTTCGAGGAGCGGAGCAGATAACTTGAAGGTTGAATACGGTCTTGGCAGGCAAGGCTGGCCGAGCCTGGCACAGCTCGCCGCGCAGGGAGTAAGTCAAGGGTCAGGAAGCAGCAGGCTGCGGCTTTTAGAGGCAGAAGGGAGAAAGAGGCTCGATGGCAGAAATCAGGGCCTAACTCGCCAGAGCTAGAAATCATGAAAGTGTACCACATAAAGACGTTGGCAAGGCACACTTAGGAACTGAATATCGGACCCATTCATGGTGCATCTGAAAGAGGACATGTTAACGTTGGACGCAAATGTATTTGCGTCTTCATAGCTGGTTGTGGAGGGAACTTACATGTACTAGAAGCATGTACATGGAGCCGTTGGGGTCTACGATAGGGGACACAATTGACCATAACATTTATATTACCTCATTCCCTCCTTGTCCCCTACGGACCCTTCATGATATATCAATCCTCATTAATCTATCAATCTGTTCATGTAACATCATTTGCTCTTCTTTCTTCTTATGGCGTTTCGAATGAGGACTCGAATGAGGAATACATGATGTGGCGCACAAGCCGCAAATCGCTGGCCCACATTGCAGACATAGGCAACAACTGAATACTATGAGAAGGCCAATACCTAGGAAGGATAGGACTTTCCATCCCCAGGCTGACAACGTTGTCCAGAACCAACCGGACCAAGTCCAGGTGCCTGGATTCTGATGTATCAGACTTGCAATCTTATGAAGACATGTTATAGCTTTATATACTGATGGCGCGTTTTCTGGAATGAAAACACAGCAGCTCGACCCGATGACCTTACAGGCTCCGCCCCTATCGGCCAGGATGACGTCAAGGACGAGACGATTTTGAAGAACAACAATCCGCATAGCAGACTGCTCCTCTGTTAAGTTACCTAGGGCAGAAGTAGTTTCATTCACTACAGCTTCAAGGGTTCTAGTTAATTTTCGTATCAGTTTACTATTAAAGACAGCACCTAAGTAGGGAAAGAAACCTTTATTGAAATCTGTGTATTGTTCCCATGCCGTTTCAGTATAGTCGACAATCGGGAGATCTCTCTTGGGTCTATTGTGTACTAGATGAGTGTTTCTATGATAGTCAGGAGGGGCTAGAAAAACAGGTGGCAGAAGGAATGCAATGTAACAGGTGCCATCCCAATCTAGAGGTAAGCGTATATATGCGGTATGACCACAAACGAAGTAGGAATGACGTGAAGCTTTAAAGGTAGACTTGCCCTTATCACTGAATTCGATCACAGTAGTACATCTACTGTGACCCAGGTGTACTGAACCATTCTTTCTGACACATAATTCACCTTTAACTGGAAGTACGGACATGGCGGGCAAGACTGGTTCTACTTCGGATTCAACACTGAGAATCATGAGGTTAAGTGTAAAGTTACCTAATCCATATACTTCATTTTCTAGATCAGTTCCTGTCCTTTTGGGAAGACCCTCCTTGTCAGGGAAACATACTTTATGCAAAACAGTGTTCAGGTTTCCCCATACCCAGTTACCCTGGTAAACTACGGAATCTGAATCCAAGGAGTTAATCAAACTAAACCATGCACCACAGGACCCATTATGTGTGAACGGGTACGGAAAAAGAGGCAGAACTCCTTTGTATTTCTGATAGGGAGGGAGTCGGCCACATATCCAACAATTAGTAGCGTTGCTGGTCTGATGGGAATGATGTAACATACTAATGAATGTATTGTTGCGCAGCGCAAGTCTGTAAGACAGTTCGTGTGGGGGTAGTTCGCTAAAAGAATGCTCGGTAGTGACGTTGAAGGAAGAATTTGCACGTTTGAATATAGGATAGTATATGTGTAGAAGCACACTTGCAGCAATAATCAGAAGGCTCAGAAAAAACATAACCAATAAAGTCACAATGCAGTGGCTGCGAAGAGATTTGCAATATTCACGTTTCTTGAGCTGTTTCTGTCTATCTCTCTCTCTATTGGGGTCTAGGGGATACATGTCAGAAAACACGTTCAACCGATTCACCTAGGGGAGGACTTAAACAATTAAACTGTCTGACTTGCTAGACCTTAATTTCATTTTATACTCCTGTTGTGGAGTTTTCTCTATCAGGGGAAGTTTAGAGTCACTAGAATCTGGACAGTCCTTAGAGGGGGAGGGTGAGTCAGTCTCTGGCAATGCACGAAATTTCTTCACATGACTGGAGTGCAGCCACCCTTTGCGGCCCTCGACCTTGATTGCAGTCCTCGTGGTGAGAAGTACCAACTTCGGCGCCTGCCACCTGGGCTCCAGCAGGCTTTTCCTGTCGAAATTTCTTATAAGCACAGTATCTCCTGGAACGACGTTGTGCGGTTTCACCTCGGTGTTGTCGGGAAAGGCTGCAGCGACCTGTGAACGACATGATTGTAGTGCAGACATCAAGGAGGCAAGGTAATCTGTCAACATATTACAATCGACATCGGTAATTTTTCTGGGCAAAGGCGTCCCCCACATATTCGGTGGTCTACCGAAGACCACCTCATACGGGGATAGCCCTGTTCTGGAATGGGCGACCATCCTCATGTAAAAAAGGGTGACTGGCAAAGCTACGATCCAGTCGACACCCTTCTCCTTACAGATTTTTGCTAGACGAGTTTTCAGGGTCTGATTGTGTCTCTCTACGAGACCTGCTGCTTCAGGATGTCGGACACAGTGGAACTTCCATTTGTAGCCTAGCAGGAGTGATACCTGCTTCATAAGCTCGGACGAGAATGGCTGACCGTTGTCTGAGTATACGACACGGGGCAAACCATATCGGGGGAAGAATTCACGAACCAGCTGCTTGGCAGTGGTCGGAGCAGTGTAATCTGGGACTGGATATGCTTCTGTCCAACGGGAAAGTGCACATACAACTACGAGGACATATTTGAAACCTCGACATCGTTCCATCTGAATATAATCCATCTGGAGGACTTCAAAAGGGTGATCGGGAGGATGAAAACCACCTTGTTCTACGGGAACACCTCTACGTGGGTTGAACTGACAACAAATCATGCAAGTACGCACTTTCTGTTTGGCTGCTGCTCGTAAGTGTTTATTGAACCAGAGGTGTTGAATACTGTGTAACATGGCTTTTTCTCCTAAATGTGCTGGACTGTGTACTGTATTAATGATAACTTGAACCATAGAGTCGGGGAGAAACCATATAGATTTTCCCTTCGTCATCCATCCTTGTTCTGTCTGGGTCCCTCCTAGTTCAATCCATTTCTTTATTTCATCTGGTGTAGCATGTGTCTGTATGTCAATTACATCTAGGGTGGGATCCTTAACTGTCATGCAATGTGTCGGTGTCGAGACTATTGTCTTTGTCAGGTCAGTGGCATGAATCTGATTCTGAGCTGTGTGTTTTGCGGTTCGGTCTGCCAGGTCGTTACCCTGGGAAACAGTATCTGTAACCTTTGTATGTGCCTTACACTTCATGATGGATATCGCTGTAGGCAGATGTATTGCATCTAACAGAGTTTGAATGAGGGGACCGTGTTGAATTTTGGCACCGTGAGAAGTCAAAAAACCTCTCTCTCGCCAGAGGACACCGAAGTCGTGAACAACTCCGAATGCATAACGGGAATCTGTGTATATGTTAACTCTCTTGTTCTCAGCTTGAATACAGGCTTGTGTCAGAGCGATGAGCTCTGCTGCTTGTGCTGACAGGATGTTGATACGATTTGTTTCTATGACTTCAGTTTCTGTTGTGACTGCGTAGGCGGCCACTAATTCTCCTGTACTTGTTCTCATACATGAACCATCCACATAAAGTGTCAGGTCTGGATCTGGTAATGGAGTGTCTGTCAAGTCTTGTCTGGGTTTCGTCGTGATAGTAATGACTTCAATGCAATCATGTGCCAATGGGTCTGTTTCAGTTAATGGCAAAAGTGTAGCAGGATTCAATGTATTGCAACGTCTAATTTCTATGTGTGGCTGAAATAATGTCAATTCATAACCTGTCAATCTTGCTATAGTCAAGTGTTGAGTCTGTGTTCGATTTAAAAGAACTTCCACGGAGTGTGGAACTTGTACTGTCAATGGATGTCCTAACACTATTGAATCACTTTGTCTGATTGCTAGAGCTGTTGCTGCAACTGATTTCAAGCACGCAGGCAGAGCCTGGGCTACTGGATCCAATGTACTAGAAAAGTAAGCACACGGTTTGTGTGAACCTGCTTGATCCTGCGTGAGTACCGACAATGCAGTACCTTCACGTTCTGTGACAAAAAGTGTAAAAGGCTTACTGTAGCATGGTGTCGCTAAAACTGGTGCTTGACATAAGGCTTTCTTTAAGTCGTCAAAAGCTTGTGTATGTTCCTGAGTCCAGGGGAGGACAGTCGAAGACGCTGCCTCCTGAGTTGTTAACTGAATGAGTGGCTTTGCTAGAAATGCATACTGAGGGATCCATTGTCTGCAGTAAGAAGTGAGGCCTATAAAAGCCCGCACCTCCTTTTGTGTCTTGGGTGGTAACATGTTTGCAATTAACTGGATGCGATCGGGTGTTAGCTGTCTCCCCCATTTGGACAGCAAGTGGCCTAAGTAAACAACTTGCTGAACACAGAATTGCAGCTTCGAAGGGGATACCTTGTGCCCCTTGTCAGCCAGGAAATGTAAAACCGTCAGTGACGCTAGTTCTCATTCAGGTTCACTTCGGGCGGTGATCAGTAGGTCATCGACATACTGGAGTAGGGCAGTGTTTTCAGGCATGTGTATACTGTCTAGTTGTCTTTTCAGTGCTTGGCTATAGATGCTGGGGCTTTCTGTGAATCCTTGAGGTGCGCGTGCAAATTTGAAACTTCGTCCATTTAAACAGAATCCGAACAAGTATTGGCTTTCCGGATCGATTGGGACGCTAAAGAAGGCGTTCTTGAGGTCAATTACGGTAAAGAACGTTGCCTCAGAATCAATGGCTGTCAATAGAGATGAGATATCTGGGACCACAGGGTACTGTGGTACAATGCATTTATTCAATTCGCGCAAATCAATAACCAATCGGTAAACTGGTGGTGCATTGGGATCTGTACGTTTAAGAATTGGAATGATAGGAGAATTACATAAATTCGAGTTGGTTTCTACAACCACTCCTTGTGCAATGAGCTCTTCAATGATTTTCAGTAAAGCCACTACAGCATCGGGGGGTAACTTGTATTGTCGAATTCGTGGTAAAACGACACCTGGCTTGAGTGTGACTCGATATGGTGTAATGTGCATACAACCTACATCAGTGGGGCCTTGCGCCCATAAATGTGCAGGTACATTCTGTAATCGAGGATCAATATCTCTCAACACATAGTGACCTTTAAAGTCACGTAGAAACAACCGTACTCCTTCCGGAGAACAGCAGATAACAGCTCCTAGAGCTTTCAGAGTCTTGATACCTAACAAGTTTTCTGGACATGACTTTGTGAGCAGTAAATCTGTAGTACGTGTCAAAGGACCAACTGCAAGGGGAAGTGGTTGCGATACTTCATTAATAATAGGCTTGCCTGAAAAACCAAGGGAAACATTCTGTGAGCCTGAGAGGGGTGCCCCTGGGACCTCGTTGTGACTTATCGTTGTTCGGCTTGCCCCTGTGTCAATTAAAAACTTTCTGTCTTTCCCTAATACTTGACTGTGTACATAAGGACCCTCTTGATCTACAGGAACCTCAATAAGAGGCAAGCCAACTTCCCTCTCTAGGCTGTTTCATGTGTATCGCTGATAATCGGGGTAATCAGTCTGAGCATACTGGTACATCTGCTGTGATGCATGTTGAGTTGCAGCAATCGGTTGGGGCTGTGGTACCGCTACTGCCTGTACTGTCTGTTGTGAGGCTTGCATAGGCTGGATATTCTGTGGTACTTGTTGTTGGACCTGGTCCTGTCTAGGAGGACGCGGTCTCTCTTTAGTTTTACCCGTAGCTATATTATGTTTCAAAACTGCACAATCGTTTATATAGTGACCTGGCTGTTTACAATAGTTGCATGTCCCTTTAACGGGAACTGTTGTATTATTAGACTGTGTCGTGCCGTTTTTCTGACCGTCAGCTGGAACTGACTTAGCAACTAACATTTTCATTTTCGTGTCTTTCATGCGTCTCTGTTCGTGTTCATGTTCCTCTCTAATTCTATTCTGGTGGTACTGTAACATTTGTAACATTTGTGAGGGTGTATTTGCTTGCCATGTGCTCTCGACTTTCTGTACACGATTCTTAACTTGGGGCAGGGAATTTTCGACTAGTTTCGTTACGAAAAGATGTGGATATGACTCGCTACTTGCTTTCAGGCCACTATTAATACCAAAACATTTCTCAAAACGGGAATAAAAATCGCTAGTGTCTTCATCGGGTTAATGTTTACAGGCTGAGATAGCATCCCAGTCCTCCTTTTTAGTTGCTAATAAACGTGGCAATACTTGCACTAACAATCCTGGTAACGCTTTAACTTTGTCTCCAAGCCCTAGGCCTGGAATTCGGGTGTTTTCTTCGTTTTCTAATGCAGCCCAATCAATCTTTGCATTTCCCACTTCCCATTCTTTTTCTCTGAGTTTCTCGTAAATACCAGCAGGCAGTAGTATTTTCAATATTTTCATAAGGTCAGGATAAGTGTAATCACCCATGAGTAACATGTCTTTTATTTCACGATGAAAACCTGCTGGATCCTTGTCATGGCTGGGCACTAATTTTTTCATTTCCAATAATTCTATTTTAGTTATGGGCGTGTACACAAACACGCGTCTGAGCGTATTATCGGCATTCTGGACCGGATGCACTTCTCGCAAGGGGTTCTGTCTGTCTATGTAATACATTTTTCTGTCTATGGGTGGAGCTGGAACAAAATGTGTATTCAGAAAAGTATTGTACCTGTGTCGATGTTCTAGAATTACTTTAATCAAGTCAGTACCTAGACCTCTCCATTGTGGCGAGAGTAGTTCTATTAAAATATCAGGTAAGGGACCTGGGTCAGAATGATGGTCTTTGAATAATGTAATGAGATGCTGAACCATGTATATACCAGCTAATTTCTGTTCGTCAGGGGAAAGGTTTAAAAAGGTCTGTACTAAACCATCATCACTATATGTATCAGGATCGTCAGTCCATTGTGCGGCTGACCTGGCCAATTCTTGTTCATCCATGGAATTGAGTACATGGTACCCCATTCGTTCTTGTAGTATTCTGTCAGTGGCCTGGAATAGGTGTTCGGGGGTCTTTGGATTTGACATGGCAGTTCGAAAGACTCTTTTACTTTCCGGACGTACCGGACGCATTGAGTTATTATAGGGTCTTCCCTTACCTACATATGCTATCATTTCTCTAACTGGTAATTGTGCTTGTCCTCCTGTCTCTTCTGGTGCGTCCTCCTACCCCGAGGATTCAAGTTTGTCTGAATCTACTTCTGGTGCTGGCTGTCTTCTTTCATGTATCTTTATTACTGCATTTCTGATCCTTCGGTACATATTTTTTATACAAGCCTGTTTATCATGATTCCCGTCTGCTATATTCTGACCCCATCTATGAAGTGCTTTTATTTCTTCCGGGTTTGCACCCGGCCTATCCACTTCTCTTATTAGGCAGTTTATAAAAAACCGTAATATCTTGCCTTGAGTATCGACTTTTTGGTAAGCCATGGCCTCGCCAATACTTTCAGGGCCTACCCCTGTTTGGACAAAATGATATATTCTATCTAGATGATCAACCATTCCAGGTAGTGTCAATAAAAAGTTTGTAACTCGTCGCAATCGTACTGATGCGAGCATCATTCTATCGTCATTCTTTTTACCGGGTACTGGATCATATCTACAATCTGCAAGACGTTCTTTATATATGTCAAAATCGGCTGCTTGAGGTGTACGTTGTTGTGCTAGATCCCTATAAGTCCATCGATGTGTTGGTGGTGGGGTTTGAAAACCTATCGCCCCTCCTGACGCGCCTCCTAAGGTGCCGGATCCGAAGGGATTCGTGGAGTGTAAAGTAGGAGGAATGGGTGCGGGGAGAGGTGGAAGGACAGCCGGAAGTGTTGGAACGGGAGGAGGAGTAACTTGTCGCAGAGGTGGGGGTTGACTATCTCGGGGTCGAGCGCCGCCAGTAGGGGGTGTGCGGGGCGGTGCGGTATTAACATATTCGGGGGCTACATCGTCTAGATAGGAAGAAAGAAAAATGTCCTTTGTGGTCTTGTGATATACTTTAGTCGGGAGCAGGGGAGGGGGCAGATCCTTCGGTATTTCCGGAGTGGCCTTAGGTAAACCCTCTGCTAGTAAAGGATACATACCATTCATAAGAGTGTTTCGCTGTCGATCTACTTGTTCTGTCTTTACTCGTATCCCCTCCTCAACTAATACGTTTTCTTGGGCCTTGTCTGAATCCTCTTTATGTTTCTCTGCTTTTCTGAGTGCTTTCTCTGTACGTCTGTGCGATTCTTTACGCCATAGTTCAATGGCGTCTTTCTGGCTTTCTTTTTCCATAATGCTTCTTCTACTCTCATGATGCACTCGGCATCCCATGTCCCAGTAGCGGGCCATCTTTGATTCTCTGCTAAATCTTTAGTATAGTCTACCCACAAATCGAGATATAATACAGCGTCTAGGCCGTGCTTGTGGTACATAAAGTGCCCTGGAGTGTCCCTAGGTGGAAAGGGCACTGCTTCTTCTAGAATCCCTTTTCTAGTTCCTATCTGTCTTAGTTTGGAGAACAGCGGCATGTTTCAGCCGTGCTACTCTGGGCTTTATACTTACTCGACTTCGGACACAACTAATACAGTAAACACAATAATGCAGATCGAACAATCACTCATACCACGACATTAAAACATACTAAAACATTTCAGAGCGAACAATAATGATTAGAATAAAACTAGCTAATGGCATGATACTGGATGTACTGCTAAACAGTACAGATACACCGCTAAACAGTGCAGACAGGATATACTGCTGAACAGTACAGATACACTGCTAAAGAGTGCAGACCAGGTCTGTGTACCCAAACCCGTCTTGACCGGCACAAATTAATGCGCTCGTCTAGATGCGTCCCCAGCAATGGTACTCACCGGGAAGCACGGAAACGGAAGGCCTCGGAAACTTGATACTGGACTGGACTCGACTGGACTCGACTGGACTCGACTCGTGATGTAAGCACTTCGGAACTTCGGAACTGGTGGGCCTCCGGATACCTCGGACTTTGCTCTCTCAGCTAGGCTCTGGTCGGGATCCTCCGCACTCCTCACCGCCTCGTCTGGGTGTCGATCGCAGCCTCAGTCACCTCCGTTGGCCTGAGGGAGGTACAGGAAATCCTGCGGGTACGCGTAGTTGTCCGTCAGCGCTGTGGCAGGGGACCAAGCCTGCAACGCACCGCCGGCGCGCGAGGTGGGGGAGGGTCCCTATTCGGGCGCCAATTTTGTGGTAAATTTTAATTACCTATACGGAATTTATGCGGTAAAGTTTAATAAGAATAACTCAGTCAAAATAAGAAGGCAGAATCCGTGGTATCTGAGGTTGAAAAAGGGTTTTATTCCTTAACAAAGGAATTGGCTCGAACCAATGGTAGCATGACCCATCGCCACGAGGGTTCAGGGTGGGAATTGCAATGGACATGTACAATGATTTATTAACATGAAATCATATATATAGTCATTTCATACAGTAGCTTTGAATGCAGAAGGCGTAACAGCTGAGAGAAACGAGATAAGAACAGAAATACGTAACAGAAGGCGTGCACTAGGGCGTACACGGAGGTGTGTGCTGGAAACGTCACATAAAGGTATCATAAGTGGGTGGATCCCTAGAAGGATCCTGCAGAGTCAGCAAAAACATGTGGCAGAGATGCGCGCGCAGCAGCATGACGAATGATTGACGTGAAACTGGAGGGTGAAGGGGACTTGACATTTAGCCCTTCATGAGGAGACAGAAGTCTGGGATGTCAGAACAACCTAATCCCAAATCATATCTAATATCTTGTGTTTGAGGAACTGTATTATCTAGAAGGAAAGGTCTCTCGGGCAGAGGCTATTCTATACTGACTGCTAGTGCGTGCATATGCGACTACGTGTCTACATGAGATGTGAGGGGCCATGGGCCTACCATGGTAACGGAAGCTATGAATTACTTGCATGGAGACAGTGAGGCCGGGCCCTTTGCTCTGCAGCTGGGAAGGATGTTTACCTAAACTACTAGACAGGAATGTATTTTTCGAGGAGCGGAGCAGATAACTTGAAGGTTGAATACGGTCTTGGCAGGCAAGGCTGGCCGAGCCTGGCACAGCTCGCCGCGCAGGGAGTAAGTCAAGGGTCAGGAAGCAGCAGGCTGCGGCTTTTAGAGGCAGAAGGGAGAAAGAGGCTCGATGGCAGAAATCAGGGCCTAACTCGCCAGAGCTAGAAATCATGAAAGTGTACCACATAAAGACGTTGGCAAGGCACACTTAGGAACTGAATATCGGACCCATTCATGGTGCATCTGAAAGAGGACATGTTAACGTTGGACGCAAATGTATTTGCGTCTTCCTAGCTGGTTGTGGAGGGAACTTACATGTACTGGAAGCATGTACATGGAGCCGTTGGGGTCTACGATAGGGGACACAATTGACCATAAAATTTATATTACCTCAAAGCTTGGCATTACTTTATTCAAATTTGTTCTTCTGCTGAAATCATTTAAGGAGTGAGGCAAATTAACTAGGAAGACTGAGGAAATCACCTATGATTATATTAGGGATGTTTGCTGTATCTAAGATGTAGCTGTGGTTGCTGGGTCCTATCCTAAAGCCATGTGTATGTATAAGGGTATATTCAGCTGTCAATATGACTGTAACAGGGTGTATTCAGTACTTATTGACAGGTATAAAGATGATATGATGTGTGGGGACACATGTACCTGACTGCCCTATCTGTTCACCTACATACGTAGCATGTTAGCCTCTATATTTTAGTTGGGTATGAGTCTACCACAATGTAAGCAGCCTGCCCACAAAGTAACATTGTCTTCGGTTTTAGAAAAAATAATGTCGTTTGGAAGAACATGACTAGTGTAGGGTGTTCCTGGTGGCAATACAGAGCCTGAGAGCACTTGTGTGGGTGAAACATCTTGTGGCAGAAAGTGGGAGGTGTGAGAAACAGTGAGCACCAGAGGAAGACTGTTAGAACTGACTATACCAGTTACAATATTATGAGTTCAGCAAACTTTCATTATGAGACTATTCTGACTTATTTAGCACACGGTTTATATAAGACTGTTGATCAATGTAATATAAGGCATTCAATTCAACAGCCTAATTATAGGTTGTTACCATTTTCTATATATGCCCTAAGCATTAGCAATTTATAATCTTCTTGAACTGGGGACAAAAGTATTTTGTGAATACTGCTATGGCATCTTCCCATTAGTGCACCCTCACAAGTAAGAAGCAATGGATCAAAACCTTATTTGTTTTTTTAAGGAAGACCTGGGTTTTTCTCTGAGTGTGTCATCTTGTACTTCTATCCCACTGACCAGTGTTTCACCACTTCTCCCTATCTGTCTCCTTCTTCCAACTTGTTCCTTGATGTGCCAGGGTCCCATGTTGCCAAAGAGTGTGATGTCTCCCTGGTGCTGTCCTACATAGTATCCAACAATCTGTCCATTTCTTCTAAAACCCCAATTTTCTTATTTGGTCCATTTCGTATAATAATCATTGTGACAAGTTCTAAGAGACTGTATCTTCAGTCAAATATCTTTAGCCTCAATGGCAGTCCCAGGAATATCTTCTTCTTAATTTGTCTCACTCAAGAAATCCTGTGAGATGTATTTGTTCTCCAGGCAATTAGTCAGTGTGCTTGTTGATGTTACAAGAAGCAGATTTTACTTGTTAAAGGTAGGTCTGCAATGCCTCATTTTATGAGGTATTTGGGCATCTGGGGGTGGCTGAAATGTCAGTTTGAAGCTTCAGAGATTCAATTGTTTGGGAGGTTGAACATATTCCACTCCAACCCCTCTTACTCTGGAAGCCCTATTCCTAAATTATAGACTTCTACTACGCCTCTGCTTTTTCAAAAGATGATGTCCTCTGCTTGTTGCTTCTGGTAGCTTCTGTTCAATGGAGTCCACTTTCTCGTGTTACATTTAAATCATACCAGTTCTTCTAGCTTGCACCTCTTTTTTGTTTTTATTACATTCCATTTTACTGTTTCCATTGTCACTCCTATGGCTGAGAGCTCTTTGAGGTCTCTAGTGTTGTTTTCTGTGTAAGGGAGTTTAGTCTTAAATGCCTTTCCGTCCTTTGCCAGACACCACCTCTGTTAACAGCATCTGGCTTGCTGGGTACTAGTATAATGTGGATAGCAGTCATACAGCATTCTTTAATGCGGTAGTGCTACTATAGTTTCACCTGAAACAAAGTAAATAGCAGTTGCTGGATCAAATGGTGCCTTTCCAAGCATTGGGTTGTAAAATAATGGTGCCTGTAGTCCCAGTGGCTGTCCAAAATCCTTGATATGTGCTGGTAGTATGTTTAACTCAACTTGCCTGCCTTAGTACAGTACTAACAGTCCTCTTTATTACACTTTTGCTGATGATGCTCTGGTTTGAGCACCAACTCCAGGTAAGTCTACAAGCCTGTTGCTATCTCACCTGAAGAGCCTTGACCCATCACTGTCCCCTCAGCACCAAATCACCCTCCAGGACCTCAACCACCTACACCCCCTCCTTGCTTCACAGTCTTGTGTTAACCCTAGTCTTCCCAGTCACATCTTCTCCCTTAGTGTGGATAGTGATTCACCCACTTGTTGTCAGTCTCCGTCATTTGGCTAGCAGCTGAGCTAAGCACTGCTAATCTCCGATGTAATTCCAGGGCTTCTTCCGGGTCATTCCAGGTCTCCTTCATTAATCATAGTGACTCTGCTGCTCCCCACAGATCTCAGATCATGGGCTGCAAATCAGTACCTGCTTTGGTCCTATGTTCAGCAGCCTCAATAGAGGTGAGCCCAAGTGGATCTCGAAGAGAAGCCACCATGCTCATTGGCTGAAAAGCACACCTCAAGGAGCATCCATTTAGATGCAGCTTCAAACTGCAAGAAATACTATGTTTTTCATGTGTCTATTTCCTAGACAGCCTCAGACCGTGTATGGACAAGGTGTTTACCCACTGTCCTTGTGCTTGGTACTCCAGAAAAAAGATTCAGTTTCTCCTAGAACTCAGACCGAAAAGAGGCTATTTATATTAGCTATTAAAATGGAAAATATATGTTTTGAGGATAGGTGTTGGACACCAATACAGACTATCTACACTTCCATTCCTAATTTTCATTTTAATTTCAACCTTGCCTTAGAAATTTGTTTGAATCTGCAAACCTTGGATTGGGGTATTTTCAAGTAGTCCACACAAGCTCCTCTGGTGGGGTACTAGTCACCTGGGTTTTTAACCCCATGGTCCTGAAACACCATTGAGATCCCTATGAGAGACACTATTTGAGGTAGCATATCCCACTTTGGTCACACAAGCACTGCCCCACATTGATTAGTATGTTGCACGGCAAGAATGATGCATGGTAGGACACCTCTGAGTGGTTTATGTCAGAAAATCATATAAAGAAATATCTTCTGACATAAGCACTGTGTCTCAAGTGTTGTTTATACAATATCACCTAATTGGGTGTAGATTGTTTATTATTTACTCTGCCGTGGCCATATTGAAGATGAGGTTTAGGACATGATATTCATACCGGACAATAATCTAATAAGGATATTGTATTACCACATCATTTATGTGATACTGTTTTAATGTTTTCAATGTTTTGTCAGCTGTGGGAATGCCTGCCTGTGCCCACTGTGCACAGGCCCTTGTCCCACAAGAATGGACAATGCACTGGGATTTTTGCAGGAGATACAGCAGATCACACATATTTTTGCAATCCAACAGCAGGCATTTAAAAAAGAGAATAAACTCAAAAGGTACCCTGTTGCTGACCCGCATGCTTGTCATAGCAGCTTCAGGACTCTGAGAAGTGAGTCTGGGGGCATCCATGAAAGACTCTGAATCTTTGACTAGTACCTTACTAACTGCAGAGTAGTTTGGTTTCATTCATTTTATATTTGAGACTCTTCCACCATTTTCATCTCACTCTCTTCAATTAGACCCTTCCCAAAAGGCCTTTTTTACACACTCTGTCCTGGGAAAAATATTATGCTCTCTTTACACTAATCTTCTTAGTGCAATATATCCTCCCTTGGCTTCTCTTAAGTATCAGCAGATGCCACTTAAATCATCACTTATTTCAGTGCCTTCATGCTACACCTCCATTACAAAACCTGCAACTGCCTTATAAACATCATACACTTAATGACACTGCAATATCTAATGGTACATTTCTCAGAAACCGAAATCTCTTACTTCCTTGTTTCAACTGAACCACCACCAGACCTCTCTACATTACCTTTCCACTAGTGCACATTCTCACTTTCATACTCCACAACAAACTTGGGCAATAATTCAATTGCAACACCTGCCTACTACCGCCCCAGAAATTAATTTACAATAGGAGTGGCTATGCCAAATGTCTGCACATCCATCAATAGAATACAACAGGTTATAAAATACAGATCAGTGTACTGACATGACATATACAGAGGCGATTGATCAGGAAAAGAAGAAACAATAGGTAGTACAAATGTGTTCACACGCTGGTAATGCCCAGCCACCCACGGTGCAGTAAACCCTACTGTATTAAAACAGTTGGGGACAAACCTTGAGCACTAGTACCGGAGCACACACTTATGTCTCAAAGTATTCCTTGTTAAGAAAAAAGGGTTTGACAAGTTTGATGATTCAAAGTAGTCTCTTCATTTATTGTTTTGTAAGTATCGTCGTGTGGACAATTTGATGTTACAGGCAGCAGATACATGGCTATTGTATTTGCATGCTGAACTTCCAAAATTTCCAGAGTCAAAACATTAAAAAAATGCAGCCACATGGGAAGAAGCGTGTAGCTAGACTGATAGTCTAGATGCACAACTGGGGCTCATAGTGTACCAGTCCATGAACCGACCCAACCAGGCATAACCAATATAGTAATTTTTGCATACCCACGGGGAATTCCAAAAATGAATGTATCTATACTAATATAATAAAGAGAGAGCTCAAACCTATGAGGCGGGTAATCTCAGGAACCACAGCACCAATCACAACACCCATTACAGCGTTGGAAAGGGCAGTTGCAGCAGAAGGACATAGGCTATGCAGACGCCCACCATATACATTCAAAAGGTAAAAGAACCGTGCCAGCAAAGTAGTCCCTTGTGGGCGTGTCTGCGTTGTGCTGTGGGTGTGTGCTGGGGGCATGACAAACGCTGGGGGCGTGTGGTACGTTCCGCCCTTCATGCCAGGTCTCATATTGTGTGCTGTGGGCGTGTGCTGGGGGCGTGGGCGTGTGCGGGGCGGGGGATTATGGAAAAAAGTGAGCGTTGTGCCCAATATTTTGTTGTTTTTTCTTCCCAGGTTCTGTATATTCCAGCTCCGGGTGTCCACCCTGCTCCCTTTAAATACCCCTGCACCCCATAATCATAACCCACCCTTGCTCCTTAAAATACCCCAACACCCTTAAACACTAACCCATCTTAACTCTGTAAATATACCCTGTACCCCAAAACCCAAACCTATCCCTAAACCCTAAAAATACCCCTGTAGCCCAAACCCAAACCTAGCCATGAACCCTATAAATACCCCTGTACCCCAAAACCCAAACCTAGCCCTGAACCCTAAAAATACCCCTGTACCCCAAAACCCAAACATAGCCCTGAACCCTTAAAATACCCCTGTACCCCAAAACCCAAACCTACCCCAGAACCCTAAAAATACCCCTGTACCCCCAAACCCAAACCTAGCCCTGAACCATAAAAATAACCCTGTACCCCAAAACCTAAACCTACCCCTGAACCCTAAAAACCCCTGTACCCCAAAACCCAAACCTAGCCCTGAACCCCAAAAATACCCCTGTACCCCAAAACCCAAACATAGCCCTGAACCCTTAAAATACCCCTGTACCCCAAAACCCAAACCTAACCCGTAACCCTAAAAATACCCCTATACCCCAAAACCCAAACCTAGCCCTGAACCCTAAAAATACCCCAAAACCCATACCTATCCCTAAACCCTAAAACTACCCCTGTACCCCATAACCCAAAACTATACCTGAACCCTTAAAATACCCAAACACCCCAAAACATATACCCCTATACCCATACTTACCTTATCCAAACATTTAAAAAAACATGCTTTTACCATTCATGTATTTACAACGAATTTCGTTGTAAATGTATGCGTGGTAAAAGCATATAAAATGTAATGCCATGCGTTATAATGGCATTGCGGAGTCATGGTACTTTCGTAATGAAAGTATGAGGAGTGATTGTATGCTGAAAGAAAGTTGCGGAATATTGGGTGTTTACCCTCCCCCGGTAAGTACATTGGTGGCACGGCGGCCCACATCTCCAGCAACATACTCATACATTTTCACCACCGATTTGAAAAATGCACAGGTCTCTCTAATTGATGGCCAGCACCGACATACACTTTTAGACACACCTCACGCCACAAGTTCTAGATTTGCGAACTTTAGAGCTGGGGAGCTACGTTCGAATCTTGGCATCAGCTCAACATCCTGTGATTCCAGGCAAATCGCTTTGTCTCCCCGTGCCTACCACAAATGAATGTGTTCTTCTGTAATGTAAATTGTACTCATGTCATGTTGTCGAGTTCGCGCTACATAATATTGCAAGGAAAAATAAAGTGGGAAAACTCGAGTTCACACACTACTGAACGCGCACTCTTAAGTGCATCAGCAGTGCACTGTGAATCGGAACGTTTCACAGGCCTGTCACAGATAAGAAATGCTATCAAAACGAAATCCTACAAAACAATATACTACTGTCCGGCAGCAATTCATACCCGGACAACGTCGGGATGGGCTGCTAGTTGTAGATAAACGGTGCAGTGAAAAAAAAGTGTAGCGCGGAAGCAGTTCCCTAAAGTTATCCAAGCCACTGTGGTTTAAAACTGCAGCAAGACCATTGTAAGTCAGTGCATAATGGAGTATTGCCACCTACGCATCTGGACTATTTGTCTAGGTACAACGCTTCTCCCCATGTGACTGCATTTCTTCTTGTTTTGACTTCAGAAATTTTGGAGGGGTTATTGTCCTTGTGCGGTGGAACTGGAGGTCTGTAATTGTTTGCAGTCTGAGTGTGCAACGTAAAAAAAATATATATCACAAGGAGCCTTCAAAACATGACACTTTGCAATACATTGCAACATACCTTGCCATGTCACACTAAATTACACAGCAATATGTCACTTGACTGTGCATTGTAAAATCATCTTCTTTCACACAAGTGATCCAACTACTGCATACCAAATCATTCAACCTTGCACTGTTTTTCTTTAAGTAAGAAAACATCTAACAGAATAATTTAACAGAGCCTCACACACCACCACACCATAAAACACCTCACCTCATAAGGTCTTCTTCTATCATTCAACAACATTCTATACATAGTACAACACACAATGCTGCTGCCACTATAAAACACTGTAAACAGCAATAGTTGTTACTTTTATCAAACAAAAAAGTACTCTATTTATTGACCTTGGAAGGATGCATGGTTCAGGCTGCTTTGCTGAGATCTTAAGTGTGGCCTATATATAAACAACAGAAAAAGAGCATTAACTGACTGCAGCATTTTCCTATACTACATCCCCTGAACACATTCAACACTTTATTATATAACACAACACTCTCCACCCCATATCCCATCACAATTAACCATACCACAATGTATAACACTATTTCACACTGCACAAAACCACATAACAATATGCCAGACCATTCATCTACCACCCATGACAACACACACCAGACTCTACATCAAACTCTATAATTCACTCAATCGTCATAGATCTGCACACGCAGGATCCTTACTATCCACTTTTCACACACATAAAGAGATAAGATAATTTTATGGCAAGAACAAAGGCTAGCGATCAAGACTCAGAAGGTCATGATGACAAAGACCAAGGTCAAATCAAGAAGATGACACAGACAAAGGAGGACACAAAGCAGAGAACCTGAACTACAGGTAATGTTTTGCAACTGTGGTTCAGGCCTCTTCATCTACTTTACAGCAAAGTGGCATCAATCTATCTTGCCAACCAGACTGATCTTTTACCATCCTTACCATATGTTGGTCTCTTGGCTGTGGCCTGGCTATACCTCTACATTTTTCAGTGAAAATTAAGTTTCGTCCAATAAGCTACGGTACAAAGCAGCACTAAATTGTTGATCATACACCTTAACAATAATGGACAGGGATGTGTAGGAACATGATTAATATAGAACTAGTTGTCCAGGGCAAAGGCAGCCTTGCCAGACATGCACTATTGAGGGTGCGCAGGCCTTTGGAGAGGAAGTTTTGGAAGCAATACGTCTGGGGGAGAAGGAATCCCATGTTTAAGGAAACACAGTAACAGGAAGAATCTGTCACAGAATAAAGCTTTTACCATAGAAATGTCAAATAAAAACGCATTGGGACAAGAGAAATTAGAACGTCGAAGGTCAAGAGTAGAGGGGCAGATTACATTTAGGAAAACGGAGACATGAAAAACACAAGGAGGAGTTGACACAGGCACAAAATCGATCTCTTACAAAAACTTACAGTTAAGTTATACACTTACAGGTCTGATTCAATCTCGCCTGGACTCTAATAATGCTTTATACCTAGGGGCCCCGGAGATGACCCTCAGGAAACTGCAAATTGTTCAGAACTGTGCAGCACGCACCTTGCTGAAAATTCCACGGACCCAGTCGGCCAGACCTGCTTTGAGAAGTCTCCACTGGCTGCCAGTGAAGCAGAGAGTGTCCTTCAAGGCGCTATGCCTGGCACATCGCACCTTTTGGAAGACGGGACCTGCCATAAACACGGGCCTGGTCACCCCTTACCACCCTAAAAGGAACCTTCGGTCTTCAGAGGCTTTCCTGGCCGTTGTGCCTAGGGTGAAGCGAGCTAGATCTGGAGGCAGGATGTTTTCCTTGAACACCGCCAGGCTATGGAATGCTCTGCCCATCACACTTCGCTCCAACCCTGACCTACTTGCATTCCGGAAAAACTTAAAAACACTGTTGTTTGCCCAATCCTATATACCTTAAGCTCCCTCAGTCACTTTCCCTCTATCCAGCGCTTGGACGCCTGCGGGCAGCAATCGCGCTCAATAAAAACTGCTACAATACAATTATACAAAATCGTGCACGATCAGCCCCTCCTGCAGAGGTCTGATGGAACGCCCAGACCAACAGACAACACTAATAATACTGACATGCTTTTAACTTATCACACCTTGGGATTGGTTGGGTTGAAAGTTTTAATACTCCCACTACACTCATGGAAAGCACCATAGAAAAGACTTTAGGAAGAGATAGCATCATAGGGGCCCTGTGTCATTAATTGTCAGACAGGATTTATGAGCTCTAGGACAGAATGCCTTCTCTCCTGCAAAACTGTAGAAGCTGACATCTGCTGGTCATAAATAACAGCTAGATAAATAGACCAGGGCCTACCCAGGCACAAGTAACAAGTGAAGAGTGTGGCAACTACGTTTTCAGTTAGTATGAAATGGCACAGAAAAACACATGCATTAAAGACAACTAGTCTTGAAAGTTAGAAATATAGTTTCATGATTTTGGATAAAAGAAAAAGGATGACAGTCAGGACTTTCTTTCCTATTTCTTTCCTAAGAAGCACATTTGTGGTTCTGATGGTAAATTAATTCTTAAGGGTAAAACAAACTTTTTATGTTTCATAAAAGCTTCTGAGCTTAGTTTCAAAATAAGTTTTGTAAGTGTTATAAATAAATGCATTTAAATGCAACATGAAAGGAATTGTTGTGTAGTTCCTATAATACCCATGTAGGACCTGCACGTTCGGATAACCTAAACTGTGGGATTGGTGACAACACTGATCCCTCAAGATTGTGGAAACAATGTACTACTTTTCGCTCAGTCGCTCATGCTCATTTAGTTTATCTCAGAGATACACAGAATAAACATTCTGGGCTTTTCAATAAGGGTTTATTGAACAGCTGTTATTCTCGTGTAAAATAAATGAGCTGCAACAACCATTAAACAGTAGCAGAGATATGTGATTAGCAGTACAGTGAATATAAAAGGATAGTACAGTTCTAACATCTTGCAATTAGCATGAATAAATACATAAATATAACATGCAGGATAAAAGTGCGCATATCTAGATGTACCTAAGTGTACCTAGCATATGAGTAGGTGTGAAGCCAAGAATCCCTCTAGGATTTAGTCGAACCCCATTACCAGAAGTGTGAGAATGTCAGAACCCTTCTTGGTCTCGAGTTAGACACCCCATGAGGGATGTTCAGACCACTGTCAGCTGTAGCGTCTGCATGCAGGAGCCTTAGCGTCACTGGTCAGTGTGTCGATCTGGAAGTCTTGGTTCCCTCTAACTAACACTAGCAAGTGGTGTTATATTTATACAGAAAGTATCTTAGGGCTCAATTGTCCCTTGGTGCTTGTATTAGCCATTGTTGGATTTGAGGATGACGTATGGGATGAACCATGTACGTAGATATGGGGAGGAAGGTGGTGTAGCCCTAGCCTGCTTTCTAGGATCTCTTATGAATATTCATTCATACCGCGTGAGTCTATTGATGGAGTTATAGGACTCTATTGTTTAAGAGAAACCATCCTTCTGCACCCAGGACTAGAACTAGGTAAAAGGTTCAATGCTAAAAAGGCTTGTTACAGTGTAGTGTAGGGGAGGTAATGTAGGTGAAGGGGTATGATGTTACCCGGGCCTATATTAGGATACCTATATGACACATAACAGAATGAAACTTACATTTCACATGTAGAAACAACAAAAGGGTTAGTGATTATTTAATAATGACTACATGTTAAATATTATTAAAATTCATTGCATTAAAATCGTTTTTGCATTTTTATGAGCTTCATAATGTCTAATAACTACTGATTTTTTGAGCAGTGTAACAACTCAACATGTGCTAAAAAATGCACATTCAGATTTCTATATGCACATTCAGATTTCTATGTCTAAATGGGTAATTATGTTGTGTACTAAATTAAAAGGGCGAGTATTAGTTTCTCATACAAAGACAATATTACTATATCTTAGTGACACTTCAAATATGATTTCAAGTATGGCTTAATAGCTGCAGTCAAAAGTTATGCAAAGAGAGTAGCTCTAGAGACATGTGAACTACATTACATGCCTTTATGCACAAGATTTCTAAGTGTTTTCTTGCATTCAAAAACAATTTGAGCTGGTTCTTTAGGTGCTAGAGAGCATAATGTACAAGTATAAATAATAAAACAGCAAAAGTTAGATCCTACATTTAAAATATCAGCACAGAAGCACCCTCAGTCATGATTCTGGAGAGTTACTTTGAATTGTGATGGCCGCATTGGATGACCATGCTCAGACAAAGGACCTGAATTTATGGTGCTGTGGTTCTTGAGAATACCCGCCTCAAAGATTTGGGCTCTCTCTTTATTATATTAGTATAGATATAATAAATGCTTGTGATGTTGAAGTATAGTTTAACTATAACTTAATTCATTTGTATTATAACACTGTAGGATAACACACTACGGGTAAAGTACAAAGAAGACCATAGCAGTTAAAATGTACTTATTAATGAAAATGTTAACATTAATTTAGCTCTGATGATGTCTGAGGCTATCACGTGACTAGGAAAATTAGGGTCAAATTAATGCTCAATTCATGTTAATGATATTCAGAATATTGTCATTAGTATTTTAACTACATTTAAAAAATTGAATAATTTACGTATTTGTTACAATGAAATTATGACCTTGATTAAGCCCTCCTGGGACTAGATTGGACACCACAGATCTGTTTTAGGTAACATTGGCTAAATGAAATATTGCATATTCTGTAAGGAGCAGATGGGGATATCCCTGTTTTCTTGAGAAATAATACATTTGTAGGAAATATGCAGGGTGGGGTTTATCCTTCTGAATATCATTATCAAGGGGTGCAGCATAGACACCAGAGAGTATATAAGAGTAGGGTATCAGTGTTATTGTTGCCCAGTGTTTCAGGATGAAGGTATCAAACATGCCTGATCTCACGTTTCCACTAAGGTGAGAGATAAAGAGGATACATTTCACAATTTTATTATGGATGCACCCCACCAATTTGATGGGGTTATGGGGATATGGCCCCTCTGAAAACAATTTTTTCAGCTGTATATTTTTTAATAAATTGAATTTACTCACAAAAACCTAAGGATAGGTTAGAACAGGGCACTTACTGCTTGCAGCTTCAGTACAGATTCTCTGTTGTATGCAACCCCAATAGCGCACTTGTGGATGTGTTGAGAGATGATGAATGATGCTGTTAGACTGCAGTTTAATAAATATAAAAGGGAAATGGCTGTATAGATCACTAACAATAAGGTTTTACAACTAAGGAACTTAGTGCCAGATGTAGGAGCCCTAATACCGGTCGGAAACGGCCGATTTCGGCCGTTTCCGACCGGTATTAGGCTTTTCAGATGTAGGGGGCCTACCGATTCGGTATATTTATCGAATCGGTAAATCCATAATTAGCTGACCCTCCTAAGAGTGCCACAGGCCCTCAAGAGTCGGTATGTTACCACACAATCCTATTGTGTGGTAAAATACCGAATTCAGGTGTGCATGCACACCTATGCCATGTGACACACAGACATGCCTTTAGGGCATGTATGTGTGCCACATACCACACAAGCCTGTACTTGGGGTGCTAGAGGGTATCAAAGTGACACTCCCTGCACCCTTGCAGGATTTGGTATTTAACGATTCGGTAAATACCAAATCGGTATTTCCCATTGATTCCTATGGCTTCAAGGCCCATAGGAATCAATGGGCAATACCGATTCGGTATTTACCAAATCGGTAAATACCGAATCTTACAGATTTGGTATTCCTAAATTCGGAATTACCTAAATCTGCCCCCTTCCCATTTACAGACTCTTAAATACCGATTCGGTACAATTCGGTATTTAAGAGTCTGTAAATGGGAATTACCTACATCTAGCCCTTAGAGGTTTGAAAACATGCTTTCTCCATAAAGTGATTACCTTATGTACTTGTGGTTCCCTTAGAGCCTGGTGTGCCTGACACCAGTACTATATTATCATTTATTCCTCTAGAGGCAAAGTATTTGTATCTCCTCTGTGGGTTTTAGCATTAAAGTTCATCCACAGAGTGAAAGCCTCTTTGCCATCGGCTAAATGATACCCAGTACACTTACTTCACCGTGAGTCCCAATATAAATTCGCAGACACTAAAGAGAGACTTGGTAAACATATGCCTGGAAGGTGGTAGCATAATTTTGGAGTATGCGGATGACCTCCTTGTGACATCTTCATCACTTGAAGCCTCTGAACGCCTATAAAAAATACACTATAGCTCTGCTGAACTACCTCCAAGAGAGAAGAAACAAAGCCTCAATGTCAAAATGCCAGTGCTGCCAAAACGAGGTGACTCACCTTGGTTATGTGATATTCCATATTACATATTACACCCCGCATGCCACTTGACAGAATAAAATTGATTCTGGGCATTCAGCTCCTGCCCACCAAAAACAGGAATGATGTCTTTCCTGGGGATAATTAACTACTAATACCAATGGGTACCTGAATGCAGATGCTATGACTAATGAACTTGCAAACTGTTGCAAGAAATTGAATGAGACATTATGCACTGCACCATCATGGGGACTGCCTGTCTCCAAACTGCTTTTCCATCTCTGTTTCAGAGCAAATTTACATTACAAATGATGTGGTGTTGCCAATGGTGTACTGACAAAGATGGAAAAGAAAGGCCTGTGGGATACTACTATGTGAGTTTGCCTTCAGCAGTAATTGGGGGTCGGCAGCTGTGATGGTGGAGAGGAGGGCTCTCATTGTGTTGCACTATAATTGTATTGTCTAGGTGCCACATTTGATAAGGTTGTTGTTGTCATCTGGAGCGACATATAACATTTTTCTGCCGGCAAGCACACAGGTTATAACGACACCTTGTTGTCTAACTGTAATATCATAATAAGATGCCCACCTATTAATTTAGCAATAGTATTACCTGCAATAGGTTACTCTGATGATAACCCCTAAGTATGTTGGTTTTGAGATTGTTGAAACAGGCACCACACCAAAATTAGACACCATTCGAATCGACAGACGATATGAGTGGTACACTGGTTGTTCTTTCAGCAGATTGATAGACACTAATTACAGAGCAGGGTATGCCATAGCAATAGCAGATACCATAGTTGAAAGTGCAGCTCTGCCAACTGGCACATCTACCCATTATGATGAGCTGTATGCTGTAACAAGAGCATGCATCGTACCTGAGGGGAAAACCGCTAACATTTACACTGACTAACGTTATGTTTAAGAGTTCTTATTTTTGGTCAACTGTGGAAGTATCACAGATTCATAACAGAAGCAGAGTGCCTTATTGAAAATGGTCCTTTGGTAAGGAGCTTGTTAAAAGCGATACTATTACTACTATTACCCAACAGGTTAGCAGTAGTAAAATGTGAAGCCCACACAGGAGCTAATACTAAGATTGTTAAAGGTAATACCATGGCTGACACAGCAGAGAAAAATTAGCATGTAATAGCCAGTGCAGATGAGAAAAAATACAGCTCATTCAGAGACAATTGTTGCAAGCTAATGTAAAAGAAGAACAATGTTCTGCAACACCAGATGAGCATAGAGGGTGGATTGATGTTGGATGTGAGCCGAATAAATAATGAAGGGAGTGTGGACTACCGGGATGAGAGTCCTATGGCCCCAGGTGGTATGTTCCTTTCCCTGCACAGCTGGAGCATGGACCCTCAGATATTGCACAAGTGGAAATGAATGGGAGAAGGCATTTTCCTTCCCAGTGAATGGATTTAAATATTTGCTGGTGTGGGTGGCTACATTTTCAAAATGAATGAAGGTGCGTCAAACAGGGAAGAATTATGTAGCAACGGGTGCGCAGTGCCTCAGGAAAGCTATCTCTTCTAGGGTTGAGGACCACCTAGGCATAAACAGTGATAAGAGATCACTTATTTACTGCATTTATGCAACATATGTTGTTTTGGGAATAATGTATAACCTGCATAGCCCATACCACCCCCCAACATTGAGGCAATGAGGGGAAGATGAGCTCCAAAATAAATAAAAAATAGTTTATTTGTAAAGGCAACTGATGGAACAGGCCTGAAATGGCCTGATGCTCTGCCTTTAGTATTGACTGCAATAGGGGAAAAGACTTCTAAAGCAATTATGGAGACATGGTCATGGTGAGAAAAATAAAAGCTGTTTCTCTTAGTTTTAGGTGGACTGGACCGCTGACGGTGAACTAATGCTACAAATGGATTAAGTGGACACGATGCAGGGCAGCACCCCAACGCCTGAGACAACAGTACCATAAATTGATAAACATCTGTCTCCAGAGGACCTGCGCAACACAACAGTCAAGCAGAGGACAGACCAAATAAATTCTACAACCCATGAGGGCCCATCATAAAGTGTCAGAGAGACATGACACCAACGGATGCTGTTGAGTGAAATACACAAAGCAGTCTCGAAGAAAGGTGATGTCCTGAACCTGCAGAAAAATAGACTGAAGAGGACAACGCAGGTCTGTGAAACCGCCCCTGAACAAGAACTCTACGGACCAGGAGGAGAAGCAGATGACCGCTCACTGCATGCTTTTAAATCACTTACAGAAAGTGCCCGAGTACGGAGTGACTAAGTGACACTGTAGCAATACGCACTGCATAGAGCAAATGATATTTGTTGGACACATAATTATGAGTATGTTGCTGGTATTACAATAGCCTGCTGATATAAAAATGCACACAGGAAGTAGTATGAATTGAATACTAGCATAACATTTCAGACATGTTCTAGTTAGGCATTAGCATTTAAAAAACCTTAGAAATTCACTGAAAAAAACATAGGTTTTAGGGTTGTTATAGTTAACTGGATATGTCACTCGTATAAAACCATTTAAATTTCCCTGTTGATGATGTCACATATTACATGATTCATGACATGGTCAGTGACATCACTGATGACATCACTGATAACATCTCAAATGTGGTTTGGTTCGATATTTAAATAGTATTTTTTATATATATATATATATATATATTCAATGAAAAAACCATAGGTTATAGGCCATATATAGTTAGGAATTAGCATTTACAAAACCTTATTTTACTCGCATAAAACCATTGAAATTCCATATATAGTTAGCTAACTATAAGCGCTAACTATATATCGCGCACCCGCAATCCACTGCTGATGATGTCACATATTACATCATTCATGACATGGTCAGTGACATCACTGATGACATCACTGATGACATCTCAAATGACATCACTGATGACATCACTGATCACAACATCCAGTGATTGTATGTGTCTGTAAAGTTTAAATATGTTTCACATATTGAAGAATGAGTGGATGTATAAGTGTCTGGATGAAGAATTTAGTAGGTGCATGACTGACTGTATGAGTGAGTGATTAAATGTGTCTCACTGAGTACATGGGTTAGTGAGTAAACTGTCTTAATTCGTGCATCAGTATGTTTGTTGTTGTGTAAGCTGCTGCATGTGTTGATCAGTAGCTATAAGAGTGGCCATATGGGTTATTGATTGGTTGCCCAAATATTTGAATGGGAGGCTGAGTGTGTGTGTGGGTGGCTGGGAGGTGCGTGACTCTGTGCATAGATGTGTGAGCAGTTGATTCACTAGATGTATGGTTTCAAAAGTGCACGTGGAAACAGCTATATGGGCGGTTGACTGTGCATGGGTGTGTTGGTGAGTGAATGGATTACACATTGCTACATGTGCAAGTAAGTACGTATGTAAAACACAATACATGTGAGAGTTGAGATATATAAATAACTGAACATAAGAGCCAGTGAATGTGTGAGTGGCTGTATCGATCACTGTGAGCTTGTATCAGGGATTATATAAGAGAGTAAATATGTGTTATTATATGTTTGAATAAGTAAGATGTGTATAACTGTATAGTTGAGGAAATGGAGGTGTGATTGATTCTTTGCATGACTGACTAGGTGTGTGAGTAACTCCATGGATGAGTGACAGTCTGTGAGTGTCTGTTTATACTGAGTGTATGTAAGGTTATATTAGAGTCTGAAGAGGTTCATTGTATTATCACATGAGTGATGTGATCAGTGATGACAAATGAGATGTCATCAGTGATGTCATTTGAGTTGTCATCAGTGATGTCATTTGAGATGTCATCATTGATATCATTTGAGTTGTCATCAGTGATGTCATTTGAGATGTCATCAGTGATGTCATCAGTGATGTCACTGACCATGTCATGAATGATGTAATATGTGACATCATCAGCAGTGGATTGCGGGTGCGCGATATATAGTTAGCGCTTATAGTTAGCTAACTATATATGGAATTTCAATGGTTTTATGCGAGTAAAATAAGGTTTTGTAAATGCTAATTCCTAACTATATATGGCCTATAACCTATGGTTTTTTCATTGAATTTTCAAGGTTTTGTAAATGCAAATTCCTAACTATATATCCACTATAACCTATGGTTTTTTCTGTGAATTTCATTGGTTTTTTAATAGCAAATATGAAAAGCTTTAAAATGTCAAGTACGTGATAGATAAAAACATTTTCGTATTTATGCACGCTGATGTGCTTTGAACGCTGCCCCCCCCCTCCCCTCCGTTGTAATCCGTCGTACCTCCTTGTCTCTCCATTTGATTGATTGTTGTCCAAGCATTTACTGTTTTAGAATTGGTTCTCTTTGGATCATTCTCTATTTACAAACAAGCACAAAGTCGCAATACTCTGTTTAGTCTTTGCAGATAGTGAAAAATCGTGTAAAAAAAATAAAAGTAATCGAGCAAAATCAGTAGGCCACTAATTGGATCTCTTTTTGACCTCGCTAAAATAGAAATATTAGGAACAACCCTTCTTGAGAAATACGAAAATAGTGAGATGAACTGAGCTCCACACCATGAGGGCTGCAAGACAGCTCGGCTCCATCACCCATCCCGCACAAAATAATGACAAACCCTATGCAAATATTAAAAATATAGACAACACACCAGCAAAGAAACAGGGTAAAACATTTTATTAAAAAACTATTTACATAACGTTGGTTTATAAGATGATGTCAGTAGTGGACCGATGTGTGAATAGATCGAAAACAGCACAAGGCTCCAAGATCCGGATAGCAAGCTCCTGGATGTTGGGTGCCATAGTTTAGAGTTCTGAATTTCAGCCTTTTTCAATGCCTGTGCTTTGTTGAATCAAAATGGCGGCTTGACACAAAGCTGACTCAAGCGTTGCTACTGATGCTATGCAGACCAAAACTGGTTTTCAGTTTGTACATTTTTCTAGATTTTTCAATCCAAGTTTGGTTGACTTTGTAGAACGATGGCTTCAGATTTTCAACATACGGTGTGGTGGCGCTGACTGGGAGGGGGCGCTTCGCTCCTGCCCCCTCCCCAAGTAAGATTTTCATACGTGAAAGTACGTTAATGGTTTTGGTCCCTGAGATGCTTCGATGTCACTACCATTCTCAAATAGCATAAGTTCTAGATGTTGGGTGCCATAGTTAAGAGTTCTGAGCAGCGCTTGTAACACTGTCTGAAGCTTATTTCCACCTACTGCAGCTTCACTATTCTCAAAGTAAGTGAGTGTCGTTTGTGGACCTGACTGCATTAGAAAACAATGTAATATGTTACCTTCCTAAACAGCTTGACAGAGGCCCCTGAGGGACGCTGTGATGGCCATGGACTCGGAGAAGACGCTTGGCTCCGACACCCTCCCCAAGTCTTATAGCACTGGTGTAGCCTGAGATCGCCCCCGACATAGGCGGCCGGCTCCCGGGGTCCGGCGGTACTTTTTGCCTTTTGATGACTCTTCAATTCTGGACCTTGTCCCACAATCCGTTTGACCTGAAGACAAGCTGTAGTGGGGCGCCCCTTTATCGTTTTAGTTGCCATTCCGCCCGCTTTTGCTACACTGTGCCTCTTCCGCCATTCAGCTGTTTTCCGCCCGCTCTTGCGACTACAGCGTCTCGCTCACCATGTAGTTGAGATGCGCCCGCTCTTGCGGTGCAGCGATAGGCGGCTGCCACAGGACTCTCAAAATGGCGGCCGGCTCTTCGGTTTTGGGCCTGGTCCACTAAAATGGCCCTGGGACACCTTGGAACTCGGACGCTTGTCTGCTAGGGCTTGGGTCCCATTCTCGAAAAGCGTCCCCTCAGCCGTGAAGATTCTACAAAAGTCTTGGGGGCCTCCGACTCCCGCAGGCTTCTGGTGGGGAGCGGCTGCCATGATTGCTCGTGGAATGGCCACGACGGAGCTACGAGATGGTAGTGGTCTCATGCTGACGCCAGCTTTAGTCTGAAACATCCAGAAACACTGTAGACTACCAATTCGATCAGTTCCGGTAGCGCCCCAACATGACCCGGAAGAGAAGAACTTGCCCTCCCCTCTTTGACTGATGGTTCTTGTTGCCTGTCCCCTCTGTTGTCATTTAACAGAACTTTTTGGACTGCTGAAAGGGGTTGTGTTCTGAACGCTGGTTGGTGGAGACATTTAGACTATATTCTTGACCTACGTTGTCGCGTAATGCGTTTTATGACACGCCGCGTTAGCGCACCCGGAAGTGATCCGAGGCGCGGCGCGCAGCGCGTAACGTAAGCATAACAGGTCATGTGACTTGTTAATAAAACTTTTCATTGGTTCATTTTACTTTTGTTAATTTAATGATGAAAAGCTTGGTCTTATGACCTAAAAATTACGGTTTTTATTATTTTCGAACAATATTTTTTTTTCAAACATATGTTATAATATTCCAGGCTAATGTACTTTCCCGGAAAATTTACAACTGTCTTGCAAGTAAAATATATTCCTTTTTCGAGAAAAAGGGCGTTTCTTCCTTCCATGACGGAGCCGTTGAGTAAAAGAGATTCGGCCTGCTGTCTTAGTCGCCGATACGCCTGATTATCAGATTCTTATCGATCACTTTATGTTGCAGACATGAAAAACACAACTGCCCTTGACCATTTATCTTTACTGCGTTCCTACATATTATACCTTTTATCCGTCATGTAATTGGACTGCTTTATTTCACTTGCCTTTTACTGATTCGAAAACAGTCACTAAAAGTAAAAACTTTACAAATGAAAATACTACTACCGTGTTTTGTTTTAAAAACCTTTATTGTGAAAATGTCAGTATACAAATACGGGCCTATAACCACGTGGGCCGGCCACGGAGCAAACTCAAATCGTATATGATGAGGAGACATTTACACTGTAGAAGAACGTAACGAGCGGGCCATTAGGTGACAAGAACAAAGGTGTCTAACAGTTGCGGAATCGGTGGACGTACATTTTGTAATTAAAATACGACAGGGCCACTTACAATAACATTTTCTAGATATACATTTGCGGGCAAAGAGTTACGAGTCCCATTTATACCGGCGCCATTTTGGGCGAGGCCGGGCAGGTCCAAGATATAGTCAAAATGTCTCCACCAACCATCGGCCAGACCAGAACCCCTTTCGGCCCTTTATGTTACAAGATGGTGTCTTCTATTCAGAAAATATTGGTGGCAGCATTTTGAAAGGAAACAGAAACAGCCGTTCTCCTAGTGAGTTTCACATTGTTACATTTAGGAAGAATGTTGAAGAGTAGTATGTGGAAAATCTGAAGCCATTTTTCTACAAACTCTCAATCAGACTTGGATGGAAAAAAAAACCTGAAGAATGTACAAACTGAAAACCAATTTTTGTCTGTATAGCACCAACAGTAACGCTTGAGTCAGCTTTGTGTCAAGCCGCCATTTTCATTCAATCAATAGCGTCCCCCTGCACACATTCAGGGACCTGGTCGTGTCTTCAGATGAAACGCATTGTAGGAAAAGAAGCAGAAAGGAAAAGGAAAAATGTTCCGCCGGACCTAGTGAAGCTGCAGCAGGTGCAAATAAGCTTCAGACAGTCTTACAAGCACTGCTCAGAACTCTCAACTGAGGCACTCAACATCCAGGACTTGCCATTCGGATCTTGGCGCCTTGTATTTTTGTTTTGTTTTTGATGGAGGGGAAAGAACAAAAAACAGACATTGAAAAAGGCTCAACAGTGCAGGGCGCCTTGTGCTGGTTCCGACCTATTCACACATCGGTCCGCTACTGACATCACCTCATAAACCAACGGGGCACCCCACGCCGACTTTCGGCGCAGCATTGTAGGATGGCCACACCAGTGCGGCAATTTGCTGGACACCACCTCGGTGCCATCCAGATCTCGGCGCGTTCATTCATTCAATAGCGTCCCCCTGCACACATTCAGGGACCTGGTCGTGTCTTCAGAAGAAACGCATTGTAGGAAAAGAAGCACAAAGGAAAAGGCAACAAGTTCCGCCGGACCTAGTGAAGCTGCAGCAGGTGCAAATAAGCTTCAGACAGTTCTACAAGCACTTCTCAGAAATCTCAACTGAGGCACTCAACATCCAGGACTTGCCATTCGGATCTTGGCGCCTTGTGCTGGTTCCGACCTATTGACACATCAGTCCACTACTGACATCACCTCATAAGCCAACGGGGCACCCCACGCCGACTTCCGGCGCAGCATTGTAGGATGGCCACACCAGTGCAGCCACTTGCTGGACACCACCTCGGTGCCATCCGGATCTCAGCGCGTTCGAGTCACTGTGCCGGAAGAGTAACCGGAACTCAGCTGAACACGCCGTCTTTCGGCGCAGCATTGTAGGATGGCCACACCAGTACGGCAATTTGCTGGACACCACCTCGGCGCCATCCGGATCTCGGCGCGTTCGAGTCACTGTACCGCAACAGTGACCGCAATTCAGCTGGACACGCCGTCTTTCGGCGCAGCATTGTAGGATGGCCACACCAGTGCGGCAATTTGCTGGACACCACCTCGGTGCCATCCGGATCTCGGCGCGTTGTGCTGCCTTCGGCCTATTCGCACATCGGTCCGCTACTGACGCCGCCTCACGTGCCAACGGATTTTCTACGCTTTTTGTAGCCCTATGTCGCATAACAGGTCATGTGACTTGTTTATAAAACTTTTCATTGGTTCATTTTACTTTTGGTTTCCTAAAGATGGAAGGCTTGGTCATATGACCTAAAAATAACACTTTTCATTGGTTTAGAACATTTTTTTTTCCCAAACGATGAAAGCCCCACCTTGTTTCTGGATCATTCAGACTGAAGCTGGCGTCAGCATGAGAGCACCACCATCTCGTGGCTCCGTCGTGGTCATTCCGCGAGCAATCATGGCAGCCGCTCCCCACCGGAAGCCTGCGGGAGTCGGGGGCCCCCAAGACTTTTATACAATCTTCACGGCTGAGGGGACGCTTTTCGAGAATGGAGCCCAAGCCCTAGCAGGCAAGCGTCCGACTTCCAAGGTGTCCCAGGGCCATTTCAGTGGACCAGGCCCAAAACCGAAGAGCCGTCCGCCATTTTGACAGCCATGTGGCAGCCGCCTATCGCTGCACTGCAAGAGTGGGAGCAACTCCACAACATGGTGAGCGAGACGCTGTGGCCGCAAGAGCGAGCGCAACTCAGCTAGATGGCCGCCACCTGGGGAGACCCGTTCACGCCGCCTCCCCCCCCCCCCCCCCCGGGCCGCCGCACGCCAATTTTCGGAGCAGCATTGTAGGATACCAAAACCAGTGCGGCAGTTTACTGGACATCACCTGGGTGCCTGTCGTACATGTTGTGTCAGCCATGTGACACTGGACACAGACCGCTACTGACGAGGCCTCCCCCCGCACCACCCGGGACGCCCCACGCTGTTTTTCTGTGCTGCATTGTAGGATCCCTAAACCAGTGCGGCACCCAGGCGACATCACCTGGGTGCCGTCCAGAACTCTGCACGTTGTGCTGCCTTGGGACTATTCGCACAACAGACCGCTACTGACGAGGCCTCCCCCCACCCCACCCGGGACGCCCCACGCCAATTTTCGGAGCAGCATTGTAGGATCCCTAAACCAGTGCGGCACCCAGGCGACATCACCTGGGTGCCGTCCAGAACTCTGCACGTTGTGCTGCCTTGGGACTATTCGCACAAAAGACAGCTTCTAACCATTGTTGCTTTTTGTGTTAATAAATGTTTAAATGTTTTTAGTTTTTGTTCTGTTCATTATCGTTAAAAGTTAATAAAGTTTTATAACCTTAATTTGTTGGAGTGTTATCTATTTTTTGAAAAACGGGTGAATGGGGCCTTGAATCGGGTTATTGTCATGTGTGGGCTTTGGAAGTGTGCTGCTGCAGGATCGGACATTTCAAACTCAAATGCACGTTCTTTTTCTTACCTTTCCGAAGCATGGAGCGCAATAGCAAGCAGAGAAAGAGTGATGCACGTGTTGAACACTACCTGACCTGGCAAGTTGCTGGCAGTGCCCCCCCGCCCGCTCCTGAAAGAGGGCACACACACACCGCCGCCCCGAGTACTTCACAAATCTTTAAAAGACCATGCGCTTGTTCATGAGGCTTAAATGGTTTATCACCTCTTCTAGAACCCCTACATCGACCCTCTGACGTTTCATGGAAAAATTACCATGTAACACAATACCAAGCCCTGTCAGCTGAAACCCCCAAGGAATCGTGGGGCATATTATCAAGGGGGTTTATCTCCGCTTTTTTGGCTTTAAAAACCATGAAAGCGGAGATAAAATTATTTCCCTATTATCAAGCTGTCGCTAACACCAGTTAGTGACACCTAAAAGGAGATAGCGACCATCTTGGGCCCGGCTTTGCATGTCAGTGATACTTATCACTAATGACATGCAAAGTGGCGTGCCAAGATGTTAGCGACTGGAAACAGTCCCTAACATCGCTACCTTCTATTACCAACTTTTGGAGATATTCGCGCTAAGCGCGAATATCTCCAAAATCTAACACCTGCCCTGAGCAGTTCTTAGCCATGTTATCCAATGGGAGGTGGATAACATGGCTAAGAGCATTAGGTCGATAATACATGAATATCGCTGACTTTTCTGCGATAATAGCAAGGTTTATCTGCGATAAAAATCGCCGATGTGCGGCAATAATTTTTGTCTCTAAACAAGTTATAGACAAAAATTATCGCTAGTTGTTAGTAATATGCCCCCGGGTTTTTGCTTGCAGAAATCGGGAGGCGGGAGACTAGCACTGAAATCAGTACTCACACGCCTGAATCAGGAGGATTGCCATGTCTGAATTCTCTACAGCTGGGGCCATAAACTACATCCGCAGGGGTAGGTGATAGCCTGGGACCAGCCTGGCATCTAAAATGGCTGCCGTGCACGACAAAATTGTGGCATTCGAAAAAAGGCAAGATGGAGCAGCCGCTGGAAGAGATATATCAACATATATCAGCCTCCTCAGCCACCCTCAGGAAACATAGGGGATTAGGATATGTCTCCCGCACCCCCTTATACCTAGTACTTTAATTAACGAAGCACAAAATGGCGAATTCCCGTTTCGCTACCAGTTTGCGGCCCAGTTCGCGGCCCGTGAAGCGCTTCTACCGTGAAAAATCATTTTTTTTTTTATTTTCCCCACGGGACCCTTTAATAACCCCAACAACATTCCTAGGGGGTCAAGAGAGAGATACCTTGCCCCCTTTCATTAAATTCCCCCTTAGTTTTTCACCTTTTCTTCTCTCTCGATCCTACCGAGAGACAAGATGGCGGCCGCTCCGGACTGTCACGCAGCAAAAAAAAAAAAAAAGCTCACGCACAGCCGCTGGAAGAGATGTATCAACATATATCAGCCTCCTCACCCACCCTCAGGAAACATAGGGGATTAGGATACGTCTCCCGTACCCACTTATAACTAGTAATTTAATTTACGAAGCACAAAATGGCGAATTCCCGTTTCGCTACCAGTTTGCGGCCCAGTTCGCGGCCCGTGAAGCGCTTCTACCGTGAAAAATCATTTTTTTTTTCTTTTCCCCACGGGTCCCTTTAATAACCCCAACAGCATTCCTAGGGGGTCAAAAGGAGGATACCTTGCCCCCTTTCATTAAATTCACCCTTCGTTTTTCACCTCTTCTTCTCTCTCGATCCTACCGAGAGACAAGATGGCGGCCGCTCCGGACTGTTTAGAATGTTGACAGACACCGGAGAGCCAATCAGCTTTCTGCGCGCAAAGTTCCGATAAGCGAAAAGTAAGCGGACCGGATCGCTGCCCAGAGCGCTGTTACAGATATATATCTTGATTTAAACGTTAATTTCTCAAAAACTACTGGAGCACATATATTGAGACCTAGCAAAGGCACATCGGGCTAACAGTCCCTACAATTTTGCCAAGTTTCGTGCAAATCCATTCAGCCGTTCGAGCTAAAAGTGAGTCCAACCGCCCTATGGAAAACTCAATGCAAAAAACGCGTTTTGGGACCCCCCTTTTTTCTCAGCCCCCCCTTGACGAAACCCCACCAAATTTTCAGGAGCTGCTCAGAAACAAAATGTGCCATTTTCCTGAAAATTTCAGCCGATTCCATCCACAAACGCCAAAGTTATTAGACATAGAATTTTCAAAAGTCCCATAGGGAATTAATCCTAACTATATATACCTACTGGCGATAGCCAGTAGGTAATATATATATATATATATATATATATATATATATATATATATATATATATATATATATATATATATAATATGCCTTGAAGACTGAGTGGATGTATATGTGACTGAATGGAGGATTTAGTAGCAATGTGATTGACTGCCTAAGTGACGAATTTAATGTGTCTCACTAAATTTATGGGATAGTGATTCAACTGTGTGAATACCTGTATCACTCTATTTCTTGTTGTGCAAACAACTACATAAGTTGGTTACTAGCTATGTGAAAGTCTATATTAGTTATTAATTAGTTAAGTGAATATTTGTATGGGATAGTGAATGAATGTGTGTGGTTGGGTGGGACGTGTATTACTGTCCAAAGATGTGTAAATAGCTCATTTAGTAGGTATATGAGGTTAACAGTGTATGTGGAAACAGTTGTTTCAATGAGTGAATCTCTTTATGGGTGTAGTGATGAGTAAATATATTTCTGAATGATACATGTCCAACAAATTAGAATTATAAAAGGCAGTGTATGTGACAGTTGTATATAAATAAGTATACCTAAGACTCAGTGATTGTATGAGTGACTGTATGGATAACTGTATACTTGTACTAGTGATTTTATAAACACACTTAGTATGACTTTCTAACTATATGAATAAATGAAGTGGTGTTTGTGTAAGTGTGTAGCTTAGTAAATATAAGTATGATCAATTGTTTGCATAAGTGAGTAGGATGTCTGCATAAGTGAATAGGATGTGTGCTGGTGTGTAATGTTGATGTAGGTTTATAAGTATATTTAATAGTATTCTGTTGATCTTTGTTAGCATGTAACGACTGAATGTATACGTAAGTGTTTAGATGTGTGTGTAGATGTAGGAATCACTAAGTGGGTTTTTAGAAACTTGTTTTGGTGTGCCAATGGTTTCAAACATGATACTCCATATTTTATAATGAGTGTTGAAAGGTTATGCTACTGTATGATGAGGTGTATCAGTTTGTCACATGGATGAGGTCATCAGTGATGTAATCAGTGATGTAAATTGAGATGTCATTAGTGATGTCATCAGTGATGAAACTGACCATGTCATGAATGATGTAATATGTGACATCATCAGCAGTGGATTGCGGGTGCGCAAGTTATAGTTAGTACAACTAACTATAACAGGGGAATTTCAATGGTTTTATACAAGTGAAATGTCAAGCTAACTATAACATCCCTAAAACATATGTTTTTTTCAGTGAATTTCAAAGGTTTTTTAAATGCTAATTCCTAACTATAACATGTCTGAAACCTATGGTTTTTTCTGTGAATTTCAAAGGTTTTGTAAATGACAATTTTTAAATGTATTTATTGTTATTTTTATTTCTTTTTATACTGATTTTCTACATTTTTTTAAACCGTTTATTTTTAGATATTTTATTTTTTAAATTACATTATAATTACCTTATATATTACATTACAAAATATACTTTCTCAGAATGAATTACTTTAGTATAAATACTTTGCAAATAGGCAATAGACTTAAGTACAGTAGTTACAGTTGTTGCAATGGCTAACTCAATTTCAAACACAATGCAACATTGAGGTCAATGTGAATTTCTAGTTAAATGCAATTAATTACTTTTTGGATTACTTTTCTAACCACAGGACTGGATCCTAAATTCAGTCCTGAGACATCACCTGTAAACAGTTGAGTAAAAGCGTTTTGGTTACAGTAGTGATTTTTAAGGAATATTATTGTATTTTAAAAGAATCACCAATGTTATCCTATGGGAGGAAATACACTTATCAGGTAAGTAGTGTTAACGTTACTTTTTCTTACTCAGTGGTGGATCCTGGATCCAGCACTGGTGCATCTCCTGTAAACAGTTGAAAGAATACGTTCAAGTCATACAGGCAATTTTTAAGAAATATTTTTAGTTTGTGAAAATAGACAGAAACTTTTCTGGTGAGAACCAGACAATGGATTCCTATGGAAGGAAATACAAGTTACTGGTAAGTACGGTTAGAATTACTGTTCAGGATCAGTACTGGGCTCAAAGAAGCAGCACTAAGGTCACTCCTGATAACAGGTGAGTAAATCGGAATTCGTAGTTCTGCTCATTTTATAGGAATTTTTTAAAGTTCAAAAACCCCACACTTAAAAGAATTTCCAAGTGAAACCAGTCAATGTTAGCCTATGGAAGGAAATTCAAGTAACTGGTAAGTACACTTAGAATTAGTTTCCGGGGTCAGTCCTGGGCTCAAACAACCAGCACTGGGTTCTCTCCTGATAACAGGTGAGTAAATCGGAATTCGTAGTTCGGCTGATTTTAGAGGAATATTTGTACGTTTCAAAAATCAACACTTAGAAACTTTCCTGCCGAAAAGCACACAATGGATTCATATGGAAGGAAATACAAGTTACTGTAAGTACGCTTAGAATTACTTTTTAGGGTCAGTGCTGGGCTAAAAGATGCTGCACTGGGTTCAATCCTGATAATAGGTGAGTAAATCGGAATTCGTAGTTTGGCTGATTTTAGAGGAATATTTGTACAATGGTGAAGTAAGGGGGCGGGCCTGAGGGGACCTGTATGCAAACATGCCCGGTGGTGCGTTTTGAGTTGTGGGATTAAGTCCCCTTGAATCTGGAGGTCCCCTGGGGGCCAACTATCCCACCATGTACCTCTAGTATGCGCCAGGGGGCTGCATTGCAGAGAGGTGTTCAGAGGCCACGCCCCTTTTTACAATACTCTGCAACGCAGCTCCATGGAGCTTACTAGAGAAACCTGGTGGGCTAGTTGGCCCCCAGGGACCCTCAGTATTGACAAGGAATTTATTCCCAAACTTAAACACATGTGAACTCAGGCCCGTCCCCTCCTTTCACCACTGTGCAAACACACCCCATGGCGCGTTTTAAGTTGGGGAAATAAATCCCCTTCAATATTGGGCTCCCTGGGGTCCATGTAGCCATAAGGCTGCATTGCAGAGAGGTGTAAAAAGGGGCATGGCCTGAAGCACCTCTCTGCAACGCAGCCCTGTGGCGCTTACTGGAGGTACCTGGTGGGCTAGTTGGCCCCCAGGGACCCGCAGTATTGCAGGGGAATTATTTCACCAATTTAAAATGCACCACAGGGTGCATTTGCAGAGTGTGTTTGTGAGGGGGCAGGCCTAGGGACGATCACGTCTTTTTTTTAAAAAGAATTTGAAAGCTGGGCTGTGTGGCCCCCCTTCCTTTTACTTTTTTTGGGCCCTGGGGACCCCATCCACCAGGGCCTGACCCCCAAATAGAATTGTTTTCATTTTTTTATGGAAACGGGGCCGTGTGGCCCCCCTCCCTTGGCCTATTCCGGCCCCGGGGACCCCTTCCTCGGGGCATGGCCAATTGTTTTTTTCTTTTTTATGGAGGGGGGCTGCATAGCCTTCAAGGCCCCGGAGACCCCATTCCCCGGGGCCGGCATTTTAAAACAAAAAATATATATATAATATTTCTTGCTAATGGGGAGGGGGGCCACGTGCCCCCCCTCCCGGGCCACCGGTTGCCCCAGGGACCCCATCCCCCGGGGCTGGCCCTCACCATTGGGGTGTCCCCAAACCCACATGGTCCCGCCGGCTCCCCGCCTCCTGCGGGAGCCGGCATTGCTTTTCTTTATGAGGTGCAGCTAACATGCTGCTTCCCATATGGAAAAGCAATCTGCTTTGCTTCATTGAAGCGAGAGCAGGTTTCCCTGCTCTTACTTCAATGAAGCAAAGCAGTTTGCAATGGCAGGGTGGGAGCCGCGAGGCTCCCGCCCTGCAATCGCAAACAGCAGTGTCCCGGGGTGGGCAACTCAGGACACTGCAGGAGCCGGCCCTGGGATGTGGCGGTCCCCAGATCCATCGAGGGCTCCAGGAGGGGGGTCGTGTGGCCCCCCTCCCACAATTTTTTTAGAAGCCCTGGTGGGTGGCAGTCCCCAGGGCTGGGGGGGCCTGAGAGCCCACCAGCCAATTTTACTAAACCCCAGGGTTGGCGGTCCCTGGGGCTTGGGGGCCCTGAGAGCCCCCCACCCATTGGATGGAAGCCCTGGGGGGTGTTGGTCCCCGGGGCAGTGGGGGGCCCATTGAGCCCCCCGTATATATTAAATTATAACCCCAGGGATGGATGTCCCCGGGGCTGGGGGGGCCTGAGAGCCCCCCAAATATATTAAATTAGAGCCCCGGGGGTGGCAGTCCCCTGGACTGGGGGGCCTCAGAGCTCCCCACCCTTTTGATAGAAGCCCTGGGGGGTGGCGGTCCCAGGGGCTGCGGAGGGGCCCAGTGAGCCCCCGCATATATTAAATTAGAGCCATAGGGGTGGTGGTCCCCAGGCACTGCAGGGGCCTCATAGCCCTCACTCCTTTGATAGAATCCCTGGGGGGGTGGCAGTCCCAGCGGCTGTGGGGGGGCCCGTGAGCCCCCCTGCATATATTACATTAGAGCCCCGGGGGTGGCGGTCCCCAGGGCAGTGTGAAGGGGATTAGCACCCCCCACACTTTTAATAATGCCCCGGGATATGGCCCCCCGGGGGCAAATTACCATATTTACCATGGGAGACCATGCAAGATGGCTGCCAACACTTCCTGATTTGGAGTGTTGACAGCTAATTAAAATTCAGCTTGTGCACGGCAAGGTGCACGTAGGCTTCACTTAGGGTACGCAGATCCTCCGAGCCCATAGATATATAAATGACTTTAACTGTCATTTTCTCAGGAACTATTGAACGGTTTTACACCAAATAAGAAAAAAGGCATGAGTCTGAACCAAGGACTACCTCTTTGCCAAATTTGGTGTAATTCCGTTCAGCAGTTCGGGCTGTAGCTGCGGCTAAAGGTCCTATGGGAAATTGCCAGGGGAAAACGCGTTTTGGGACTGCCCTTTTTTCTCAGCCCCCGCTTGATAAATCATCATGAAACTTTCAGGATAGGAGCGGAGCAGAGCTGGCCAAAAGTTTGGAAAATTTCGCGCAGATTCGTCTATCGGCACCAAAGTTATTCCAAATAGAATGTTGCGGATTTCCTATGGGTAATAGGTCATAACTATAACTACCTTATATTTATATATATATATATTCACTTAAAAAACCATAGGTTATAGACCATATATAGTTAGGAATTTGCATTTACAAAACCTTGAAAATTCACTGAAAAAACCATATGTTAGAGACCATATATAGTTAGCTGGACATTTTATTGACATAAAACCAATGAAATTCCATATATAGTTAGTTGCACTAACTATATATCGCGCACCCGCAATCCACTGCTGATGATGTCACATATTACATCATTCATGACATGGTCAGTGACATCACTGATGACATCATCCAGTGACTGTGTGTTTCTGTAAAGTTTAAATATGTTTTACATATTGAAGAATGAGTGGATATATAAGTGTCTGGATGAAGGATTTAGTAGGTGCGTGACTGACTGAGTGAGTGAATAAATGTGTCTTACTGAATGCATGGGTTAGTGACTAAACTGTCTGAAAGTGTGCATCAATATGTCTGTTGTTGTGCAAGCTCCTGCATGTGTTGATCAGTAGCTATATGAGTGGCTATATGGGTTATTGATTGGTTGCCCAAGTATTTGTATGGAAGACTGAGTGTGTGTGTGGCTGGCTGGGAGGTGTGTGACTCTGTGCAGATCAATCTGTACTTGTATTAGTAATTGTATAAGAGAGTAAGTATGTGTTAGTATATGTTTGAAAAAGTAAGGTGTTCTGTGTTTAACTGTATAGATGAGGAAATCGAAGTGTGATTGATTCTTTACAGGACTGACTAGGTGTGTGAGTAACTCCATGGATGAGTGGCAGTGTGTGAGTGTCTGCATAGGTGTATGAGTGCATATGATAGTGTTGGAGTAATGAGTGACTGTATGTATGAGTGATTGTATGGGTGAATGAGTGAATGTGTGTATAGACGTAGGAATCAGTGAGTGCGTATGTAGTAACTGGTATTGGTGTGTCATGATGTCATCAGTGATGTCATTTGAGATGTGATCAGTGATGTCATCAGTGATGTCATTTGAGATGTCATCAGTGATGTCATCAGTGATGTCACTGACCATGTCATGAATGATGTAATATGTGACATCATCAGCAGTGGATTGCGGGTGCGCGATATATAGTTAGTGCAACTAACTATATATGGAATTTCATTGGTTTTATGTCAATAAAATGTCCAGCTAACTATATATGGTCTCTAACCTATGGTTTTTTCAGTGAATTTTCAAGGTTTTGTAAATGCAAATTCCTAACTATATATGGTCTATAACCTATGGTTTTTTAAGTGAATTTCATTGGTTTTTTAAAAGCTAATATCTATAGCTGTAAAATATATTCTTTATTACGTGACGTATCACATAGCCACGTGAGACGCCTCATGACGCGTCGCATAACCGTGACGGATCAGCTCTGCAGCGCAAACAAAACCCGTAACGTAAGCGCGCCGGTGCACGCTTACAGATATATATTTTTTTTAACCTTAATTAGACAAAATCCACACGTGCAAAAATCCTAACTATATATACCTACTGGCTATCGCCAGTAGGTAATATATATATATATGAAGCATTCTTCGTTCAGGACAGTGTTTATTTAATTAAAAACCCAATGCATTTCGTGCACAGTTGCACTTCTTCAGGGGTCACTATAATTATAAAAAACAGTAACAAGACTCAGTTCATAAATTATTATCTGAACCAATTTTGGGGTACCTGGACTGTGTTGTATGTGAGCGGCCGCCCTGGTCGCGGACTTAGCCCTTCGAGTGAAACTTCGACCTTCGCTGACACCATCACTGGGTACAGCGTGTATGGCGGAAGGGGAGCGTGATGCATTCCAGGATTGCGTGCGAGCCCGCACCAAATTGCCACAGAAAAGCAGCGTGGAACAAAGCAGGACATTTGACTTTCACCCACCTGGGAAGTGAAAATGGTTTTAATTGTATGAAGTGCGCATCCACTTGGAGGACACTGTTTCTAAACTACAGCGCCCAGAAGGCCATGTGTGGCCACGCCCAAGGAGGGCAGGTGCTGGCAATAAATTCACAACATGCTGTCACTTCATTTTTTCGACCTGCAGCCACTGAAGAAGAGAGTATGGTTGGCTCTCGAAACGCGTTTGGCTTCTGAGACAGATTGAAGGCACATTCCTGTTTGAAGTCCACGAGCATGTGTCAATAAAGTGGTGTTTGACTAAAACAACTTCCGAGTGGCAAGTCCAATTTTGGGGTACCTGGACTGTGTTGTATGTGAGCGGCCGCCCTGGTCGCGGACTTAGCCCTTCGAGTGAAACTTCGACCTTCGCTGACACCATCACTGGGTACAGCGTGTATGGCGGAAGGGGAGCGTGATGCATTCCAGGATTGCGTGCGAGCCCGCACCAAATTGCCACAGAAAAGCAGCGTGGAACAAAGCAGGACATTTGCCTTTCACCCACCTGGGAAGTGAAAATGGTTTTAATTGTATGAAGTGCGCATCCACTTGGAGGACACTGTTTCTAAACTACAGCGCCCAGAAGGCCATGTGTGGCCACGCCCAAGGAGGGCAGGTGCTGGCAATAAATTCACAACATGCTGTCACTTCATTTTTTCGACCTGCAGCCACTGAAGAAGAGAGTATGGTTGGCTCTCGAAACGCGTTTGGCTTCTGAGACAGATTGAAGGCACATTCCTGTTTGAAGTCCACGAGCATGTGTCAATAAAGTGGTGTTTGGCTAAAACAACTTCTGAGTGGCAAGTCCAATTTTGGGGTACCTGGACTGTGTTGTATGTGAGCGGCCGCCCTGGTCGCGGACTTAGCCCTTCGAGTGAAACTTCGACCTTCGCTGACACCATCACTGGGTACAGCGTGCATGGCGGAGGGGAGTGTGATGCATTCCAGGATTGCGTGCGAGCCCGCACCAAATTGCCACAGAAAAGCAGCGTGGAACAAAGCAGGACATTTGCCTTTCACCCACCTGGGAAGTGAAAATGGTTTTAATTTTATGAAGTGCGCATCCACTTGGAGGACACTGTTTCTAAACTACAGCGCCCAGAAGGCCATGTGTGGCCACGCCCAAGGAGGGCAGGTGCTGGCAATAAATTCACAACATGCTGTCACTTCATTTTTTCGACCTGCAGCCACTGAAGAAGAGAGTATGGTTGGCTCTCGAAACGCGTTTGGCTTCTGAGACAGATTGAAGGCACATTCCTGTTTGAAGTCCACGAGCATGTGTCAATAAAGTGGTGTTTGGCTAAAACAACTTCCGAGTGGCAAGTCCAATTTTGGGGTACCTGGACTGTGTTGTATGTGAGCGGCCGCCCTGGTCGCGGACTTAGCCCTTCGAGTGAAACTTCGACCTTCGCTGACACCATCACTGGGTACAGCGTGTATGGCGGAAGGGGAGCGTGATGCATTTCAGGATTGCGTGCGAGCCCGCACCAAATTGCCACAGAAAAGCAGCGTGGAACAAAGCAGGACATTTGCCTTTCACCCACCTGGGAAGTGAAAATGGTTTTAATTGTATGAAGTGCGTATCCACTTGGAGGACACTGTTTCTAAACTACAGCGCCCAGAAGGCCATGTGTGGCCACGCCCAAGGAGGGCAGGTGCTGGCAATAAATTCACAACATGCTGTCACTTCATTTTTTCGACCTGCAGCCACTGAAGAAGAGAGTATGGTTGGCTCTCGAAACGCGTTTGGCTTCTGAGACAGATTGAAGGCACATTCCTGTTTGAAGTCCACGAGCATGTGTAAAAAAGGGGTGTTTGGCTAAACCAACTTCCGAGTGGCAAGTCCAATTTTTGGGTACCTGGACTGTGTTGTATGTGAGCGGCCGCCCTGGTCGCGGACTTAGCCCTTCGAGTGAAACTTCGACCTTCGCTGACACCATCACTGGGTACAGCGTGTATGGCGGAAGGGGAGCGTGATGCATTCCAGGATTGCGTGCGAGCCCGCACCAAATTGCCACAGAAAAGCAGCGTGGAACAAAGCAGGACATTTGCCTTTCACCCACCTGGGAAGTGAAAATGGTTTTAATTGTATGAAGTGCGCATCCACTTGGAGGACACTGTTTCTAAACTACAGCGCCCAGAAGGCCATGTGTGGCCACGCCCAAGGAGGGCAGGTGCTGGCAATAAATTCACAACATGCTGTCACTTCATTTTTTCGACCTGCAGCCACTGAAGAAGAGAGTATGGTTGGCTCTCGAAACGCGTTTGGCTTCTGAGACAGATTGAAGGCACATTCCTGTTTGAAGTCCACGAGCATGTGTCAATAAAGTGGTGTTTGGCTAAAACAACTTCCGAGTGGCAAGTCCAATTTTGGGGTACCTGGACTGTGTTGTATGTGAGCGGCTGCCCTGGTCGCGGACTTAGCCCTTCGAGTGAAACTTCGACCTTCGCTGACACCATCACTGGGTACAGCGTGTATGGCGGAAGGGGAGTGTGATGCATTCCAGGATTGCGTGCGAGCCCGCACCAAATTGCCACAGAAAAGCAGCGTGGAACAAAGCAGGACATTTGCCTTTCACCCACCTGGGAAGTGAAAATGGTTTTAATTGTATGAAGTGCGCATCCACTTGGAGGACACTGTTTCTAAACTACAGCGCCCAGAAGGCCATGTGTGGCCACGCCCAAGGAGGGCAGGTGCTGGCAATAAATTCACAACATGCTGTCACTTCATTTTTTCGACCTGCAGCCACTGAAGAAGAGAGTATGGTTGGCTCTCGAAACGCGTTTGGCTTCTGAGACAGATTGAAGGCACATTCCTGTTTGAAGTCCACGAGCATGTGTCAATAAAGTGGTGTTTGGCTAAAACAACTTCCGAGTGGCAAGTCCAATTTTGGGGTACCTGGACTGTGTTGTATATATATATATATATATATATATATATATATATATGAAGCATTCTTCGTTCAGGACAGTGTTTATTTAATTAAAAACCCAATGCATTTCGTGCACAGTTGCACTTCTTCAGGGGTCACTATAAATATAAAAAACAGTAACAAGACTCAGTTCATAAATTATTATCTGAACAATTGAGCGCGAAACAACACTAACGTTTTTTTACATTAAACTCCTCCTAATATTGTAGCAGGTGTCAGTGGTAACCCCACAATTATCAGACCAGAAAAAAGTAACCCTCGCTACCTCCTCTGGATGTATAAACTTAAGTGTTTATGATTGCTTTATATAAACATGCCATAGCAATAACGGTCATTATTCTGAGTTCTCGCTCTACTTTTCTCTTTTTATCAGCATACTAGAGGGATTAGCTTTTGAACTTCTCATGCAAATACACGCGTTATTTTAAGCATTTGGATGTATCACGTGTTTACCCAGCTTTTAACCTTTATACGTGTGCCTAGCTGCCGATAGCTCACTGACGGTGGCTTGCCCTCTGTTATTTTCCAAACATGCATATTTCACCGGAGCTTATTAAAAACATACAGTGTTCATTATTCATTGTGCATTGGCAAGCCTTTAAATTAGTTCTTTAACACAGATTCTGAAACTTTCACATGCTGTTTCACGTACCTGCGCTGTACTTTTACCAAACACATCCCATCTCTCAGGCGGCTGGAATTCTTTAACGGTTACTCTCCCTAGATCTTCCCGCTTTAAACCTTCCTGTTTAGCCCACCTGATAGAATGCGTGGTCGTAGTGTGTGATGAAAACGTCTTTTGCATGCGTGTGAATGCGGAGTCTGATGTAATGGTTTGCGTGGTGAATGCGTGGTGTGTGCGATGTGAGGAATGCGAGTATGGTGTGCGTTCTGTTTGTTTGTTGGAGCCTCTCGTGGGCTCAGAAGAAATGCTCCCACTCGTTGCAGTCCCACTCGGGGGACTCGAAACAACTAGTCCCCCAAGAGCTGAGGAGCTCTCTGCAGAGGCGCCGCACTCACCGGCTTCTGTTGATCGGAGAGCGGCTCCTTCTCCAGCTGCAAGCTCCTCGGGTACCGCGGGCGGGGCTCCTCCTCTCCGGGGCCTCGCCGGTCAGCCGCGCCTCGGCTGCCTCACGGAGTAGTAACTGAGGCATTACCTCCGTCTTCCTAATTTAGATAGTTACTGGCCGGCAACATCACCCGGTCTCCCCTCGGCACGGGAGACCGGACGGGCAGAGCAAAGGCTTCCCCCAGGCAGGGGGAAGCGGAAACCACGTCCTCCCGGCCCCGCCCACAACCAGGCGGCGGCCATTTTAAGGCAGCTCGGGCGGCGGCGGTGATCTCAGGGGGCAAAACGAGGGGTGGGCACCCTCGAAATTAAATTAAATACATTTAAATAAAAGAGAGAAGCCCCTCAAGCCCCCCCCAAAAAAAAAAATCGCGAAAAATCGCGGGGTGCGCGCACCGTGCGCGCTTATAGATATATAATTGATTTCTCTTCTAATTTTCTCAGGAACTACTGGAGGGATTTACACTATTTAACAAAAAGCGTGATCTGCGTACCAGACACTACCATTTTGACAAGTGTGGTGTAATTCCCTTCAGTGGTTCAAGCTGTAGCCGTGTCTAAAGGTCCTATGGAAATTAGCATGGGGAAAACACGTTTTGAGACCCCCCTTTTTTCTCAGCCCCCACTTGACTAATCCCCCCAAACTTTCAGGGAAGGAGAGGAGTGGAGCGAGCCATCTTCTTTGAGAAATTTGCAAAGATTCATCAACCAGCGCCAAAGTTATTCCCAATAGAATGTTGGGGATTTCCTATGGAAACTAGGTCCTAACTATATATACCTACTGGCTACCGCCAGTAGGTAATAAATATATATATATATATATATATACTTCGTTTTTATTGCAGGGCAAGCAGAGCTTGCCGGCGCCATTCTAAAATAACATGAGAGAGGGGCAGAGGGCAGAAGGGCACAACAATGAGTGTGGCAGAGGGCAGAAGGGCACAACAAAGAGTGGGGCAGAGGGCAGAAGAGTACAACAACAAGTGGGGCAGAGAGCAGAAGGGCACAACAACGAGTGGGGCAGAGGGCAGAATGGCACAACAACGAGTGGGGCAGAGGGCAGAATGGCACAAAAACGAGTGAGGCAGAGGGGCAGAAGGGCACAAAAACGAGTGGGGCAGAGGGCAGAATGGCACAAAAACGAGTGGGGCAGAGTGCGGAAGGGCACAAAAACGAGTGGGGCAAGGGCAGAATGGCACAAAAACGAGTGGGGCAGAGGGCAGAAGGGCACAACAACGAGCGGTCTTGCACAAAAAAAACCTGCGAACACGCAAAGCGCCCCGCAAACACGCAAATCGCCCCGCAAAAACACGCAAAAAAATCCACAAATTCGCACAAATTCGCAAATTTTGTGGATCGCGAATTCGCAAATCAGTAAATTCGTGAATCGCGAATTCGCCGATACTTAGTAAATAGTTGTTTTTGTAGTTTTTAGAATTAAAAGTGGAAATGAACAATCTCTGTTCTGTTTGGACCATACGTTGAATAGAATACATCGACTGACAAACATGAAGCCTTATTCACTGTACAAGAAGAAAGCTCTGGTTATAGTTAAACTTGATCAAGCATCCCATTTGGAGTGCATGCTTCATTTCATTTCATTCAAAGAATGTGGTTCCCCACTGGGGCTTAATTGCAGTGTCGCAGGAGTTTGCAAAAATATCGCATAAAACTTGATTAATTATTTTGTACTTGATTGGCATACATAATGCAGGCACTTGTCTTATGAGTTTATGATTTTGCCCACGGTGGCACTTTCTTTATCTTTTAAATACCAGATGGTGACACACAATTACCAGCATTGTATCTGCCAGCCTCTCACAATTTGGAGGATTGTTAAATGTGGCTGTATTTAAAACTTGATGTGTGGACAATAAAGTTTCATTGTAGCTTTAAAAACAGGCAGTGGAAATGACATTAGTGCTCATGGTCCACAAATATCATGCAACTATGTACAGCGAGATTGCCACTGGAATGTTAATCATTTTATTTCGTTAATAATATATTGTACGAGTGAAGTAACTCGTGAAAGTCTTTTCATTGTGTCTATGTATCACGTGATTGTTTATTTAAACCACTTATACAGTCAGTCACACACCTACTAAACCCTTATACACCCACTCATTCTTTAATACATCTTGGCATATATATATATATAAAACATATTTAAACTTTACAGAAACTAACAGTCACTGGATGATGTTATCAGTGATATCATCAGTGACGTCATTTGAGATGTCATCAGGGATGTCATCATTGATGCTACTGACCATGTCATGAATGATGTAATATGTGACATCATCAGCAGTGACACCTATGTTTTTTTGAGTGAATGTCAATGGTTTTTTAAATGCTAATTTCTAAATTTGCATACAAAGTTAGGACATGTGAAGAAAGAAGAAGAAAAGCGCAGAAAGACGCAAGGGAAAAGCAGAAAGAGGCAACAGAAATCCAGAAAGATGAAAAAAAGTTCAGGTAGAAGCAAGAGATGTGCAGAAAGAACCAACAGAGTAGCAGAATGTCCTCCTGTGCCCCCAACCTTTTAGTGATGAGTACTGGTGGTAACTGACTCTGACTAACCTGGACCAGTGCCAGTACTATGCTAAAAGACACTTAGAATACAATGAAAACACCCACATAAACTAGGGAACACTATGCGTTGGGCTACCCCTGTAATTAGCATGACCTCCTCTGTATTTGCCATGAGTTAGTGCCTGCGTCATTGCATGAGTACATGGGTAGTATTTAGAGATTAGAGTACTGCAAGGACAGTGCATGGTGGTTCTATAACTGCTTGGGTTTGAGCGGAGTGATTGGATAAGTACATGATGCTGGATGGGTGATTTGAGGAGTGCACGGGTACCACCTGGGTAATTGGAGGAGTGAATCAGTACTGTGTAGGTGGTAAGAGGTCTGCATGGGTAGTGCACAGGGGATTGGAGCAGTGCATGTGTTAGTGCCTGGGTCATTCCATGAGTCCGTGGGCACTGACTGGAAGATTAGAGTACTGAAAAGAGAGTGCATGGTGAATTTTTAGGTGTTTGGGTTTTGGTGGAGTGATTGGGTAAGTACATGGTGCTGGCTTGGTGATTGAAAGAGTGCATGGGTACTGACAGGGCGATGGCTCAACAGCATGGGTAGTGCTCAGAGGATTGTAGCAGTGCATTGTTAGTGCCTGGGTCATTGCATAAGTACATGGGTACTGATTGGATGATTAGAGTACTGCAAAGAGAGTGCATGGTGAATTTATAAGTGCCTGGGTTTTGGCGGAGTGATTGGATAAGTACATGGTGCTCGCTGGGTGATTGGAGGAGTGCATGGTTAATGACAGGGCGATGGCTGGACTGCATGGGTACTGCTCAGAGTATTGTAGCAGTGCATGAGTTAGTGCATGGGTCATTTCATGAATGCATGGGTAGTGACTGGATGCTTAGAGTACTGCAAGGAGAGTGCATGGCTAATTTATAAGTGCTTGGGTTTTGGCAGAAGTACACATCAGGCCCTTCCCCTCCCTGCACCACAGTGCACACGTGCCCACTGGCCAGTTTTAATTTGGGGGGGTTTATTCCCCTTGAATCCTGAGGTTCCCTGGGGGCCAATTAGCCCACCAGGTACCTCCAGTAAGCGCCACTGTGTTGTGTTGTAGAGAGGTAGTCCAAGGCCACGCCCCTTTTTACACCTCTCTGAAACGCAACTCTGTGGTGCTTACTAGACATACCTGGTGGGCTAGTTGGCCCCAGGAACCCTCAGAATTCAAGGGGACTTAATTCCCCAACTTAAAACGTGCCACAGGGCGCGTTTGAACACTTGTCACATCTGGTCACATCCCCTCCTTACACCACTGTGCGAACGCACCTCCTGGTGCGTTGTGAATTGGGGTATTAGGTTCCCTTGAGTCCTGAGGTTCCCCTGGGGGCCAACTAGCCCACCAGCTACCTCCAGTAAGTGTCACAGAGCTGCGTTGCAGAGAGGTGTAAAAAGGGGCATGGCCTCAGAACACCTCTCTGCAAGGCAGCTCCCTGGCGCATACTGGAGGTACCTGGTGGGCTAGCTGGCCCAGATGGACCCTCAGTATTCAAGGGGAATTAATTCCCCAACGTACAACACGCCAGGGGGTGTGTTTGCTGAGTGCTGCAGGGAAGTGGCAGGGCTAGCTCCATTTTCTGGACCCTGGGGACCCCATACCACAGGGCCTGACCCATAAAAAAAAATGTGAACTGGAAGGGGGCCAAATGATCCCCCTCCCGAGGCCAATTTTGGCCCCGGGTACCTCATCCCCTGGGGCAACGCCATCATTATTTACTTTGTATATTGGAGGGGGGCTGCGTGGCTCCCATTCTGAGGCCTCTATCAGCCCCAGGGACCACATCCCTGGGGCTGTACCACTTTTTAATTCATTTATATTTTGTAAATGAGGGAAGGGTGCTGCGTGGCCCCCCTACTAGGATACTCATGGCCGCGGGGACCCATGCCCCAGGGTCTGGCCTTTCTGTTGGAGACCGTGGGGGGACTCAAATTCCCCCACGATCCAGCGGCTCCCCGCCTCCTGCAGGAGCTGGCATTGTTTTTCCATAAGGAAACCTGCTCTCGCTTACAAAATCCAAACCAGTGTTTGCTATGGCAGGGCGGGAGCCGCACAGCCCCCGCCCGGCCAAAGCAAGCTGCAGTGTCCCAAGGGTGGGCACCCGGGACACTGCAGGAGCTGTCCCTGGGGATGGAAGTCCCTAGGGCCATAAATGGCCCACGAGGGGGGCCACGCAGCCCCCCTCCCTAGAAGTGCAAAGCCCTGGGGAGGTGGAGGTCCCTGGGGCTTTGGGTTCCGCAATGGACACCCAAATTTAAATATACAGTGCCCCGGGGAGGTGATGGGCGAGGCTCGTGCTCTCCCCACACATTTTTTTAAACTGAGCCCGGGGAGGTGGAGGTCTGCGGGGGGGCTGCGTGCCTCCCCGCAACTCATAAATCTTGCACCGGGGAGATGGTGGTCCCCAGGGCAGTAGGGGGGGATTGGGGCCCCCCCACTTTTTTGTCAGTGCCCCTGGGGACCTGGCCCACCCAGGGGCTTATATATATATTTTTTTCTCTGCAAGATTCACGACTCCAGCGTGAATTTCGCAGAAATAAAAAAAAAGTCTTTTTTGGGTCCTGGGGTCCTTGTGGGACGCCCTGAGCAGGCCCAGGGGGGTCATGTGTTTCTACCCTGCCCCCTTTTTTTCACCTTTGTTTTTCTATTTTCTTGTGACTTGCTTCTACCGAGTCACAAGATGGCTGCCAACACTTTCTGGTTTGGAGTTTTGACAGCCAATTAGAATGAATTTGTGGTCATGGAAGCCAATTACAATGAAGCTTGTGATATTGGAGGGGTTGCAACTCCACCGCGTTCATAGATATCAAAACTTTAATTTTTTTTAAATTTCTCAGCAACTACTGAACGGATGTACACAATTTAAAAAAAAAGGTCGCTTTCTGATCCAAGCACTACCTTTTGCCAAATGTGGGGTAATTCCATTCAGTAGTTTCGGCTGTAACCTTGCCCAAAGCTTCCTATGGGAAACTGATTTTTTTACTCTTTTTTTTTAGATTTCTCAAAAAATACTGAACGCATTTACACCATTTTTTTAAAAAAGTTGCTTTCTGAACCAAGCTCTACCTTTTTGGCAAATTTGGGGTAATTCCGTTCAGGAGTTCTGGCTATAGCCCATCTCAAAATTTCCTAAGGAAAACATGGAGAAAACGTGTTTTGGGATACCCTTTTTTCTCAGCTCCCACTTGACGAATCACCCCAAAACTACGAGGATAGGAGCTGAGCATGATAGACTTTATTTTTGGAGAATTTTGCGAAGATTCGTCAAACTACGCCAAAGTTATTAGCAAATCAATAAATGCTTTTCCTATTGAAACTAGGTTCTAACTAGAACTACCTACTGACGACCGCCAGTAGGTTATATATATATATATATATATATGTCGCTCCAGGTTGTCCACCTTTTGAGTAGCACACAAACAGCAGCTTGCTATATGTGTAGGTGAGGACGGGGATCCGCTTGTAGATGCCGCTCCGTAATGGATCTGCCCGGCGCGTTTCGAAGCTCCATCTGCTTCTCTTCAGGGGCTTTAATGGAAACGGTGTGCGCACCCGCTGACACACTTCTCCAATTTCATATGACTCACCCGCCGATGGGAGGCTCCAATGAGACTGTGCATTCTGGGAAGTGTGGTGCGGAAAGCACACAATCAAGTCCTGTATGGACCCCACAAGTGAGCCCGTCCTCGATCCCATGTACGGCTGCTGTTTCACTTCCGTGACATGGAGAAAACGTGTTTTGGGCTCCCGCTTAAAGAATCACTCCAAAACTACGAGGATAGGAGCTGATCAGGATAGACTTTATTTTTGGAGAATTTTGCGAAGATTCGTCAAATGACGCCAAAGTTATTAGCAAATCAATAAATGCTTTTCCTATTGAAACTAGGTTCTAACTAGAACTACCTACTGACAACCGCCAGTAGGTTATATATATATATATATATATATCTATCGAAAACGCGTCTGAGCAGAAGTTGATGTGAAATAAACACCCTTGAACTAAGATACACGGAGTCAGCGCCTTCTTGGATGGTGAAGTTTGGTGTGGTGTCAATACTAAGGGCTGGAGTCCTGGAGCCCTACGCTGACCCTCCTCGTTCTGGCTGCACTGTGTCGTAAGGACAAACTTGTGGTAGACTTTTGGAGAAAAGAGACACACAGTGCCCCCCAAAGATCGAAATGCGAAGAGCCCCGAGGAACCTGTGAAAACATCTGAGACTGGCATCCCTGAGATCGACGATCGCTGGAGGGCAGTCGGGGATTTCTGGTAAGCCGTGACTCGGTGCGATTAATGGGAGCGGGCGCAAGGGAGTGATCTAATGGGAGAGTGAGCCCTATTGTGGTGAAGTTCTGAAACCACACGGGCAGTGTATCTGTGCAAGTGCATTATTTACTGAATCAATCAACATGGCTGCTGAGTGGGAAAAGGAAAGAGAGGAAGCTGCACTGGATATATTTACTGATACAGACACGGGGAAAGGCAATAAGACCAAACAAAATGCTCAAACCCAACCCAAAGAAAAAGATGAAACCAAAATACTGTTGAATGAGTTGGAGAAACTTCGCAAGAAAGAAGTAGCAAAGTGGTGGGAAGTTAAATCGCTATCCAGGTATCTGGATGTGAGTAGAATACCCAGAGGTCTAAGAATATTAGTAGCACCAACTTATGAAGACCCCGACCCTGAAATGCTGCAAATGTGGGCAGAAAACAGTGCTAAATCGTCAGAAAATATGTTAAAAATATTGATAAAATTTGCAGCAAGCGACAGGGCTAAAATGATCACACGGATTGAGGAAATATTGAAGGAACTTGATTCCAAAGAAAACAAAGATGAAATTGCAGAGAAAAGATGAAAGAAATCCAAACAAGATTAATCAAACATGAGGCGGAAATCAAAGAAAGAAAAGCGATCAAATTTCAGAGGGACAGGAATGACTATCTCAATGGAAGAATATATACCTTTGCGAAAAAATTCGACCAGATAAGAAAACAACCCCTACAGAAAATGCAAAGTGACCAAACAGGGGCCGCTGAACAAAGTGAGAATGAAATCAGTTCTGAATATGACACAGACAATGAAAACAATCAAGGTGCAGAAATGCTTGGTCCAGCACCAACTCCAGCACAGGAATTTGCTTTTTTACGCCTACAATGCCTCAGAACACTGCGCCCAAGAAACATGCTAAACCAGGGAGCAGGACCAGGCACGAACAGTCAAACTCAAAAGCAAAAACAAAAAGCAGGAGAAGAAAAGACAGGAGATGGGGGACAACAAGCACAAAAGGAAGAAAAACAAAAACAAAAACAAAAATACAGATACAACAGGCGCCGATGATAAGCACACAAAAAGATAATACAGTCATAAATCTAACTAACATGGAGCTAACAAAAGAGGAATTGGAAATTCTATCACTAGGCCTGACCTACTGTAGTGACACAAACTTTGACTACACGCAAACAAGGATTGATCTGTTTCTATATGTAAGGAAACTTAAACTGCAAAAATATTTCCACAATGTGCAAGCGAGCACCACGGATGCATCAATGAGCACGGAAACAAACGAAATGCTTAATGTTGAAAATATGGAAGGACTACAAAATCTCATTGACCTGGAAATGGAGAATGAAAGTGTAAATGAGGAAATCACACCGAGTGGAGCAGCCCTAAGGTCAGATATAAACATCTGGCAAACAGTGAAAACAGGTTTTAAACCGAAATCAATATTTATGCCAGTGATGCCGAAAGATGGTCTGGATCTTTTTGCGGAATATGTAACAAAAGATTTGAAAGAACTCTCCATTCTGAGCACCAAACAGAGATACAAACAGAATGAGGATCATAACAGGAAATACAAGGCACTGATGGAAAAAAATCAAAGCCAGGCCGGACATCATGGTAAGATGGTCCGACAAAGGGGGCAACATTGTGCTCTGGCCATTGGAGATGTATAACACAGAGGCACTTGGTCAGTTGCAAGACAGAGAGTGTTATACAAGGATAAGCCCAACCCACTTGGTGGGTATCCAAGAAAGATACCATAACGAACTGTACAAATGGAGGGGTAAAGGCTTGCTAAGCAAAAGTGAATTTGACTTTCTAAAAACAGATTATCCAGTGACGGCACAACTGCATCTAATCCCTAAGATACACAAGAACGACAAAGTGCCACCTGGGAGACCGATAATCTCGGCAATAGGGAGCCTTTTCGAAAACACAAGTGTGTTCATTGATCACTTTCTCCAACCTGAAGTCAGGAAACTGCCGGCATTCATAAAGGATACAGGAGACTTCCTGAAAAAGATTTATGATGTCAAGTGGAAGCAGAACTATGTATTCTTGACATTAGATGTCCAAGGTCTTTATACCAGCATTAGACATAAGGATGGTCTTAATGCTATAAAACCTTTTTATGGGAAAAAGACCGATTGACCAGTATGAACACACCAAAATGCTTCTGGAGATGACTGAGTGGTGCCTCACAAATAACACCTTTATTTTTGATAAACTGTTTTATAAACAAATCCAAGGTTCAGCAATGGGCACTTGCTTCTCCCCCAGCTATGCGAATCTGCATATGGGCTGGTGGGAGGAGCGGGTGCTGATGACCCAACACCAAGAGACAATGGAAGAAAATGTCATTGTTTATAAACGTTTTATCGATGATATCTTTATTTTGTGGGAGGGCAGTGTGGAAAGTGCAAACAGCTTCACAGACCAGTTAAATGAAAATTCACTGAATTTAAAATTTACTTGTAATGCCAGCAGAGAGAGCATTCAATTTCTGGATGTGGAGCTATTTGTAGAGGATGACAAAATACAAACACGCACGTACCGCAAGCCCACTGCGGGCAATGCAATCCTCCACGCCAACAGTTTTCACCCCACACCACTGAAACAATCCATTCCATATGCGGAATGTCTCAGGATGACCCGTAACTGCAGCACAAGCGAGGGGTTATCACAAGCCAAAAATAATCTCTTCACGAGATTAAAAGGGAGAGGATACTCTGAAAAAACATGCAAGGCTGCAGAGGCAAAGTGTAGTTCCAAAACCCGCCATGAATTGCTATTCCCAAAAGAACCGGAGTCGGGGGCCCCCGCACTAGAAAGACAACCACCCAGGTTAATCACAGGTTTCAATCGTCACCAAGCCAACCTTCGTAAAATACTCAGAAGGCACTGGCCGCTGGTCCGAAATGACACAACCATAGGAAACTTAGTGGGTGAAAGACCACTGGTGTCTTTCAGGAAAGCTAAATCCATGCGGCAGCAATTAGTCTGTAATGCCCCAGCTATACCCAAGCAAAAAGTCTGGTTCCAGTCACAAAAAGGCTTCAGGAAATGCACAAAATGTAAGGCCTGCAGTCATGGCAAAAATACCACTAGCATTACAGTACCCTTTCGCAAGCAACCCTACCACCTGAGGGATCACTACACATGCAAAACAGACCATGCTGTATACATGCTGACATGTGTATGTGGTAAAATATATGTAGGGTCGACCATTCACCCAGTGCATGTTAGGGTGTTGCAACACCTGAGGGCGATTACAAACAAGGACCCAGCTTACCCTGTAGCTAGGCACATCCATGAGGTGCATGGTGGAGATGCTAAAGGTCTAACCTACTGTGTCTTAGACAATGTCCCAAAAAATGTTAGGGGTGGCAACCGCAAACTGGCATTGCGCCGCCTGGAATCCAGATACATTATTCTGTTGAATTCCAAGATTCCCGCAGGGCTGAATGCTGATGAAGCCCTGAGTGTGCAAATCTAGAGCAGTTTACCTCATCTTTCCCAAGTACCCTTTAACATCGCATACCAGTTTGCGCGATAAATTATAATTAATCACACTTTCTGTCACATGGTCACATAGTACCCTGAGTAGATGTCAAACACCTCACAGGCTTTATTGGCTCACCTTGTATTCTATACGGGAGAAATACCCTTCCCTTGTAGGGGGAGTAAATATGCACTTGCGCGGGATTGTACCTCGCCATTAGGTTCAATACTGACGGTAAAGGGAATTGTCTTTGGAGGCTTACCCTGACAAACAGCAGTCTGACTTACCGACTGCACGAGGACGAGTGTTAACACTGCAACATGTTCTGCCTCTGCCGCCAGGCCAGTAAACCGATTTCCGATGAAACGGAGCCCATTTGTTTGAACCGAGGTCCGTGAAACCAATCACAGACACGGGTTTAACACACCTCCCGTCTGATACGCCCGAGCCTCTATGACGCAGGTTAACATGAAGGGTGTCACACATTACGGGGTTATTCTTCTAATGATTAAACTATTAATGTATGTAGAATACAAGGATCAGAAACGTAATGAATATTTAGATTAACATGATGTAAATGTTGATTAATACATGCCAATGAACGTGACATATTGAATATACTAAAATCACCAAATAATGTCAGAAGTAATGTAATCAGTCACAAAATTATGTGGGTGTAGCTCTTAGTCACCATGGCAACAAACCAATGCCAATTAGGGATGACAATTATGACTCATGTGAAAATTTGAACATGTATAAAAAGCGTTACTCTGTCTGGTCAGATGTTAGTGAGCAAGGCGGGGGTAGCCGCCGAAACGCGTCTGAGCAGAAGTTGATGTGAAATAAACACCCTTGAACTAAGATACACGGAGTCAGCGCCTTCTTGGATGGTGAAGTTTGGTGTGGTGTCAATATATATATATATATATATATATATATATATATATATATATATATATATATCCAATTCAAGCTCCTGCTACGTCTCAATAGAGGAAAAGCATTCCATGAAAAGAGAAAGCCACAGGTACAGACCCCTCCACAGCGCTGTAAATGAAATATAAAGGTTGTTTATTGACTCCTTGTCGCCAGCATTATATATATATAACTTGCTCATGGGTATGCCACACAAATGGGGAAGCACTCGAACAGCCGAGAAGGTTTGACCCTTAACCTTTTATTCTTGGTATGAACAGTGCCCACACGTAGGTTTATTAACAGCAGTTCCTTCGTCTCGCCTTACGCATTTCGAAATGTTTCTTCCTCAGAGACTTTATGCAAAGAATGCGTGCGCACTCCCACACGCTAGCTAAGTAAGCCATGACACGCCCATCAGCATTGTGGGAGTTGAAGTTTTACAATTCCTGGATGGATGCACTTTCTTAACTGCATAACACTCGATATGAGCCCAAGCTCTGGATGAGCCCCCACATGTGCCTCTGCTCACATCCACGTGTGGGAGTGTGCGCGCATTCTTCGCATAAAGCCTCTGAGAAAGAAACATTTCGAAATGCGTAAGCCGAGACGAAGGAACTGCTGTTATTAAACCTACGTGTGGGCGCTGTTCATACCAAGAATAAAAGGTTAAGGGTCAAATCTTCTCGGCTGTTCGAGTGCTTCCCCATTTTGGTGGCAGACCCATGAGCAAGATATATATATATATCCAACTCGAGTTCGGCAAAATTACTTCTGCCACTGGCAGCGGCGGGCCGGGATGGGCTAGACCCGTGAACAAGGATACTTGAGCTCCAAACGCGTCGGGGAGATTGCTGCTAAATAAAGCGCGCTATCTCAAAGGATTGGGGCCTGGATTTCGTTTATTTGTGGCATCAAAGTGTTGAACGAAAACTGTGTGGATATATATATATATATATATATATATATATATATATATATATATATATATATATATATATATATATATATATATATATATATATGTATTATATATATATGTATATATATATACATATGTATATATATATATCCCTCTCGTTTTGACTCTGGTGGACGTCAGCGCTCCCAATGTGGCGCGGTGCAGCTAATTCGGTGGAGTTAACCGAAAAATATCAAGACTTGGATAATCTTCAATTAGCAGGTTTTAGATGCACTCACTCAAGACATTCTTTAACTTAAAGCGTCTTTATTGCAACCAAAAAACGCCCGACGCGTTTCACCTCCACCTGAGGCTTGCTCACGGGTAGTTGTATTCAGTCCATTGTCTCTTTTTATTCACTTAAAGACACCATGTTGTTTGTCGCTGGTGCATTCTGGTTAATGGAGTTCCTTCACTCCAGTGTGTACAACAAAAGTTTTGTTTTGGGGGCTTTTCTGTATTGCCGATTTCTGTCCTTAAGTGATGTGTCTTGTACTTACAAGAATGCATTCTCACTTGTAGGTTATCCATAGATTTACTCCACAATAGTTTTCCTTTCATCATTCAACAACTGATGTGAGGTGTTAGTTGTACAATAGTTCTCACTAGTGAATTCGAAATGATTAAAACGTCAGGTTCTTACTCTTTGGTGAGTTAAGCACATGGTCGTTTCATGTGAGTTGATTCTGCTCCCTGGTGAGATTGCGTTGACTAGTTTCAAATTCTGACTGTGTTGTATTGAGATTTTTAGATGTACATGCAGTTCCTCACTCTAATTCAGGCCCCTTGGGTCCAGAGTTCTGAAGTTGATGATATGGTGTGATTCTTTTTGTTGGAGGGTCTTTCTTTGGTTTCCACATCTTTCTGACATTGGTATCTGATCGATGGCATAGAAGCGCAAAGTTTCCCAGTTGTTGCTGTGGAATTTTTCCATGTGCTTTGCAATAGGAATGGAGCAGTCCGCATGTGTTGTAGCTCGTGTGTGCTCGAGGATTCAATTTTTTACCTCGATTATAGTGCTCCCAATGTATTTCTTGTTACATGGGCATTCCACTATGTAGACAACAAAGGTACTTTTGCATGTTAAATGCTGTCGTATGGTACACTTTCGCCCTGCTGATATTTCAACTTCTTTAGTTGGTTTGGCTATTTTGCAAACCTTGCAATGTTTGCATGGCCAAAAACCCGGTCTGTGAAACCATGTTTTGTTTATCGGTTCACTGAAGTGGCTGTGGATTAGTTGATCACCAATATTCCTTGCTCTTCTATAGGTTATGCTGGGATGTTCTCCTATTATTTTCGCTAGGGTTTGATCTGATTTTAGGATAACCCCGTGTTTGCGAATGATCTTTGTGATTTGTTTATCTTCCGCGATGTGTGTTGTGATCAATTTAATTGTATTTTCTTCAGTTGTATCCCTCTTCTCTCCATATAGGATATCCTTTCGTGCCTTTGCTTTTGCCTTTCCTAGACAGTTGTTCACTACAGCTGCTGGGTATTTTCTCGCAGTAAATCTCTTTTTGGCTTTTTCACTTTGAATCTTGAAGTCCTGTTCTTTAGAGCAATTCCTCTTCAGGCATAGAAATTCTCCATACGGAATACTCCACTTTAATTTCTCTGTGTGGAAGCTTGTGCCGTGTAAGATTGAGTTTGTTGATGTCTTTTTTCTATGCAAGGTCGTTTGTAAGGAATTCTCTTCAACGTAGATTTCGGTGTCTAAGAACACCACTCTTTCTGGGCTCAAGTCATAAGTGAATTTCAGTTTTTCAACGCTGTTGTTCAATTTATCAAAGTATTGTTTAAATTCTGTTGCTGTCCCATTCCATACAATCAACAGGTCGTCTATAAATCTTACCCATAAGATTATTTTTTGAGTCCATTCATAGTTTGAGCTTTTCCAGGCTTCCGTGTTTTCAAACCATCCCATGGTGAGATTGGCATAGTTGGGTGAGAACGAAAAGCCCATTGCGAAGCCTTGTACTTGTTTATATATCTTCTTGTTGAAAAGGAAGATATTATTGTGTAGGCACAATGAGATCATTTCGTTTATCATTGCATTCTGTTCTCTATATCTGATGTTTCTTCTGCCCAAAAATTGTTTACAAGCTTCCATCCCAATATGGTGTTCAATGTTGGTATAGAGCGAGATGGCATCCATGGTGATTAATTGGTAGTTCGGTTGCCAATCCACTATTTCGAGTTTCTGTAAGAGTTCCGTTGTATCCTTTATGTATGATTTGAGGTCTCTCACAAGGGGTGCTAAAAACTGGTTGATGTACTTTGATATTGGTTCCAATAAGGAGCTATTGGCTGACACAATCGGCCTTCCTGGTGGATTTTCTTGGCATTTATGTACTTTTGGGATGCAGTAGAATGTGGGCATTGTTGGAAATTTGTTCTGTAAGTATTTGAATTCATCTTGGCCTATTACTCCCTTCCTTAGACATTTCGTTAGTAGGGTTTCCACTGTCAGCTGTAATTGTTGCGTAGGATTTGTTGGTAGCAAGTGATAACATCCTTTATCATTTAGCTGGCGCTCCGCTTCTGTTACATAGTCAATTTTGATTAAAATTACTATGTTTCCGCCTTCATCTGCAGGCTTTATCTCTATTGTTTTGTCCTCGCTGAGTCGTTTTAAAGTTTCCCTTTCATTCTTTGTTAGGTTGTTTGGGCTTTTCTTTGCGGTTATTTTGTATTGCTATTCCACTATTAAATCGTGAAAAATGTCTATTTTATTGCCCATGGGTAAGGTTGGGTTGAACTTAGTTTTGAGTTTCAATCCTCTTTCTCCTTCTCCTCCCAATTGCAATGTTTCCTCAATTTCCATAAGAGCTTGTTCTTCCTGTGTTAGTGTTGTTGCGCCCATTGTCATCAATGTTGTCAGTCCTGAGATATCGGTCACACTTAATGTATTAGAAGTTGTTTTCTTTATTTTTTTGATTTTTTTCTGGTTTCTCAGCATATAATTTCGCCAGTTTTAATTTTCTCGTGTACTTGTAGAGGTCAATCCGTGTTGTAGCTATGTCTATATGCGCGGTGGGACAAAATTTCAAGCCTTTTTTCAAAGTGTCCTCCTCCATTGTGCTCAGTGTTCTTTGCGAGAGATTAATGATGTTTAATTCTTGTGCTTCATCCTCCTCTACAATTACTTGTGTGACCGATATCTCAGGACTCACACCAAACCATTCCTTCCAAGGAACTGATCAGAGTACACAGCGGGTCTGCAGGGTTTCTTTTATTTGATCAGCATAACAGCATGACACGTTTCGGCAAAGAGTGCCTTTATCAAATGCAAAGTGAGTCTGGGGCTCAAATATGGATTAAAGTACATGGTGCCTCGCTCTAATTGGAGGGAACCTTGTGGCCATTCGGGAACAACTACCAGTCCCAGAATTCACTCAAAGTGTTGCAAGATCAAATCATTTCCTGCAGACTCCTACATCCAGCCGCATATATCATTACCCGAAAATACCTGAAGGCGCAGCATTAAGTAACCTGCGTCTCTCCCTGCAGTCATGGCCCAACAATGTCAGCAGGTTTTCGTTTCTCTTTGGTTGCGGCGGTCTGGGCGCTTTCAATCCCTTGAAAGTAGTCCATAATGAAATGCCACTGCTACTGCCTGAACTGAATATTGGTTTTACACTAATAAAGGATAGGACTATCTTAAAGGAATAGGACTATCCTAAAGGGAGAAAAAAATAAATAAATATATATATATATATATATATATATATATATATATATATATATATATATATATATATATATATATATATATATATATATATATATATATATATATATATATATATATATATATATATATATATATATATATATATATTTATATATATATATATACATATATACATATATACATATATATATATATTAATATGTATGCACTACAAAAATATCATTCTCAGATATATCACACTAACATATATAAATATGTATGCACTACAAAGATATCATTCTTAGATATATCACACTAACATGAGGGCCGGAGCTCCAAAGGGCTTCCTATCTGATCTTGCCTCAACAAGCTTCAACAACTATTCCGAACTGCCTTAAAGGTCACTTTGCTTGTCCTGACTTATGATAGTTTCCTTATCTGGTTGTGCAATTTGTTTGCACAGTGCCGAGCCAGTCTTTCATTGTCTGTCCATATCTAGCTGTTTCTAATTGGCATGGTGCAGATCTTGCACATCCCTGTTAGCCATATTTGGCTTGGGGTATTATTCTAGTTCAGCTGACATGGCATTACTAAAATGTATATAACACCCGGAAATCAGTCTCTCTGGGAAGAAGCCAGCTGAGAGCCCCTAAGGCAGGAGACCTGAATTCCTCCTCTCTGATCAGCAATGATGAATAAGTACCAATACATATATTTCACTCTGTTTCTGAGCAACCTGCTGTGTCTAATAAGTTTCATTCATTTGCTCCTGGGAGGGTGCACAGTATTTCCCTAACAGTAGAATGCGTCTCATAATGTGCCTTCAATCACAGAATGCTACATAACTAGCCTTTCGTTTCTTCACAATCTGCCTTTCTGGCTACATAATTTAATCAATCCTCCTGTAAGATTAGATCATTAATTTCCACATAATTCTATTTACCTTGTTTATAGGTAACCCAACCCATTTTAGGCAAATGTGATCAAATATTTGCCCCTCTAAAGATCATTTTCTCCACTTTCCCAAATTTTGTGATCACTGTTCTTATTTCTGTGGCTGTTGGTTTTTAAAGTAACACACATTTTTACTAAATAGATTGGGCTTTATTCTTTCACTACTTAGCTCACGTATTATTGGTGTACACGTGAGCGTGCCAAACACTTCCTCACAGTAAGCCTTTAACTTAGGCCCAAGTTATCGAAAAAAGACAAGGGAACTTTAAAAAAATGTTGTGTCACCTACACTTCTAAAATGTGGGACCCTGAACCAAACTATAGTCATATTTTCGAACTCTTCCGCACTCATCCTTCTAGCATAATTTCAAATGACTTTCCAGAAATAATTCTGTAGCCACTTTCATGAGTAATATTGGATCAGTTTTTGAAGCCACATTCGTAGCTCCAAGTGAAATATCCCCAAAACAAGTTTGTAGCTTGTATATGCATTCTTTTTTCTTCCCCTTTTCAGGCTGACCCAACAGGAAACTAGCAGGAACCTCCACAAAGAGCAGATTTCTCACTCAGAAAATTGAACCATAATAGTGGAATGTATGTATTGATGTTTACCCCATTTACCAAGGGACAATTACACTATTTCTGATTATCTGAACCAGAAACATATTTTAATCTCACTAAAACTATTATTTGTGCTGCAATGTTCTACTGAAATGAAAACATAGATTTGAGAAGTGGTTTCTGAAAGAATGTATGGACCAGATGTACAACCCTTTTAGAGGTTGCAAACTGGAAATAGGCCGTTTACGGCGGATGTATGACGTTACAACGCATACTTTTACAACGCCTACCTTTACAACGCGGTTTTTACAACGCATACCATTACAACGCATAATGCTTTTAGGCGCTGGATAGTGAATAGTTTAATTTACTATTCCAACTCCAGTCCCCGTGGATAGTAGGGAAGGTTATTGGATAGTAAATTAACCTATTCCCTATCCTAGAGCGACCCCCAGCGCAATGCGTTGTAATAGTTTGCGTTGTAAAAGTTGTGTTGTAATGTTTGGTAGTTGTAAAAGTTGCGTTGTAACGGTTGTATACCGTTTACGGCTGTTACAAGTATGTGTGGTATGTACAAACCCTATTTTGCGAGTTGGTAACCTATTACCGACTCTCAAAATAGGGTTTGCAAGTCAGTAGTAGGAAGGGGCATGCCAAGGGCGTCCCTTCCTAATAGCAAGTCGCAGCAGTATGTACAATTGTTTTGCAATCGCAAATGCAGTCCAAAAACAATTGCAGTTACCACCTACTTCAAGTTTGTGGTAAGCCAGTCGCAAAGTTGTGACCTGCCTCTTAAATATTAATGAGACAGGTAATTTGCAACCCATTTGGGAGTCGCAAACAGTCTTGCAGACATTGTTGTACATTCCGTTTCGGAGTTGCAAAACATTGCAATTTGCGAATCGCAAAATGGAATGGTTGTACATCTGGACCTATGTGTTTTTTAGTAAATATAAAATCTCCTCTCTGATAATGCAAGCCAACTCTCTTTCTCCATAAACTCAAACTCACATCCTGCTCATGATACCATCTCCTTTTTAGGCCACATGGTGCCTATGACTCAACACTACCAAGACAAAAGCCATTGGGTCTAGTCCTTCCTAAGGAATGGAAATGGAAAACCTGACTTAACAAACATTTTAGTGTAAAAATGTTTAAGGAAAATGTAGATGTAACAATACCGAATAATGTTGTGTGAAATTTGTTTGAAAACATTATTTTAAATTTCAATAACCTTTCCACAACAATATTCAGAGAAACCATATGTTACAATCTTACATTTAGTCCTGGAATATGTGAGGAAATATACTTGGCACAATTCCTGTGCCAAGGGAAATTGATCACAATACAATGGAAAATTAAAGATTATACATTATGCATTTTCATAGTTCCATATATTTTGTAGTTGATTTTTCGCTGGATAGTTTTGCACCAAATACAAAACTATGAAATAATCTGCTTACTTTGCACCATAAATGATTCTAAATCTCACCACACTTGCACCTGAATCCAGCGGCAGTTGGTGATCTTTGAAAGTGTTGGAGCGTATTACTGGCCAGGAGTTGATCCCATTTAATTTAACTTTGCCTCACTCATACTCACTTCCTGTCCTACTTGGTCTCTCTTACTCCTCACTGACTCTAACTCCCAAACTCCCAGAGGCATGCTGAATAAAATTGATTGTGCCTGTGTGAGATGACCATAGTTGAAATACACCCTGCATAAATGTGCAATCCAGATATACAGCTACAGAGTGTTTTATTTTTCAATTTCATTTTGCGATGCCGGGCACGCTACAAAATTCGTTTTATTTATTAAATTGTTTACTTACCTTCAATTATCCATACTCCAGTTTTTATCACCCCCCCACCCTGCCCCTCCCCCACTCCGCCTTTCCGCCCCTCCGCCCCACCGAAACTCCCTCCACAGGCAGTGGCTGGTCATGTCACTGTTTGGTAGAGGAATGTCAGGCTTTCACACAGAAAGTAGGTTCACTTCAGGGAAACAGTGGGGCATATTACCAACAACTAGCGATAATTTTTGTCTCTAACTTGTTTAGAGACAAAACTTATCGCCGCACATCGGCGATTTTTATCGCAGATAAACCTTGCTATTAGCAAGGTTTATCGCAAATGCGATAAAAAACGGCCGAAATGCATGAATATCGCAGAAAAGTCAGCGATATTCATGCATTATCGAGCAAATGCTCTTAGCCATGTTATCCACCTTCCATTGGATAACATGGCTAAGAACTGCTCAGGGCAGGTGTTAGCTTTTGGAGATATTCGCGCTTAGCGCGAATATCTCCAAAAGTTGGTAATAGGAGATAGCGATGTTAGGGACTGTTTCCAGTCGCTAACATCTTGGCACGCCCACTTTGCATGTCATTAGTGATAAATATCACTGACATGCAAAGCGGGGCCCTAGATGGTCGCTATCTCCTATTAGCTGTCACTAACTGGTGTTAGCGACAGCTTGGTAATAGGGAGATAATTTTATCTCCGCTTTCTTGGCTTTTAAAGCCAAAAAAGCGGAGATAAACCCCCTTGATAATATGCCCCACAATCTCTAGAAGAGTAAGAGGGCAGTATTGAATGAATGAATGAATTACGCATTTGTATAGCGCATGGTTAGCCGGAGGTATCCCAGCGCTTTAGACTCATTCATCCTCTGAGGTATTCCGCTGGTTAGCAACCGGTTCCAAAACATGTAGATCACTTGTTAAGTGACTGAGGACAAGAGTATCCTTTGCATGAAAAGATACTTGGCCAGTTAGAAATGTTGAACTGATGGTGAAAAAAGGGAACCATGCCATGGAATTTCAACACTACTTTGGTCTATTGATGAGAAAATCTACAAGAACCATTTCTTTTTATGCATGGTACCAAACCTCATTAAGAATACTGTGCGAGTTACCTCTAGTGGAATGTAATCCACCATTTTTCTAAATATAGTAGCGGTTTAAGATGAATGACGTACATATTCAATTTGTGCCAATGTAATGATAATTTGGCATCTTATGTAACATGTCTTGTTTTAGTAAAGAATTAAAATACATACACAATCAACGTGTTTCTTTAAAAAAGAAAAAGCGCACAAAATGTCCCAGAGTGTTAACTACTCCCTGATGGTACCTGAATATAAACTGTAGATAGCAGGTTCAGATTTTGGTAGGGAAGAGGCTGCATTAATTATTTTGAGTTTTAGAAAATACATAACAGTGTTGAGTATTCAAGGATTTCAAAGCATGAACTCCACGTTCAAACATGCTGGTGTTTTTTTATATAAGCAAGAGAGGGCATAAAAAAGAATGAGTCAGCTTGCCTGTTGCGGGTTCAATGCTTATGAGATTGCACTCTGTTCTCTTGCTAATCGCCCCAAACATAGTGTTGCCCCTTGGGTTTAATGAGGAATAACGTATTATACTTTGGCATGTACAAACACGCCAAAAGTGCTCCTTCAGCTATACCCTGTCCTAAACCCTTTCCCATGATTGGACTTTTGAAATATTTACTGGAGAAGGAAGGAAAGATGGAAAGAAAGACCATCACGTTACTCAATAAAAAAATCTAAAACATGATCATTGTTAGGAAATGGTAATATGGATAGAAAAAAGGGAGGACTTTGCAGAAGTTGGTACACAATAAATAAATTAGATTTAAAAACTGTAGAGAAAATGAACATTCATAGGAGTAAAGAAACAAAGTATGTTCCTAAAAAGTGTAGGCAAAGGGTAACAGACAAATGACATCGACCAAGTTTAATCAACATGATTATAGATCTGGATAGGGTACAGAGTATGTGGTTTATTCGGGTAACTTTATTAAAGATGCAATTGTTGGGTAATGTAAGTATTTGTGAGAAGTTTGACATGCCAAGAATCTTTCTGTTAATAAATGCCCACAAATCTAAATAGAGAGGATTCAAAGAAGGATTGTAAATCCGGTATAAACAAGCACTGGTAAAACCATGTGTTGCACAGCAACGATCGTGCTGCTGTGCAACATGGCTGAAAGTAAAGTTAATTATAGTGCTATGACTCGGCCAAATCTGTCCATGTCATAACATTATTAATTTTTTTACTTTAAGCCATGTTGCACAGCAGCCTATGCTGCTGTGCAACATGGCTGAAAGTAAAGAAAATATTAGTGCTATGACTTGGCCAAAAGTGTCCATGTCACAGCACTATTATTTATCTACTTTAAGTCATGTTGCACAGCAGTCTCCACTGCTGTGAAACATGTCTAAAATATTGGCAAAGCCAATAGATTTCGCACAGGCGAAACCTATTGGGTTTGTCAATGTCTTTTAACCAGCAAAATGATGAACTTTGTGAGATTGTTGTGGTTAATTATTTCAAAGGTTTTGGCATCATATAAAGTATCAATTACATTGCATATATATGATAATTCAATTTTTGAAAGATTTCAGTTTGGAATGACTGTAACCGTTTCACACTTTTTATCACACATCAGAAAAAACTAATTGCACAATATTTAATAAAGTACAATAAATACAAGAATGCTAGGAAGTGTCGCTGTACAAACGACCTTCTGAGAAGGGCCCACTGCCAGGCCAAGGAGATTGTTCACCCTGCTGTGTTCTTGATCGGAAAAGAGAGGTAACATTTGCAGCCACTTCAAAGAGACAATGGTCAGCTAAACAAATAGGTCTCATAAGTGCACACCACTGGGTTGAGCCATTGTGGCTGCATGACACCATAATGCCATGACTCTGTTTTCTTTTTTCTTTATGAGAGACATACAAAGAAACAGGAGCAGAAATCGATAGCACTGACATCATGTGTGCAGTTGGACCAGTTGGATCTCATAGCATAGCTCTTATACCACAGTTTGTTTCTTCTCGAGCAATTAGTTATGCATTACCTACTGAGACAGGAGAAGACACATTTTTACAAAACAATACTTCACTTTGGCTCAGAAAGAGGTCTGGCGAACGACAGTGTGCACCTGAAAATATTTTTGCATCCTCAGAAGAACCCGAAATGTAGCCAAAGATGAGGGTACTTTGCCAGAACTTGTCAAGCTATGTGTCCATCTACAGGTCATCCAACATGGTGGTGGTGTAGGAGGAAAGTGAGTTAGGGGAATGTGAAGGAGCTAAGTTGTCTCAGCTGGCAGCCCCGGTGAAGGCAAAGCACAGAAACATATTTTGGGTAACATTCCAAACTTGAGATAAATCCTCTGCTTTAATGCAATGCCATAAATTATTTTGCATAATTGTAGCTATAATGAATTACCTTATTTATTCATGGGCTGCATAAAATTAACCAACGTGGTACATTATTTTGCTAAATTGCATCTTTGCCTTGCGAATTCACTAGCACCGCCATGAGTGCTTCATGACAAGGGGGCGGGGAGTGATGGTGCAATGAGGAACCTATAAGCTTCTGGAGCAGATGCAGGTGTGGAATGTTGATGGGTGACAGCATGATTAAAAAAACCTTTGCAAGTTACAGAATTTTAAGAGCGATATATCAGTGAATACATATAAAAATAAGTATAAGATCATATGCGTTATGAAGATTATAAAAATGTGTAAAAAACATACTTATAAAAAGGAGAGTTAAGGATCATGTCCATTATACAATAAGGGGGCAGTTGGAACTAGGCTAGTAATTGTGCTGGTGAGAAATCGCGTACTTGGGACACCTCACCAAGTTTTTTATCTGCTTGTTCCAAAAACCTTTCTAGGGCACAGTTTAATTTAGTGTTCCGAGGGTCAAAGCAAGCCAAGACTGCTGCTCTACACGATCTAATCATGTTTGTGTTCCAGAGTTTCCTCAGGAGGGACCGCCTTTCGTTCAGCAGGTTTGGGCAAAGACAAAGGATGTGTACTATGTCTTCTTTTTGATTCCCGCAGAGTCTACATTGTTCCTGTCCGTGGGCTCTTTTCCATTTTGGCAAATGGACCAACAGGTTGATTACTCCCATTCTCAACTTTAGGAAACTTAATTTTGTTCGAGCAGTGAATGGTTGAGTTAGGTACTCCTGTGGGGTCAACTGGACATAGGATTGCAAGGACATCCATCCGTGACTTCTTTTTACCAGCCGAGCCTTGTCTTCCACGGAAGAGAGCTTTTTTGTGCTTATTTTCGCTAGTCGTTTGAATTCATTATGGCTTACTTGCATGCCCCAAAGGTCTTTCAGGCCTAGTGTTCTTAATCCTCTTTCCCAATATGCATGCCCTGCTCGCCATAGATTCATTTGAAGGCAAGACCATAGATGTTGTGCTAGGCTGCCTTCCTTCGATGACCTCAATTTATGACAGCACATTAGAAAACTCAAGGCTTTGGCAAGTGATTGGTGGCAGATTCCCAGTTCCAACCTAATTTGGTCCGGTGATGTTTGACTTGATAGCTTGAACACTATTCTATAAATTTTTGTAATAATTTTGCCCAGTTGGCCGCTATCCAAGCCTTTTAGAACCTCGCTTCCATAGGTTAATGTGGGAATCATTTTTGCTTCCGCTACCTGGATTGTTGGAGCGAACGTTGGGCCTTGTAGTTTCTTATGTAAAGAACTGATTGCGAAAGCAAGCGCAGAACCCTTCTTTTTTTGTTCTTCTAGATGTGTTTTGTATCTACCGTTGTTGTTAAAAGAGACTCCAAGGTACTTGTGACATTTGGATTCAGCAATCCTTTCTTGATTCAAGACCCAAACCAGCTTCTTGACCTTTCCTGAACGCACCGCCAAAATTTTGGTCTTCTTATGGGTGACAGGCAGTTGACAGAGTTGGCTTCTTGGCACATGACTGCTACTGGAGAGCCCCTGGTTGTCCCACCTGCAGGGGATTAGCAGGCAGGGCCTTGTGAAGGCTGCGGAAGCAAGGATAGCAGGCAGTGCCTTGTGAAGGCTGCGGAAGCAAGGACTTGGGAGAGTGCCTTGGAAGGCAAGCACAGAAAAGTGTGAGGCACAGGGAGTAGTTGATAGGGCATGCACTTTTATAGAGTGATAGCCCAAAAATAGAAATAAAGTGCCTCTGCAGGTGCAGCAGTCAATGGAAGGACACTGGCCATAGTCAGTATGTAGTCTATCTATATACAACAACAAGGAAGCACTAACCCATGAGATGTAAGAAAATCAGAGTGATGATGAAGCCAACCAATGGTAAAAAATGGACAGGCCCTCAGCCCATTTGAAGCTTTTTTAAATAATAGATTTCACTGACAGCGCATGCTTGATGTAGGAGAAAACCTAAAAGGCAGCTGAGGTAAAGAAATTGGTAAAATGTCTTTCTGCAAGACTGGAACTTTCTTAATAGTTTATTAGGGACTAAAACTCTAATTAAAAGAGGAGAAGCACTGAATTCTTGCGGAGACTGGAAACAATCCAGCTCATCTAATAAACAATATGCTGGCAAATGCGATTCTTTTTCAGGAATATGAATGGTTATGCATTTTACAAGCCCCCTCAATAAGACCAAATGCTAAAAAAGAAATAAGAAAAAGGGACATTAAGAAAATCCTAAATGCAGCCCGTTCATGGAGGAGAAAATGTAATACACAGCCCAAACATGAGATCTAGAGTAGACAGTAATAGCTACTGCCTCCAACCAGCTCTTCCAGAAAGAGTTGAAAAATCCCATATAGAACAATTACAACTGCCTTAACAAAGCATGACAAATGAGAAATATATATATATTATACATATATATATACGTTAACGCTCTCAAAGAGCACCGTGCATACCAGCACTCTCCAAGAGAAGAACGGACACTTGAAATCCGGTAATGAATGCAGCAGTGTTTCTTTATTTTAGATTTAGTGAATCAGTTTCCAATCCTGGATCCAAGCATGAGAAAACAGGCGCTGACACCATGGGATCAATATCAAAGAAAAGTGTTCTTTATTCCATTAGGATGGTTTGACGCGTTTCGGCGGCAAAACCGCCTTGCTCACAACAGTTAAACATACAGTGAAAGTGCTATATATACACAAACAGGAGTGATTGGCTTGGTGGTGAGTACGTGTATTGCCATGGAGACTTCCCAACTCATGGTCATGGAACAGTTATGGCTTGCTACATGTGATGAGTTATGTACATTCATAAAGTCTTTCTTCTGAGTTTGTGCATTATTCGACATATTCTTTGTTATTTTCGTACAATAATAAAACATGTACTGTCCTTAGTGCAAAAAACAAAATACAACATTTGTTACACATGTTAATTGTCACATTATATAAAAAATAAATAATAACACCATGGAAGCGATGAATATTTAACGGTTTGGTACAAAATAAAAATATAAAAAGTGCATTTTAACAAAACAGTATAGTGCATTTTAACAAAAACATCGGCAACTATGCATACCGTGTTTGCGGTGTCCTAGTAGTTAGTTGCCCAAATGACCATGAGTGAGTGCTGATAAGGTTTGTCATCGTGTAAATTTCGAGTTAGTTATTTTGACACATAACTGCTCATTTGGTCACATACAACTCGGCCCGTAGTAAACATTTGAGGGACTACTGCCCTTAGGGATTGTGCCTACAGTCGTGATGACGTATATTTGGGAGCAGGGTCATCCCTGTCGCTAGTCTGTCTCGCGCTATGGTGCGACCTACGTCCTTATTAATGTGCAGCTGGGGTTGAGTTTGGAGTGCCTAAGGATTACCTACGCCCTGAAGGAGTCGCAAGTACGTCTGGTGACGACCATGTGGGCCTGTTAGTTGCACATAATTACAAAGGATGGGATTATGATTATGCTACTGGCTCTGGTGAAACTGAAACCATGTGCATTAGCACTACACTTCGTTGATCAGGTTTGTATGGGCAACATGTTCGATTTCTGAACTTTTTGGGATAAAAGAGAGTGCATTAACGTGAAATTTAAATACAACTACCACCTAGCAGTGACGTGAATGTGTGTGAATAAATTAATTAGAAAAGTGAATTACTCCTAGTGATGTTGATATGTCTACCACACTTGGGTTAGAACTGTTCTGGAGGAGTGGGTTTGTAACGCGGGAGCTGCATTGAGTCAGAATAGAAAAGTTTTATTTAGAGATGCACACTCAATGCTTCATCTGCGTTCAGGCCATTAAGGGTCTTCGAATCAAATAAAAGGATATATCTCGATTCTAGCCTCCTGAGTGCTAGTTGTCTGTTTCCACCTCTGATGTTTTTCTTTACACTGTCTATCACAAAGTATTGGATGTTTTCTGCTCTACCACCGTGATGGGTGTTAATGTGTTGCGCAACGGGATAGGCGGGGTCATCATTGCTGATTGCCCGTAGATGTTGAAGGATCCTTACATGGACAGGGTGTATAGTACTGCCCACATATTTGTTGTTGCAGCTACATTGCAAGACATAAACTGCAAAATCAGTTTTGCATGTGAAGTTGTCTCGTATGTCTAGAGGTGTTTTCCGGAGTGGAAGCTGGACTTTGTTGGTGTTTACACCATATCTGCAGGTTTTGCACTTTGTGCATTTGTAGAAGCCTTTAGCACTTTTCAGCCATTGAGTGTTCTTTTCTTTGCGTGGTATGTTGGACACTATTTCTTCCTTCCTCGATTTTGCCCAACTGAAAATTAACTGTGGAAGTTTGGCACAGGATGTTCCTATGGTGGGGTCATTCCGTACTAATGGCCAATGTCTGTAAAGAATTTTTCGCAACTTTGTGTGAAAAGCGCTGTAGCCCGTGATCATGCGTGGCGCCCCTGTTGTTTTGGATGGGGAGGGGTCTGCTGGTGGTTTGAATATAAGACTTTCCCTACTTTTGGGGTTACATTTCTGTTCTGCTTTCTTGAGTGTGATTCGGGTATCCTCTTGTGCGCAGTCTGTTGAATAATCCCTATTTGGATTCTACATAGCTATCTTGTGTACTGCAGTTACGCCTCATCCTAAGACATTCTGAATAGCGAATACTGTTTATCAGACTAGTGGGGTGGAAACTGGAAGCGTGCAGGATAGTGTTTCCTGCTGTTGGTTTCCGATATGTTTTTGATTGTATCTTGTTGTTAAAGATAAATAACTCTAGATCTAGAAACGTGATTGTACTTTTGCTAGTCATGCTGGTGATTTTCAAGTTAAGGGTGTTTTGGTTTAACTGTTCTGCAAATTCGACTGTACTTTCCTCTCTTCCCTTCCATACCAGAAAGATGTTGTCTATGTAGCGACTGTAAAGTGCCACATTTTCTGACATTTGTGTGCCATGTGTTCTCATGAGTACTTGCTCCTCCCACCAGCCCATATGCAAATTAGCATAGCTGGGGGAGAAGCAAGTACCCATGGCCGTCCCCTGTGTCTGTTTGTATAACAGTTTGTTGAACATAAATGTGTTATTTTCTAGACACTACTCTGTCATCTGTAAAAGCATTTGTGTATGTTGGTAATATTCAATGTTTCTGTTCTCAAGGAAATATTTTATGGCGTTTAGACCGTCTCTGTGTTGAATACTTGTGTACAGACTTTGCACATCTAGTGTCATGAACACATAATCATTTTGCCAATTAACATCATAAATCTTTCTCAAAAAGTCTCCACTGTCTTTTGTGTATGAAGGCAGATTTCTTACAAAGGGCTTCAAAAAGTAGTCCATAAATTTGCTAGTATTTTCAAAGAGTCCCCCAATCGCCGATATTATGGGCCTTCCTGGGGGCATGTGTCATTCTTATGAATCTTTGGGATTAGATACAAATGCGGGGTCACTGGATAATTGTTTTTTTTAAAATTCAAATTCTTGTTTGTTGATGATTCCTGCTGTTTTCCAATCATATAGGCTTTTGTGGCACCTGTCCTGCATATTGGCAATGTTGGTTGCACTGATTCTTATGTAGCATTCCCTGTCCGAGAGCTGCAACAGTGCTTCGTTGTTGTACATCTCTTGCGGCCTATTGACTACGTTACCTCCCTTATTCAACCAACGTACTATGATGTCATTTCTGTCTTTGATTTTTTTCATTATTTTTTAATATTCCATTCTCTCATTATGATGGGTTTTGGTGAACTTGTTACTGCTTTCAAGCGACAGTTGTTTCAGATCTTTGATCACCTTGTCCGAGAAAATGTTGATGTTATCTTTGGGCATTAATGGACAGAATGTGGATCTCGGTTTGAACGGAGTTTTGATGCTTCCTCCTATTGTAATGCCTGCATGACTTGCCGCTTCCTGTGTTCCCATAGTTTCCATTTCCTCCTCAGCATCCAGTTCTGCCATTTCTCTAATGAACTCCATATCTGCTATGTTCCAGTTACTTTGTGGGTCATTTGTGGTCTCCTTTGTATTAGCACTGCTGCCTTTGTCCCTTGTGTTGAAAAAGTATTTACGTAGTTTGAGTTTCCTTGTGAATTGATGTAAGTCTATGCGAGTCTGTGTATAATCAAAGTTTGTTCTTTTGCAAAAAGAGAGGCCAAGTGTCAATACTTCTTCTTCTTTCGCTGTTAGAGCCATGTTAGAGAGGTTAATGACTGTGTTTTTTTGGTGTAGTTCTGTTGAGTCATTCATCGTCTGTTGTTCTTTCTGTATGTTTGTTTCTTTTGTTGTTGGTTTGTGTTTGCTCCATCTCCTGTTTTTGCGCTTTCTGTTCCTTGATCTGAGAGTTTGCTTGCCTTGGGTTCTAGGCGTGGTTGTCGCGACCTGAGGCTTTTCAGGTGGTCCTCCCGTAAAAAAGCAAATTCTTCCACGGGTGTTGGAACTGTGCGTGGTTATCCTGTATTGCCTGAGGTTCCAGGGTCCGATTCTGCCCCTGAACTAACCTCTGACTCGCTTGGCACTGTGTCCTCCTGTATGTTGGTTGTGGGTAGCTTGCGTTGTCTAATACTGTCAAATTTACGAGCAAAAGTGTAGATTCTGCCTTTTAAATAATCGTTTCTGTCGCGTTGAAATTTAAGCGCTTTCCGGTCTTTGATTGTTTGCTCGTATTTCACAACTCTGGTTTTTATTTCAATCATGCTTTTGTTTATTTCATCTTGATTCAGACTTTCTTCCAACTGTTTCTAGTTTTGCCAAGAGTTTTCCTCGGTCTGATGCGGCATACTTGATTAGGATTTGGAGCATATTTTTTGACAATTGGGCATTGTTATCTGCCCATTCCTGCAACATGGCTGGATCTGGGTTGTCGTAAGTTGGAGCTGATAGTACTCTTAGCCCTCGTGGCACTCGGCCTGCCTCCAAGTATCTGCGCAGAGAGGTACATTCCCACCACTTGGAAATTTCTTGCTTTCTGAATTTTTCAAATTCTCTGAGCAGTATTTGGATGTCCGAACCATTGGCCTGCTGCTGCCCGTAGCTCCCGAGGTTCCGGGAGTCGCGCCTTTGTCGGTGTCAAAAAAGATATCCAATGCTGGCTCCTCACGTTCACGGACCCACTTCTCCGCCAGCCTATGCCTGGAAAAGACTTAAACTTCCTTGATACTCACTGCCATTGATTTTTGACAAAAAACCAAACGGACTACCTCTCCCAGTAGCCACTTAGATAGGACCCAACAGCACACTGCTGACAACACTCACAGGCTTACCTGGAAACTTGGATGCCCTCCAGCACACTCAAGGATCCGGAGGCCCGTGTCTGTGCGATCAGTCAGTGCTCTTATCGTCCTGCGATGTCGGCTTGGGACTAAAGCTCTAATTGAAAGAGGAGAAGCACTGAATTCTTGTGAGAACTTGAATCAATCCAGCTCATCTAATAAACAATATTCTGGCAAATGCGATTATTTTTCAGGAATATGAATGATTATGCATTTTACAAGCCACCTCAATAAGACCAAATGCTAAAAAAAAGGAAAAAGAAATAAGAAAAAGGGACATTAAGAAAATCCTAAATGCAGCCCGTTCATAGAGGAGAAAATTGAATACACAGCCCAAAAATGAGATCTAGAGTAGACAGTAATAGCTACTGCCTCCAACCAGCTCTTCCAGAAAGAGTTGAAAAATCCCATGTAGAACAATTACAACTGCCTGCACAAAGCTTGACAAATGAGAAATAAATATATATATATATATATATATATATGCAAATCCACTCGTACAGAAAGTACAACGCACTCCACACAGATGAAAATCGGACACAATGCCGTCTGCTTGGTCAAATCCTTGGTTTATTTCATAACCACAAGCCAAAACCAACCCTACGCGTTTCGGCGGACAACCGCCTTGCTCACGGGTAAGTGTTGTTGTTTTTCCATAGGTTAAATAAAGTGCATGTGATACATTAAACCAACAACATCAAAAGGGGACAAACGTGCTGTAAGGAGTCGGCCATCTTTCAATGGGTTAGTTACAATGCGTGAAAACATCATTGGATATGCATTAGAGCCAAAGAATAAATATTTCATCAGTGTGCCAGCTTAGATTAAACAATGTTCTTTAAAGGTAATAACATAATCATGGGATAGAACTTCCTGCCGTTGATACGTTGGAGAGACATAGGACTCGCCTGCCCAGATAATAATGACATAACGTTTGTAGGAAAACTGGGTACATTAGGGTATTGTATTAGCCAAGTGGCATAATACAATATATAGAAGAATGTGTAACCAAGGATAAATGTTTCAAACATATTTAAACATTTGGTGTAAGAAATGTATGAAAATCATGATTTTAGAAAATCACATATTCTATGCCCAGTGGCAAATTCAAAGACAAAAGGATAAATGCACCCGTCAGGGATAGGACCTAATCCACATCCTGGTCTTCATAAGTATAAACAATATAGACAAATTAAATAGATTCCAAAACCCAAGTGGGTTAGTCCATGATCTTTTTCCACCAAGTCTCTTAGTTTCTATCATTTCCAAGTTCAAGCAATAAATCATATTGTAACATTAACTAACATTCCTTAACATTTTTCGTTTCCCAGTTAGGCAGGCAAATTTCATGTCCATAGATTGTCCATTCCATGTATTCGCTGGAGTTCCCAATCTGCAAGAGAAACATCCCTGGCTCATTAAGTATACCAAATTGTTTCATCTATAACCCCAAGTGTGGACATTTCTCCTATTCATCAATTAGTTACATTAAAAACAAGTGAAACTGTGAATGTTAAAATTACAGCGGAAAACCTTAGACTCAGTATATATATGACAGCATAACAAAGTATTCAAGTGCAGATAGGACAGGTCGGTCAGTGGAATAGGACTATCCTAAAGGGAGAAAAAAAAAAAAATATATATATATATATATATATATATATATATATATATATATATATATATATATATATATATATATATATATATATATATATATAAAAAACCATAGGTTTCAGGCCTTACATTGTTAGGAATTAGCATTTAAAAAACCATTGAAATGGCTCCTAAATAGTTAGTTGTACTAACCATATTTCGCGCACCCGCAATCCACTGCTGATGATGTCACATATTACATCATTCATGACATGGTCAGTGACATCACTGATGACATCACTGATGACATCTCATTTGACATCACTGATGACATCATCCAGTGACTGTGTGTTTCTGTAAAGTTTAAATATGTTTTACATATTGAAGAATGAGTGGATGTATAAGTGTCTGGATGAAGGATTTAGTAGGTGCGTGACTGACTGTGTGAGTGAGTGATTAAATGTGTCTTACTAAATGCATGGGTTAGTGACTAAACTGCCTGAATGTGTGCATCAGCATGTCTGTTGTTGTGTAAGCTGCTGCATGTGTTGATCAGTAGCTATATGAGTGGCTATATGGTTTATTGATTGGTTGCCCAAGTATTTGAATGGGAGACTGAGTGTGTGTGTGGGTGGCTGGGAGGTGTGTGACTCTGTGCATAGATGTGTGAGCAGTTGATTCACTAGGTGTATGAGTTCAAGAGTGCATGTGGAAACAGCTATATGGGCGGTTGACTGTGTGCATGGGTGTGTTGGTGAGTGAATGGATATCTCAGTGGTACATGTCCAAGTAAGTACATATGTAAAACGCAGTGCATGTGAGAGTGGGCATATATAAATGACTATACATGAGAGCCAGTGAATGTGTGAGTGGCTGTATGGATCATTGTGTACTTGTATCAGTGATTGTATAAGAGAGTAAGTATGTGTTAGTATATGTTTGAATAAGTAAGGTGTTGTGTGTATAACTGTATAGTTGAGGAAATGGAAGTGTGATTGGTTCTTTGCATGACTGACTAGGTGTGTGAGTAACTCCATGGATGAGTGTCAGTGTGTGCGTGTCTGTATAGGTGTATCAGTGCATATGATAGTGTTGTATTGATGAGTGACTGTATGTATGAGTGATTCTATGGGTGAATGAGTGAATGTGTGTGTAGACCTAGGAATCAGTGAGTGCGTATGTAGTAACTGGTATTGGTGTGTCAATGGTTTCAAGAATGGTAGTCTGTATTTAACACTGGGTGTATCAAAGGTTATAGTAGAGTGTGAGGAGGTGCATCGTATTATTACATGAATGATATCATCAGTGATGTGATCAGTGATGTCAAATGAGATGTCATCAGTGATGTCATTTGAGATGTCATCAGTGATGTCATCAGTGATGTCACTGACCATGTCATGAATGATGTAATAAGTGACATCATTAGCAGTGGATTGCGGGTGCGCGATATATAGTTAGTACAACTAACTATATAGGAGCCATTTCAATGGTTTTTTAAATTCTAATTTCTAACTATATAAGGCCTGAAACCTATGGTTTTTTAAGTGAATTTGCAAGGTTTTTAAAATGCTAATTCCTAACTATATAAGGCCTGAAACCTATGGTTTTTTAAGTGAATTTGCATGGTTTTTTAAATGCTAATTCCTAACTACATAAGGCTTTAAACCTATGGTTTTTTTCAGTGAATTTGCAAGGTTTTTTAAATGCTGATTCCTAACTATATCAGGCGTGAAACCTATATTTTTTTTCAATAAATTTCAAAGGTTTTGTAAATGCTAATTCTATTAGCGGATAACGTTTATATATGTTATTATCCTTCTGAGACCACCTGAGCAGCCATCTTGTTTCTCAGGAGAAGTGAGGCACAAGAGAGCACAAAACAAGAGTGGAAAAAGCGAAAAGGGGGCAGGGTTGAGACCCCCTGACCCCCTAGCCATTCTCAGGGGGTCCCAGAAGGACCACCAAGTGCAAAAAATATATATATTTTTTTAAATCGCGGGGTACGCGCATGGTACGCGTACCGTAATCGTACGGTGCGCATACCCCGACATTTTTTTGTTGTTGTTTTTTTTTGCCCTTGGGGGTCCTTTTGGGAACCCCTGAGAAGGGCTAGAGGGTTGGGGGGTCTTTACCCTGCCCCTTTTCGTGTTTTCAACTCTTGTTTTGGGCTCCCTGGTGCCTCAGTTCTCCTGAAATACAAGATGGTGGCCAACACTTCCTGGTTTGGACAGTTTGGAATGTTGACAGTCGACTGCCAGCCAATCAGAAACTCGCTCGCGCACGTAAGGGTACGCGAACGTACGCATACGGTGAGCCCATATAGATAAATAATTTGCTCAAATTCAATTTTCTCAACAACTACTGGAGAGATTTTCACCAAATACCAAATATAGAAAAGGCACTACTGCATACCTGTCCCTACCATTTTGCCAAGTTTGGTGAAATTCCATTCAGCCGTTTGGGCTGTAGCCGTGTCTTAATGTCCCTAAGGAAATTAACATGGGAAAAAAGGTTTTGGGACCCCCCCTTTCGGCCCCCGCTGACGAATATCCCCGAAACTTTCAGGGAAGGAGCGGAGCGAAGCTGGCCAAAATTCTCGAAAATTCCTCAATTGGCACCAAAGTTATTCCCAATAGAATGTTGAGCGCATATAGATATATAATTTGCTCAAATTCAAATTCTCAACAACTATTGGAGGGATTTTCACCAAATATAGAAAAGGCACTACTGCATACCTGTCCCTACCATTTTGCCAAGTTTGGTGTAATTCCATTCAGCCGTTCGGGCTGTAGCCGTGTCTAAAGGTCCCATAGAAAATGCCATTTGAAAAATGTCAAATTCAATTTTCTCAAGAACTACTGGCGGGATTTACACCAAACATACAAAAGGCACTGCTGTATACCAGTCCCTACCATTTTGCCAAATCTGGTGTCATTCCGTTCAGCTGTTCGAGCTGTAGCCTTGTCAGAATGTCCCTATGGTAATTAACATGGGGAAAACACGTTTCTGGACCCCCCTTTTTTCTCAGCCCCCGATTGACGAATCCCCCGAAACTTTCAGGGAAGGAGCGGAGCGCAGCCAGGCAAATGTAAGGACAATTACAGGCAGATCCCTCAATTGGCGCCAAAGTTATTCCCAATAGAATGTTCGGAATTTCCTATGGTAACTAGGTCCTAACTATATATACCTACTGGCGACCGCCAGTAGGTAATATATATCTATGCCTATCCTAACTTGTGATGGATAATAAACCTATGCTGTGAACACTCGAAGAGCCGTGTGGTGGTCCGTATCTTTCTGTGGTCGTAACCTTTGAAGCAGAGATTGACCCATATATATATATATATATATATGTGAATTTGGTAAACTCAAAAAGGCTTGGCTAACTTCAGACTTAAAACTGTTGCTATACGGTCCAACATAGATCTCTCCTTTGCACACCAAACCTTTTCAGGTACTTAAAGCCCAGTCATAAACTTTTGGTGCTGAAGAGGATGCTCCTTATGGATTTCCTGATACTATGATCATCATGGAGGCGAGTAAGGGACGCTAGAGGAGCATTCATCTCCTCGAGTGGAGTGTGGAGGATGGTGCTCCTAAGACTGAATATTTTTACACTGCAACACTCTGAGCAAAAAGCCATTATGGTTTATAATCATGGACTGCAACAAGTAGCAACTATGAATTATCATTACAGTGTTTAAATGAAAATCGAACTTACCTGATTGATAATGATGCACCCTGACAAATGGAGGCAATGAAGGAATAGACAAACAGTTCAAAGCAGTCCTTCTTTCCTTTTGCTCACCAATGATTAAGGCAATTTTAATTGTCAAAACGCGTCTGGAAAGTAATGAGTTGCTGTGTGCGACTATTAAAGCAGCATTTCCTCCCGCACTCAGGACTCGGCTTTTTCTTGGAATCTACGATGTTGCGGCAGGCTCCTCTGTGCCTGTGTAGCTGAGGCCACCCTGCCAGGGTTGTATATATATTTATATATATATATATATATTCTCGCTCCCAGGTTGTCCACCTTTGAGTAGCACGCGAGCAGCAGCTTTATTTATGTGTAGGTGAGGACGGGGATCCGCTTGTAGACGCCGCTCCGTAATGGATCTGCCCGACGCGTTTCGAAGCTCCATCTGCTTCTCTTCAGGAGCTTTAACGAAAGCGGTGTGCGCACCCGCTACACTTCTCAATTTCATATAACTCACCCGCCGATGGGAGGCTCCAATGAGACTTCTGGGAAGTGTAGTCGGGAAAGCACACAATCAAGTCCTGTATGGACTCCACAAGTGGGCCCGTCCTCGATCCCATGTACGGCTGCTACTTCACTGCCGTGACCCCCATGTTAACGGGGTGGTGCATACTCTGCGACTGGACTGCCGCATATAGATTCTCGCTCCCAGGTTGTCCACCTTTGAGTAGCACGCGAGCAGCAGCTTTATTTATGTGTAGGTGAGGACGGGAATCCGCTTGTAGACGCCGCTCCGTAATGGATCTGCCCGACGCGTTTCGAAGCTCCATCTGCTTCTCTTCAGGGGCTTTAACGGAAGCGGTGTGCGCACCCGCTACACTTCTCAATTTCATATAACTCACCCGCCGATGGGAGGCTCCAATGAGACTTCTGGGAAGTGTAGTCCGGAAAGCACACAATCAAGTCCTGTATGGACTCCACAAGTGGGCCCGTCCTCGATCCCATGTACGGCTGCTACTTCACTGCCGTGACCCCCATGTTAACGGGGTGGTGCATACTCTGCGGCTGGACTGCCGCATAAAGATTCTCGCTCCCAGGTTGTCCACCTTTGAGTAGCACGCCAGCAGCAGCTTTATTTATGTGTAGGTGAGGACGGGGATCCGCTTGTAGACGCCGCTTCGTAATGGATCTGCCCGACGCGTTTCGAAGCTCCATCTGCTTCTCTTCAGGGGCTTTAACGGAAGCAGTGTGCGCACCCGCTACACTTCTCAATTTCATATAACTCACCCGCCGATGGGAGGCTCCAATGAGACTTCTGGGAAGTATAGTGCGGAAAGCACAGAATCAAGTCCTGTATGGACTCCACAAGTGGGCCCGTCCTCGATCCCATGTACGGCTGCTACTTCACTGCCGTGACCCCCACGTTAACGGGGTGGTGCATACTCTGCGGCTGGACTGCCGCATATAGATTCTCGCTCCCAGGTTGTCCACCTTTGAGTAGCACGCGAGCACGCATTTCGAAGCTCCATCGTCTCATTGGAGCCTCCCATCGGCAGGTGAGATATATCTGTGACAGCATCCCGGGTAGCGCTCCGGTTCGCAAACTTTTCGCGTTACGGAGCTTTGCGAAGCGAAGCTGATTGGCTCTCCGGTGTCTGTCAACATTCTAAACAGTCCGGTGCGGCCGCCATCTTGTCTCTCGGTAGGATCGAGAGACAAGAAGAGGAGAAAAATGAAGGGGGAATTTAATGAAAGGGGGCAAGGTAGACCTCTCTGACCCCCTAGGAATGATGTTGGGGTTATTAAAGGGTCCCGTGGGGCAAATAAAAAAAAATTGATTTTTTGCGGTAGAAGCGCTTTCCGGTTTCGCGAACCGGGTAGCGAATCGGGAAGTGAAACGGGAATTCGCCATTTTGTGTTTCGTTTTAATTAAATTACAAGATGGAGGAAAAACAATGTGAGAAATGGGTATAAGGGGGTACGGGAGACGTATCCTGACCCCCTATGTTTTCTGAGGGTGGTTGAGGAGGCTCATATATGTTGATACTTGTCTTCCAGCGGCTGCGCGGGAGCGTTTTTTTTTTTTTTTTTTGCTGCGTGACGTCTGTTAACGTTCGATTCGAAGGAAATCAGGAAGTGTTGACCGCCATTTTGACACTGCGAGTAAATATATTGTTAAAAATAATTGTTATAAATTAATCCGTATTGATAAACATTGTCTGCGCCATCTTGCTTTTTTTCCAATGGCACACTTTTGTCGTGCACGGCAGGCATTTTAGATGCCTTGACCAGACCCACTCTCTGCACGCCGCCGATCGTGACGTCTGTTAACGTTCGATTCGAAGGAAATCAGGAAGTGTTGACCGCCATTTTGACACTGCGAGTAAATATATTGTTAAAAATAATTGTTATAAATTAATTCGTATTGATAAACATTGTCTGCGCCATCTTGCTTTTTTCCAATGCCACACTTTTGTCGTGCACGGCAGCCATTTTAGATGCCTTGACCAGACCCACTCTCTGCACGCCGCCGATCCTCAGCATGGCTCCCCACCCTCGCAAGCATCTCCCCCATGCACTGGTCACCCACGCTCACTCTCTCATGCATGGGCCATAAACCTCCTCCCATATGCGCTGCTCTTCCCTGAGAATCACACCCCGTGCTGAGGAAAATTCAGCCCAGATTACAACCGATGCCCAGGCTGCTGGCACAAGACGCCACTTAGTTCCCACCTTGAACGGTTACCAAATAAAGAGACGGGCGCTAGAAGCAGGAACACAAGAACAGAGTTTTATTTCTCATGAGGGTCACGCAGAGGGAGAGGGCTTTATGGTCGATGCATGAGTTGTGTGCGCGGGAGGGGTGCTGGGGGTTAAACAAACGGGCAGAGAGGCCATGGTGCCTAAAAATGGCTGTCGTTTGCGTGCGTGCATAGGTCTATGCTGGCAGGATAATGCTGTCAGTGTTTCGCGGTATTCGTTCTGTTTACAGCAAGGGGTATGGTGAACACAAATGAACGCCGCTTATGTACATATACATTGCCATTTTCAACAGTCGCCGCTTTTTAACATAAGTTACAACAAACCTGGACCATTCATATTTGCAATGTTTCTGCGTACTATACTTTTTAACCCTTAACTAATCGAGCTGCTTCATTTCACCTGCTTTTTTTTTTTTTTTTATATATATATCGGAAACAGTGGCCATTTATTCGAAACTTACCAATCTACGCGTTAAAACTAAGTTTGCTTTTTCAAAAACCTTTAATAAAAATGTTGGTGCACAAATACGGGCCTACAACCCCGTGGGCCAGCCACGGAGCAGGCTGTAACTGTAAATGGGGGGGGGGGGGGGTATTTATTTGTGGAAAACATAACAGAGTCAGTGGTCGTTGATTTCATAGTAAAAAGTGCGACAAGTGCAACAAAATCATATCGATAATTCATTGTGAGCAAGTACCAAAAGTGTCGGCAATTCGAACCTTCAATAAATACAGTAATCAATGATGCATTAGAACTTAATATCAATTCATTGTCCGAACGTGTAATCAGTACCCGTCCCATGTCAATTCATTGTTCGAACGTATAATCAATACCCATCCCGGATCAATTCATTGTCTGAACATATAATCAGTCTTATCCCATATCAATTCATGTGCTAAAAACTGCATACATATCTCATGATATCAAGGCTGAGCAATCGGGGCACAACAAGGAGTTGAGAGTTTCATTTGTACCGGCGCCATTTTGGGTGAGGTCAGGAAGGTCCAAGTATAGTCAAAATGTCTCCACCAACTCGTGGTTGGACCGGGACCTCTTTCGGCAGTCCAAATGTTTTCGTTGAAGGGTGAAGGACTGGGTTTTCTTAAGACCCAGCGGTGCCAGGGATAACACCTAAAACCTTCGTGGGTAACCTGTTCCGGCGTACAAATGACAGAGACACGGGACACTTCCTTCGGCGTCAAAGATTCGAGGTTTATTACTGCAGGGAACACAGAAGTCACAGGAAGTACAGCATGTGTAGGTTCGAGGAGTCTGATTCGTCTTGCCTCTGTGGGTCGCTCCTTTTTATACAGTTATAATGCATTGAACATCATGGTACACAAAAGTTTACAACTCGGTTCCCATCGTAAAGACCATAAGGGGTTACTTTCATGTATTCAAGGCCCGGAACATAAGTACAGAAACGTTTGGTGGTTCCCAACTGTAAAAACCCATCTTCCCACCATTAGTACATTCCAATCAACAATAAACAGATTGAGGAAGGGACAGAAACAGGTGCAGAGGAAGACAGAAACAGTGGGGAGATCGGAAGCAGGGTGTAAAAGGGGTGGTATCGGGAAACACGAGCTGCAGGCATCAAAGGGGACGTGCCTAATGAATGCACAACTAAGACAATAGACCGGCATGGCAAGATGAGCCTCGAGCGGGGCCATCTGCCTTACAGTGCCGTCCCCCTCATCATAAAGACACTTTCAAAGGAAATGTGTCTTCCGTAAGAGTTTGGGAATCCCAGGGTCGCGAAGCGGACAGCGTCCGTTCGCTGGCTACTTGAGGGCAAGAGACAAAATGGATGCCGCATCTAAGATGGAACCCGTGGGTTCGGATGTAGAAACCCACGAAACAAACGAACGGTTTAGGCTAGCTCAGCGAAAACGCGTACACCCACTAAACTCGTCATTTGCGGTTCATAGATACCAGACTCGACCATATTCATACGAGTCGAAAACACCACTTACGATCGTCATGGAACCTCAAGGGTAGCAGAGGGGACTGGCGACATGAACCATCAGTCAAAGTGGGGTGGGAGGCAACAATCTCTCCTACCGGGTCATACTGGTGTCCCACCGGAACTGATCAAGTTGGTAGTCTTGCAGGATTTTGGTCATTTCAAGACTGAGACCGGCGCCGGCATGAGCGCGCCGACGTCCCGCGGCTACGTCGTGGTCGTTCTGTGGGTGATCATGGCAGTCATTCCCCATCGGGGGTGTCTGCGGGGGTCGTGGGCCCCCGTGGCTCTTATAGAATCTTCAAAGTCGAGGAGAACGTTTCTGGACGCAGGACTCATTTTCTAGCTGAACTCAGGAGCGCCGTTGCACCGCAACAGTGGACGAGACCCCCGCTGGGTGAGCGGAGCATCATTGCCTTGCAATAGTGGACGAGACCTTTTGTTGGGTGAGTGGAGCGTTGGGGGTGCAGCTGAGGGGCCCCCACCTGGGGGGGTGGGAGAGGCTCGTTCGCGCCGCCTCTCCCTCCCAGCGCACCCCACGCCGACACCTGGCGTTGATATCCATGATGTCCGGACCAGGCGATAAGAGGGGGGGGGGTCGGAGGCAGAGGCAAGACATCCCCCCCCGTGGCCTGCAGGGCGCTGCTTCAGGACCGAACGGGGAGCTCATACCAAGCCGGGGCCAGACCAGGAGATACGAGGGGAGGGGGGGGGTCGGTGGCATGTGCAAGACATCCCCTTCGTTGTCACAGCCAATATTGAAGAAAGAAGAGGATGGGACAAGGGATCCCGTCGGCCTCGGCTCCTCTCCTGGCCCACCTTACGCGACGACCTCCCTGGCCGACGGCTGCCAGCAGGACTCGCCCTACACGTGCCGAAGGCCTTGCCTTCCGGATGGGCGTAGCCGCGAACCTGTTGCACTTCGGGAGTTTCCGGAATGGGGGTAGGTTTCTGCTGATTTGTATCTATTTCATGTTACAGTTATTGGGCGTGGCGGGCGGTGGGACAGACATGCTTGGAGCAGTGGGGGGGTGGCGGAGCCTAGCTACCTCGTGGCTGCCGTAACGTCAAGCTTGGCTTCTCTCACCACTTTCATGTTTCTTATTTCTAGCGAAGTCAAAAACTCATCAGTGGCCTACTGATTTTGTTCGATTTCTTTCCCTTCCTTTTCAAGTGTGTTTCATGCTAAAGTTTCTGTTTAACAGGATACAGTGATTACTTCGTATTTTACATATGTCTTCTTTATTAGGGGTACCCTCCGGTTGAGCCAGATGATGTACCTCTAATAAATGGTCCGGGTGGAACTAGTTTATCAATCAGTGGGGAGTAGATGGGCATGACAGATTACAACGGGGGACAAAGGTCCGCATTACCCACCCTTCACTACTTGCAAAGACTAGACAGAATATTTCTATTCCACGTTATTTGCAAACAGAGAATACCTCGAAAGAACTATTCCTTGAACAATAAATGTCCAGCCAATCAATCAATCAGTGGGGAGAAAAACAGGCATGACGGATTACAACGGGGGACAAAAGTCCGCATTACCTATCCTTCACTATCTGCAAAGGGAGACAGAATATTCCTATTCTTCTCTGTTTGTAGACAGGGAATATCTCAAAGAGCAATAATCGCTAAAAAATTAGTAGGATTATAACACTTTAATAACTTATAAATATATACATCGCAACAAAAACAGTAAACACCTTAAAACATTTTTTATTAAAACAGAAGCAACAATGACAACTAACAGTAGTGATATCCTGGGCGGGTGATGGAACTGGGATTGTTAATGGAAAAAAATCTACAGAGAAAGCTATTGGTGAATTATACTTCTCCGGAAATTTAAAACTCACAAATGTTTCATTTGTGTAATCGTTTCATAAACATGTACATTAAAAAACTAAATACGCTCCACTGTTTTAGAAAATCTTTACAGCTTGCTAGATCACCCTTTAAAGTTACAACTACGAAAACCTACTTACTTAAGCTGTTGAATTCGGCTTCAAATGTAAAGCATAAGTTCAAGCTAGCATATCATATGTCTAAAAGGTTTAACATAATTGATATGCAAATTTAAATACTACCCTTTCTTAATGGTGACACCTTATCTCTCCTATATCCCACAATTTCCATGAGCAAAGAAAAAGAAATTCTGAGGCCCTGAAGAAATAAGGCTTACTGTGGGGTTCAACTCAATCTGGTGTTTGGGAGATTCCATGTTTTAGGGTGATATTCTGTGACAGGGTGCAGGCATCAGAAGAATTTTAGCCTAGTTCATCACATTGGAGAATGAGGGTCTGGGAAAATATCTAATCTGGTGAAGAACCATCCCTTCTTTAAACCCCATGGTGACCAACTATAGTTTATTCTCTATTTCGTTCCCTTGCCATAACAAAATAAAAGTCTTGGGTTATTTATGGAAGGGAATACTTTTTGTTTCTTCCAATTTTTAAAAGAAAAGAGGAGGGGGGGGGGCAGCGTTCAAAGCACGTCAGCGTGCATAAATACGAAAATGTTTTTACCTACCACGTACTTGACATTTTACAGCTTTTCAAATTTGCTATTAAAAAAACATTGAAATTCACTGAAAAAAACATAGGTTATAGACCATATATAGTTAGGAATTAGCATTTACAAAACCTTAATTTACTCACACAAAACCATAGAAATTCGCATATATAGTTAGTTGCAATAACTATATATCGCGCACCCGCAATCCACTGCTGATGATGTCACATATTACATCATTCATGACATGGTCAGTGACATCACTGAGCACGTTTTTTGGACATATATATATCGTATAGTCCAAAAGAAAATTTTGATTATGCGACCACAAAGATTGATGTTTTCAAGTTTGTTCGGAAGCTTAAGCTACGGAAATACTTTGCATCACGCACCGGTTCCAATGACAATTCTGTGAATACATGTGAAGTAACAGCTCCCACCATGAATTCAACTGGTAGTGAAGGCGATACTACTGTGTTAGGAGCAGCTTTGACACAAGAAATTTTGGAACTACAGCAAGAGGAATTTGGTCCCAACACTGAGAGTCAAATAGCGCTGGGGGGTGAACCTTTACCTACATCTTGTGCAACCAATTTCAAGTTGAAATCAAAATTTTGCCCCCTAATGCCTAAAGACAATATAGATATCTTTCACGACCGTGTTGCCACACAACTCAAGGAGCTGCAAATCAGGACTGTCAATCAAACAAAACGCTATGACCACAGAGACAGAGAATATCACACCTTGATCAAAAAGCTGAGAGCAAACAAGAACTTGGTGATCAGACAATCTGACAAGGGGGGCAACGTGGTCCTTTGGCCACGCAAAATGTACTTAGAGGAAGCCCACAAACAACTCAACGATAGAGAGTGCTATCGCCGCATTTCCATGCAAGAAGCATCAAAATCTAGGAATGAAATATACCTTAAATTATCGGCATGGAGAAGCAAGGGCCTCATCACGATGGATGAATATAAGTTCCTCAAAAAAGACTACCCGGTTATGCCGGTGATATATTTCATCCCCAAAGTGCATAAAAACTTACAACAACCCCCTGGCAGGCCTATAATATCTGCTTGTAATAGTTTACTGGAGAATATGAGCAGATATATTGACTTTTTCTTACAGGACTATGTGAAGGGCCTGCCATCATTTATTCTTGACACCAGTGTCCTAGTATCTATGGATGTCACTTCGCTGTATACCAGCATATTCCACATAGATGGTTTGAGGGCTGTGCAAAATTTTTTGGGGAAAAGAGATTCTTGTTTCCAGGATCATTCTAAAATGTTGTTGGATATGATCAATATCTGTCTTGAGAATAACATCTTTCTTTTAGCTAATCAGCTATTCATACAGACCAGGGGGGTGGCAATGGGGGCCTGCTTCTCTCCCAGTTACACCTGTTTACATATGGGGTACTGGGAGGAGCAGGTCCTGAGGAATCAGTTTGCTGCCGTCATGGATACCAAAGTAAAACTCTGGTTAAGATACATAGACGACCTGGTTTTTGTATGGGATGGATCTGAGTCAGAGGTGACCCAATTTATTGAAGAATTGAACAATAACAGCTTAAATATACAATTCACGAGTACCCTGAGCAGATTATCTATTGTATTCTTGGATGTGGAATTATATGTCCGTGAGAATAGCTTACACACTAGATTATACCGCAAGCCCACAGCAGGGAACACATTGCTACATGCTGAGAGTCACCACCCAGCACATTTGATACGTAGCATCCCATATGGGGAGATGCTTCGTATTCGAAGGATATGTAGCAGTGAAGATGAATGCCGGCTGGCACAATCTGCATGTAGGGCCCGTTTTGTTGAGCGAGGCTATAAATTAGATACCATAGATAATGCCACTAACAGAGCTAATAAGATTGATAGAACCACACTCCTGGGCTCAGGAAGTACACTAACTAGCTCTGTCCCTGCGAACACTGATGGAGAGACGAGACTAATTATGGCATACAATAAACAACATAGGAGTATCCATAAAATAGTTAAAGACAACTGGTTTTTGGTCTCCTCTGATCCAGTGATTGGATCTTCCATCAGTAAGAATCCCAGCATTACCTATCGTAAAGCACACTCAATGAAGGATAGTCTAGTGTCCAGCAGCCCTGAAGTGATTTCAGGAACATGGCTCAATGACAGTAAAGGCTTTTTAAGATGCTCCAGTTGCAAAGCCTGTAGACATGGCATTAGCAAGACGGAGGTTTCTACCCCTCTTTCGCCCTTTCCAATCAAGATCCAACAAAAATTAAACTGTAAATCAGAATTTGTTGTGTACGTTTTGGAGTGCCCATGTGGCCTAAGATACGTGGGCAGCACTAGGCCACAGGTGCATAAGCGCATATTACAACATCTGCGAGCAATTACACATGCAGATGCAGCTTACCCGGTAGCTAGGCACTTCGAAAGTAACCATGGAAAGGATGCGTCCCTGCTAAGATATTTCGCGATAGATTGTGTTCCTCCCCAAAGGAGAGGCGGTGATAGAGAGTCACTGTTACGTAAACTTGAGACTCGCTTTATAATATTGTTAGATACTAAGGCACCGCTAGGTCTTAACATTGGGGAGGATTGCCACACCTATCTCTGAATATATCAATGTGAGCCATGTTGAGCCTGTCACCCATGAACCTTCTGACCTGAGTTGTTCCATTTAAATTGTACCTTTCTTTGTTGAACTGTGGATCTTACAATCTGTATAAACAACTTGATCCCTTTTTCCCTCCATGACCAACAGAAATTTCATAATTTTGATTTATTTAATTTTCACGCACTTGGTAGCACTTTTTTGCCATCAGCTTATGTTGCACAAAAAGCATATTTGCACAATACAATGTTTACATCTCAGGTTTTGGTACCTGCCCACTGGGGCATTATTGCACTTTATGTTGATCCCTGGATAATAGAATAACATATCTGGATCAAAATGTGTAAATAAATTAAACACAATTTTAGTTATATTTTAATATTTATATAACTATTTATTAGGCTTTTAACTTTTATAACAATTTTAAAAGTTTCTTTTTGCCGTTGCCATGTAATTTTCATGTATTAACATGTATTTTCCTGAGGGTTTTAACATTGTGCATATCTTCATATTGTTTGGTATTTAAACAATAATTTATGATGTTTATTGTGTGACAATTGTGTTATACGGGCATTTATGCCGTAATAATATACTTGGTAGGCTAGAAACATTGACAGTATTTTTTCTGTTTCTATCCCACGTGATGGCACATTGCACTTTAAATGGGTGATCAGCCCTCGTGACGTTGTCATGTGATCAAGGCTATCTCTAGCCGAAACGCGTCATGGCGGACTGGTGCTGGGCTAAAAACTAAAATAAAAATATTTGCACCAATCTACGGGTCTTGCTGGTTCCTGTGTCCTGTGTCTGCTGATCAGCTGAATTGCTGTGTTGGTTCACTTGCGGGAGCGCCACGTACCTCATATATATATATATATATATATATATATATGTTCAAAACATCTCCCCCTGCGGAGAGAAAATGAGCCGCACACGTTACTTCACTTTTAAGCCGATTTTATTTAAAGGGGACAGCAGGATTGGGACTGTTCTGACGCGTTTCGTTTCGCCGTGGAAACTTTTTCAAAGAGTTGTCCTTCACCAATAGAACATGCCATAAGTTCCACAGCCCGATGTTTTTGACCTTGTTTTTTTCTTCCCTCCGATGGCACAACTCTGTGAGATCACTTCTTTTTTGTTGCTGCATTCTGGGGCTTGCGGTCCGAACGGCTGTTCATGTTTCAAACCCTCCAGTGGGTGGTGAGTGAATCCTGTTGCACAATAACCCGCTTCCAGGCAAGAAGTATCCCCATGTCAGCCTGCTTTGGAGACTGACTTAGGACCAATGCCGAGGTCCAGTCCTCGGTGGCACCACTATATATATATATATATATATATATATATATATATATATATATATATATATATATATACATATATATATATATATGAATTTGGTAAACTCAAAAAGGCTTGGCTAACTTCAGACTTAAAACTGTTGCTATACGGCCCAACATAGATCTCTCCTTTGCACACCAAACCTTTTCAGGTACTTAAAGTCCCAGTCATAAACTTTTGGTGCTGAAGAGGATGCTCCTCCCACCCCCACTTAAGACATCAGATTGAACTCACCAGAACCCTGGCCCTCTCGTGGTTTGACCACTGTACTGAGATTTTCTTGTAAGTAAACTACAAAACATTTGAAACTTCAGAGCATTCGAAGCAAGGTGGATAGGCTGCACCTCGACATTAAGATTTTTGATCATTTTACACCAGTTCTCAAAGACCTTCTGTGGCTCGCAATGGGCAAGAGAAATTATGTCAACCTACCCATACACTTTGGAAAATAATGGCATGAGCCTAAAGTGTCTGTACTATGGGCATAAACCAGCTGCTGTGGATGTCCAATCACAACCTCAGACCTAGAAAATTAAGTTGAATTCTTCAAAAAAGATTTGCTGAACGAGACTGGGAGGGTAAACTATCAGAATCCTACATGTCCAACTAAGGAAATCACTAAACTTCAACCAGCAAATGCAAATCTGGCATACTTAAAAAAAAAAAGAATTGTCTTTTCGGAAAGTCATTCTTCACCCTCTAGGGGCAACATTAATTACTCATACCTACAGAGGACAAGACGGACAACTTCCACCGCCTGACAATGCAAGTATGACAGAAGGATCTCTCAAGTCTGGCAATGATAACCAACGACTCAAATTCAGAAGTACTGAAAAATGTTAAACTTTGACTTTTGAAACATTCAGCACTTTCAGGTGCTACTTTGTTACAAAACGATTGTATATAAATCAATAATAATAAATTATCAACAATAAAAATGGGTCTGGTACAACAGAACTGCTGACATTGCAGACTACTCCTTTTTCAGGAGAGGTGAATGAATACGTTTGCAACGACACACTCCTAAAAACAGTCACTGTCCAAAAATGGAAGTAACAGGATAAACTGCAACCTTGCAACCACTGCTATTAATTTACCTGACATCAGCTGGCTGCATTCCAACACCTGCGACCATGTGCTTCTTATCAACTTCATAATTTCTCTTTCTTGAAAAAAGTTTCAAAGTCGTTTTCTTTTGTCAGCAGTAGTGTCTCCCCAGACAGCTTTTCAAGGCAGTTGACACAAGCATGTGTGGGTTAACGGAAGAGAACTGCCTTTCACACTTGATTCGAGTTGGGAAGTCCATGATTAATAGCAAAGGAATGGTTTGATGGCAAAAGAGGAAGCACGATTTAAGGAGGAAAAATACTTCAATAGGAGAATTTTCCTACTCCAGATGGAAAAAGTGACTTTGGACCAAGGAACCCATGCAAAATTGAATAGGGAATTTTCCTCATTAGAGGCGAGTGATTCAGAGCCGTTCCCAACCAGTAAGCAAGAACACAAGCCATAGAGTCGAAAGAGATCATTACGTAACAGGCAGGGGGGATCCGGTGTGAGGAAGGATGAACCATTAGCCATCAAATAATTTAAAGCCAGAGGGTCCTTTCAGACCTTTTTTCTGGCCTGACTTTCTGGAAGGATGGTTCCCAAATAAACTAGAAATCAGGGGGAGAAAAGTGTGTGTGTGTGTGCGTGCGTGTGCCAAATTAAAATGACAGAGGATGATTAATGTTTCACGTTGTAAAGGGAGAATAGTGATTTGTTCCAATTAATTAAAACCATATAATACAAAAAAATAACCAAAAAACGTATGAACTAATACAACAACAAAATTACAACTAATATAATATAATTAACAATTGATCAATGAGGCAACTGAAAAAAAGTAGTCACTTCCAGACAAAACAAGCATTTGCATAGCCAAAGGTCTCGCCTTTGGGACCTTATAAGTGTTTAGCCATGCAGTAAATTATTCTGTGTTTTATGCCACCAGGGATTGAAGAGCTATACAATTGCTACATACCAGGTTATGGCAGTGCTGATGTAGGCCATCACTAAAGCATCCCTGATTGTAAAAGCAAACACATGATTTTGATTAAAAGAGGGTCACTTCCTCAACCCCACCCTCTGTCAGACCAAGGCCATTGTTCAGCACCAGAGTCTGTGGTGGTCCAGCTGTGGTGAGTGAGGTATCACAGGGGCAGACGGTGGTATATACTCGCTCTGTTTGCATTCCATAATATATTTATACTCCAAGTACAGTAATATATATGTGCAAACACGTATACACAAACACGATACATGAATATGCGTGAGCACGATTATCTATCAACAGACGCGATCACACACAATGTAATTTCCCACATACTTTTACCTGTATGTAACAGAAATACTGTCACAAACTCTTTAAAGGCAATTCATTCCTATATATTGAATGCACTTCGAGTGACAACAGATATTAAAGTTACTGGGCCAATCATAATAGGTAACGTCAACTCACTTCTGGCCAATTGCCTGAGACCGATAGTACAGTCTACTTCCAGAATAGTGGGAAAAACCCTAAGGAAAAGGCGAGTCCGAAATGATGCACTGAATTCAAAAGGAGGCTTGAAAGGAACTATCATCGGAAACCAAATAGCCGCAGGTGTGCCTTGTGCAATTACTACATATGTATTGGCCATCTCAGAACTACATTAGTGGTGTTGTATGTTGTAGTGGGTTTGGTATTGCTGGTGGTATACATTTACGATCATCTATTCTATGAGAGAGCATCATTATTAACAGTGGCTCAGATCTTTCCAGTTAACGTCCCTTTTCTCCCACCTGTCTGCAACCTCTCCTGACATGAGGCGTGGGGATTTTCAAAGTGTCATGCCATTTTCCTATGTTTATGTCCATACTGATGCTTCACCTCCAGCAGGCATTACAGCCTGCATGGAGAACATGCCCACCCCTCCAGCCCCTGGCTAAGTGCCATGTCATGGTGCTCAGACCAATCACAATGCTGCATTGCAGTGTTGATATTGGCTTCGGTATGTGTAGTGTCTGACCTTAAGGAATTCAGGCAGACACAGTGAATGTTATCATGGACCTTCTTTATTGCTGCGTCCTTCTTCTTCCTATCCCAACGGCTAACTGACTAGCTGCCCCTTGGGGTCCCAGCTCCTCCCTTTCCGCCCGCCCTCGTCCCTCATGCAGGCTGGTCCTAGTGCCTGACCAGTTTGGTCACTGGGCACTCTCACTGCTGCACCCACATCATTACATCTCCCCCCTCTGTGAATAAATGAAAAAGAAAAAACAAAAATGGACACCACGGCAAACAGCAAATTGTTCTTTCTTTAGAATTGTTCAATGAAGCGATACGGTTTCGTGATCACACGCCTGGGGCGTGGCTGGAGGTTGGCATTGTCACTCTCGGTCTCATCGGCAGTCTCTGTCGGTAACTGACTGTCAGTTGGCAGTGTCTCTGGGTCTCTTGGCTCCAGTTTCGGCTCAGTCAGTAGCTCTTTGACCTTTGGTCCGCACTTCTTGAAGTACGTCACGTTCCTGGTAAGTCTCTTCCCGTCGGCTTCTGCAGTGATCATAGTTCCTTTTTGTTGTATTACTTGAAGTGGAACCTCATGATATTGGCAATCAGTCTTTCTGTGCTGCTCTTGTAGTGCCAGCACCCAGTCTCCTTCTTGGATTTGAGAGGTCGTGGCATGGGGCCGTTCATCAGCGTAGTCTTTCATTCTTTCCTTCTTGATCTTGTCTCTGGCCGCGATCTCCTCGTGATCAGAGTCAGAGTCCAGTTCGTGCGCTGCCATGCTCATCATTGGTATCCTGGTGCGCACTGGACGTCCTAGCATGAGAGTGGCAGGACATTTGCCTGTGGTGGAATGAGGCATATGCCCGCAACATCTCGTCGAGTGCTGTCTGAAGGCTCTTTCCGGTGAGTTCCGCTTGCTGGATGGTCTTTTTGATCGTGGCCATGAAGCGTTCGATCATTCCGTTGGCTTGTGGCCATAGTGGTGTGATCTTGCGGTGTGTGAAGTTGAGGTGCTGGGCAAACTCAGCAAAGTCATGGCTGTTAAAGGGGGGTCCATTGTCTGACTTCACCACTAGGGGAATGCCCCATGCGGCAAAGACCTCATCTAGGATCGGTATGACACACGATGCTCTTGTGGAAGTACTCAGTTGTGCGATGGGGAATCTGGAATACTCATCCATGATGGCCAGGACGTATTGGCCCGATTTGATTGGCCCAAAGAAGTCAACGGCAATGTGTTGCCAGACACCCTCCGGTAGTGGAGACATTTGAAGTGGTGCAGGGGGGTCCGGACGACTCACTAGTTGGCATTGTGGACAGTCCTTCAAGGTCGTCTCCACCATCAGGTCTAGTGTTGGGAACCAGACTCTTTCACGGAGTGCTCTTTTTGTGGCCACTATGCCCCGGTGTTCCTCATGCGCTAGGTTGATGACCCCTTGTCTGAGTTGTCGTGGGATTACTATTCTGGTGTCCCGTAAGATGATGCCATTCGCTGCTATCGACAGTTCATCATTGATATGTTTAAATGCCGCCATTTCTTGGTTGTTTTGTCCATTGCTTGGTGTGTGTCTCCAGCTGTTAGTTTGGATCAGCCGTTTCACCTCTTGCAGGGTGGTATCCATTTGCGTCGCTTCGGAGATGGCTTCTAGTGGAACAGCTGGAGGTCTCGCTTGGTTCACCACAAAGTGAAAGTATTCATCAGCGATTGATTGTTCTGATTTTTCTGATCTGAGGGGGTGTCGGGACATGTAGTCTGCAGGGTTTGCATCTTTTCCTGGCTTGTGAATTATGGTATAGGTGTACTCTTGGAGCCTTAGGCCCCATCGCTCTATTCTCGGTGGCATTTTTGCTCCCGGGTTTCCGAATATTGTGATCAGAGCTTGATGGTCGGTTATCAGTGTGAAGTGTTTTCCAAAAATGAAAATGTGGAAGTGTTCACACGCCCAGACGACAGCCAAGCTTTCTTTTTCTGGCTCTGAGTATGCCCTTTCTGTGTCCGTCAGACTTCTGCTGGCATATGCTACTATGTGCCGTTGGTCTCCTTCTCTATCATATTGCACAAGGATGGCTCCTAGTCCTACAGGGCTGGCATCTACTGTTATTTCCGTCTTTCTTTTTGGATTGAAGTATGCTAGGTTCTTTGCTGATTCTACAGTTCTCTTGATCTCTCGAAATGCCCCTTCACATTGAGTGGACCACTGAAAGGGCTGTCCTTGTTTCGTGAGCATCCGTAGCGGGTAGTTTAGCGTGGTGTAGTCAGGTATATATCTGGAGCAGTAGCTGGCCATTCCTAGGAACGATCGTACAACACCTACGTCTTTCGGGCTTGGTGTATCATTTAGTGCTGCTACCTTTTCTGGGTCTGGTTTCATGCCACTTCCAGAGAATAAGTGTCCGAAAATTTTTAATGTTGGTTTGTGAAGTTCGCACTTGTCTTTGTTGAGTGTCAGGTTCGCGTCCATCAGAGCTTGACAGACCTGATCTAGAGCTTTGTTATGTTCCTCAGTTGTTGCTCCATAGAAGAGGATGTCGTCGCTGTAGTTTAGGACCTGTGGGATGTGGTGTATTGTTCTCCTGATAGCCTCCTGGAATATCTCTGCTGCGGAAGACACTCCGAAACTTAGTCTTTTATATCTGAATAGTCCAAGGTGTGTCGAGAATGTTGTGATGTATCTCGACCCTTCGTGCAGTTCTAGCTGATGGTATCCTTTGTTGAGGTCTAGCTTTGAGAAAATCTTGGCTCCATTGAGGGAAGTGATCATGTCGCTGGTGTGGGGGCCTGGATGTCTCTCTCTCTCTATTGCCGTGTTGGACGCCCTCATGTCTATACACAGGCGAACTCGGTCAGTTTCTCCTTTCTTTGGGACCACCACGACTGGGGAGACCCATGGGGTCAGTCCATCTGTTCTCTCGATGATGTCGGCTTCCAGTAGGTCTTGTAGTTCCTTCTCCACGGCTTCTTGCAGGTGGAACGGGATTTTTCGGTGGTGTTGCGCTACGGGAGTGATTTGTTCATCGATGTGCAATTTTATTTGGCAGTTCTTCATCTTTCCCAGGCCTTGAAAAAGTTTGGGGAATTTCTTGATGAGTGCTGGTTTGTCGGTGACTCTGAATAGGAAGCTCACTAATTTCAGTCGCTCAGCAGTGGCTAGGCTCAGGAGGCAGTCGGCTTCAGGCCCCTCGATGACATGGATGTATGCTGGTATTGTTCGATCTTCATATGACAGTTCGGTCTCGAACTTCCCAAGGCATGTGAGTGGTTCCTTGGCCATCCACATATATACTTGTACGTGGGCGTCAACTAGTTTTGGTGGTGGTTTCATGCGTTGGTATTCCATCACTGGTAGATAGTTTAGCATTGCTCCACTGTCTAGCACGAATTTGGCGTGGTGGGAGCCAACCCTGATGTCTAAGCGTTGGTATTCTTTTAGCTGATCCAGGTCAGCTACACGGTAGAGGTATTCCTTTCGAACTCGGGGGGTGGGTGATGGGGATCGAGATTCCCTTGATGATGATCGCCGCGATTGGTATGTCCTGCAGAAGTGGCAGCTAGATTGTGACGACCCTGAGGATGAGTCTCGTCTGTCCTGGACTGCTCTGACATGATGATGACTGTTTGAGGGTGGGCGTCGTCGGTGTCTGTCCCCATGGTCACTCTTCGGTACTGCCCCACACATGCTTTCAAAATGGTTGTCTCTGCCACATTTTCGGTATTGTTGTCCTAGTGCGGGGCAGGCATCTGCATGTGGGAAGTCATATCCACATCGGTAACATTTAAGTTGTCTGTCGGATCGTCCCTTCCTGTGACTCGGGTCTTTGTTTCCTTTGTGTGACCGGTGGTGATGTCTCTTTGATCTGGAGGAGCGAGTTTGTGGTGAAGATCTTCTGTGCTCTTGTCGCGATTGCATTCTGAAAACTTGTTCCCGTCTCTCACTTTTCCCGGTCTCCATCTTCTTTGCGTGTTCGTCTGCTTGTTCATCCACTCTTGTCATCTCCACGATCTCGTCCAACGTGTAGCTTCTTTTAAGTAATTTGCGTCTTAGCGGCTCGGAGAGACAACCTTCTATCACTCTTAGTCGCAGTGCGTCTTCAGTTGAGAAGTTGTCAAAGTCACAGTGTTTCGCCAGTCATTTCAGACGTGTTACAAATGCCCCCATTTGTTTACTTCTTTCTTGGGCGGCTAGGTTGAAAGTGTATCGCTCAAAGTCAACGTTCCTTTTGTGTAGGAACTTGCTGTCCAGTGCTTCACGTACTTTGGTGTAGGAGTCTTCTGGTAGGTCTTTTATGAGTCGTCCACCTTCTCTGCCGATCAGGTTCTTGAGAAAAAGCAGTTTTTCTTTGAGGTCTGACACCTTGGATGCTTCCATGAAGTCCTCAAAGTCTTTGTTGCACTCGCCAGTGCTTGTTTGCAGTACTTGTTGCACTCGCCAGTGCTTGTTTGTTGTTTGTTGTATTCGCCAGTGCTTGTTTGCAGTCCTTGTTGCACTCGGCAATGCTTTTTTGCTGTTCCAGGCTCTTTGCCTGACTTCGAAATGGCCGCCGACGATCCCTCGCAGGGGATTGGTCAATTCTGCCTGACTTCAAAATGGCCACCCGGGAATCTCGTTTCTAATGAGTTTTCGGCCGTTTCTCTTCGTTTTTTCACCGGGGATTTCACTCACCGCAGCTGTGATCCACCGCTCGAGTCACGAATCAGGTGAGGCACGTTTTCTTCACTTCTGCCGCCGAGGTGGGCACTCGGTAGGCGCTTTCTTCATTCACATGTTACCGCCGCCGAGGTGGGCACTCGGTGGGCGTTCTTAGTGGCGCGATTCCGCCGCCGAGGTGGGCACTCGGTAGGCGATTTCAGTGGTGCGATTCTGCCGCCGAGGTGGGCACTCAGTGGGCGCTTTCGTTGGCGCTCTTTCGCCGCCGAGGTGGGCACTCGGTGGGCGTTCTTCCCCGCAGCGCTCTCTAACCTCCAGACATGGGGCGAGCTCCGGACCAGTCGGTCACCGGTTGCTGCTGTAGCCGTTTGCACGCACACGGTCCAGTACCTTCATCGCCAGTTGTAGTGTCTGACCTTAGGAATTCAGGCAGACACAGTGAATGTTATCATGGACCTTCTTTATTGCTGCGTCCTTCTTCTTCCTATCCCAACGGCTAACTGACTAGCTGCCCCTTGGGCTCCCAGCTCCTCCCTTTCTGCCCGCCCTCGTCCCTCATGCGGGCTGGTCCTAGTGCCTGACCAGTTTGGTCACTGGGCACTCTCACTGCTGCACCCACATCATTACATTATGGGAGCCTGGCTGCCTGCTTCCTGTTTCGACCTGGAGTCGGGCACAGGTGAGCAGGAGAGAAGACGCGGGACCAGGCGACGGCAAGGCAAGTTTTTTTTAAAGTAGCCCTCCCTTGCTCCCGCCCCATCCACGAGCCGTGCCAGCCGCCATGTGTTACGTTGTTTAAATGCCATCTAAAACGAGGTATACGCTATCAAGCAAAGATCGAGTGCTGCAGATGGGGACAAACTAGGCCTTTCATCCCGCTAAAAGCCTTTCAGTTGAAGGATTTCTTATCCTACCACCCCCTTGAACTGCAGTCAGAAAGTCTGCGATATTTACATGTTGGAAATGTTTCAATAAAACGTCATTAATTATTGGGAGAGTTAAGTACCGCAACTTGGCACCGACTAGATGCAGGCCAGGTTAAAGGGTCTTCCCCTGGGGTGCAGGAACAAGTACTTCCCTTGGTCAGCTAAAGAAAATTCCTATACTACTGGTAGTTTAGGCACATGCTTGTGTGAGTGTGTGCTTCTAGGAGCTTGACCATATAGTCGTTTCTAGGGAATCTATGTTGGCCTTGTGCAAGTATGAAGGTGAGCAGACACGAGCCACTGGGTGCACATGTCTGCGCCTCGTGCCTGCGTGGTTATAGAAGTGCCTGCATGTGGAAGTATAACGTGGGTTCTAGTTGTGCGTCTATCTGGGCATGTGCTCAAACCTGTGAAGATATGAGAGATGTGTTCCAGCAAGTGTGTGCCTCTGTGTGACTATCTGCCTCTGTGGAGTTCTGAACGGGTGCAGGGTGCTAAGTTCTGTGTAGGCCTTCTAGGCAAGTATGTCTCCAGGGAACATTTGTGGGCAGGAGGGCAACTGCTATAATGTGCCAGTGAGGAAACAAGCCGATTATTGTGTGTTTTACATAGGCTAGGTGGAAATGTCATTTTAATAATGTGTGCTTCTCAAGGGTAATGTGGAAACTAACATCATGACAATATGTCCAACCAGCACCATCAACAGGCTAACCTCTTTGAGAAAGGCCCTTATCAACTTAAGCAGTGCCCATGGCCGTCTGGCACATTGCATCAGGGTGTGTACATCACCCTGGAATAGTGGGGCAGGGGCACTCATTTTATACTGAAAGCACCTGGGTACAGGCAGGGCTGGACTAAACATAGAGCAGCCCTGGCAATTCTATTAAACCGGGCCCCCTGGGGCAATCAGAGGTGAGGGTGTTGGCGAGTGTGCTAGTGTAAAGCACTGTTGCTTACAAAACGGGGCATCAGCGCTGCTGCTTTTGTTACTGGGGGCTGATATTGCAATACTGCTGCAAAACTGGCCCCAGTAATGAAAACGGCCCCCACCCTTCCAGCCCCCCAGGGAAACACCCGATGCCCGGTATGGCCAGTCTGACCCTGGGTGTATTTGAGCAGTAATGAGATACAGAACACCACCCTGCCATATTATGACAGTAGTTCTGAAGGCATTTCATTTTATTTTTCACAGTTTTTATTGCCAACAGACACGGGAGGCCTGGTGATGCCAAGTTCCCCATCGACACAATACACATATTTGCAAAGAAGATGTTGACTTTTTAGTCCCAAAAAACAATTGAAAGACAAAACCAAGATATCATAATATTCCAAAATAAAACCATAGTGTCCTGCGCCTGATCTACAATACAGCACATGTCTAGTTGAGCCACCCGGATTGACTATGCATTTACAACTATGTTCATCTCACATCATTTCCATCTCTTCCAGGACTAATCTATGGAGACAGCTGGAATATGTAATGTAATGTAAAGTAGAATTATATAGACCGCTGTCACCCAACAGGTATCCTGGTGCTGAGAGAGTTACCTTGTTGTTATAGCGCGTGATTAATCGCCGACCCCAAAATAAGGCAGTTGTGGGGGGGTGGCGAATAATTGGTTACTACAGTGCATGTAGGAAGAATGGGAATCTGATTTTCGCCGAACTGTGCTGCTCTTTTAAGTAGAAGGCTATTGATGTCTCCGGGAAGCCCTATTCTGCAAGTAACAGATCACAGAACATCACAATAAAGGCAAAAAACACAGGGAAAGGATATGTAAATGTAATAAGCTCTCTGGGGGTGTCTTAATAGGATTTCGGAGCAAATTCTCTCTACTCTTTTTTACCCAGACAGTAATCTTGCTGGCATAATGCTCCATAATCTTGCCCTCTCTGTGGCGCACAATCCTTGACTGGATTCTCAAGTGTTAACTAGATGCTCTCCTGGGGCCTTATTTATGAAGGCCTTGCGCCACCGGTGCGTCACTTTTTCCCATGTTAAAAGTGACGCACCGGTGGCGCAAGGCCTTCATAAATAAGGCCCCTGGTGTTGGTGAAAAATAACTGGTCTGAGAGAGACAGATAGAATTTATCACACCTGTTGGATCATGGTGAATTATTGGTGAATAAATGGGGTACCCACAACATGATAAGTCACTGAGAACGATGCTTGCCCTTGTGTTTTCTTAAAGCTGTAATCTCTTCTTTAGGTGAACTGAGTTGGAGAGAAAGTTTTTGAAAATGTAATTAACCTGCTAGGTCCTCAATTGTATCTGCTTGTTTGGGGGAAACCTAACCCTTAAGCAATAGTGCGATCAGAGTGGACTAGACATTTGACTTTGAACCAATTTAGTAAAGCAAAGTGTATTTTCTAAGTAAGAAAGGAGGCATTATAATTGATTATGTACCTTAGCCTACATGAAAGATAAAGAAACACATATACAGAGGGAGACAAGACATATACACAGAGAGACGGATGCTGGAATTGAAACAGGCAAATTATTTCCAAGGACAACAAAATCTAAGTAACCGATAAACAAATACTTAATGTGACTAGACAGATAGTGTATAATGAGTAATGATTTCAGAAGTACATTTATGGCAGCATTAGAGGTATTTTCACTGGGGGAAAGGTAGTGACTCAATGATGAATAAACATCCTGTAAGACTTGAGACATTTTACAATCAATCAATCAATCAGTGACACTTATAGAGCGCGCTACATACCCGTAGGGTCTCAAGGCGCTACGCAATGTAATTAGAGAAATGGTGTATTTTTGCTTGCTTTTTGCATTCTGCGTCACATAACACTGTTTGCCTCTGTTAATACTGCAGTCCGCTGATATTGCCAGGATGAAGGCTTGTCACAAACATGGTCGAAACATTAACTTTAAAAAAAATGTTATACAATAATCTGGACTCATGAAATTTACGTCCTCAATCTAGTTGAATAGAATAAAAATGGGTCTGTATTAGGTTAAAGGCATCAATTGGCTCCGCTAAAAACCCCCCAAAAATAAAGTATTTTGATGGGGAAGAGAGGTTGCCCACACAGGTGAACCCAGTCTCCTACCTCTGCACACGCCCCTGCTGCAGACTCTCTGGAGAGTGTCAAGCTAGCTAGGTGACATGAGTTCGGTTCTGGTTCTGCCATTCTCCGCCCAGCTGTTTGTCCTATGTGACCCTGGAAAGTCAGTGATATGTGACTGCGCCCCGCTCCTGTCGGTCTGTCAGATGCAACCATTTGCTTAAAGTTTACTCTGCCATTGGGGAATTGCAAGTGGTGAGTATGTAGGCAGGCCTTCCTGTGCCCTGGCTTGTGTCACAGTTTAAACAAACATACCGAAGTGAGCTTTGACTGCCCTTGTCCCGGACGCCCCAGCGGGGTCCCAGCGCAGTGCAGAATGGAGAGATCATGGCTCAAAGTCACCCCGTGCCCCAGGCCCTGTGCGTCTCTGACCGCGCACGCGCCTTTCCGCTGGTTTCTCAGGCACTTTATACTAATTCGCTTAAATCCTCTGTTTGCCTACCGAATGGTTCTGCCTAGGCCAAGGCTTGCAAGTTTTGCCAGGATTCTACCCCACTGTGTCCAAGGGACATAGAAGCGATCGTAAAAACTACAATCATCAGAAAGCTGCACTAGTTACCTGAGCATCCAATCAGGAACCCCAACTCCCTAACAAAATGGTAGGGTTGGGAGGGACAGGTTGGGGGAAGCTGTACTAGAGGGACTTTAGGAGTGCGCTAAGAGGACCAACTCACAAGGCAGGAGGGGAGGGGGGGCAGGCGCGATTCACTCCCGGGAGCGATAATTGTGACCAGATGGGCCGCATGCTCCCGCGAGTGAATCTCCTGACATGCACGCGTTGCCATTTAAGGCAATGGAACGCGTGCATGTGCTTGGCTGAAAAGCCTTAGCGATCAGAAAAGGTCGTTTTCCTTTGCAACGCATGCGCATTGCGAAGACTGAGACCTTAAAAACAACACCTTCCAAACAGACAATGGTAACACTGGACTGATAGCCACTCTTTCTTAAAGCAGGGCCTATCTACTTAGAAAAGCGCGTGCACTAGTGTACCATCAAAGAACTCCATCTGGCCTATCCTGCTGTTTCTCTAATAAATGTCAGGGCAGCTATTTCATTTTTAAAGGTGACCCTTAAAGAGAGTATAAAAATTGCACAGCGTGGACTGCACTGGGAAATAAATATATTAGTCAAGTCGCCACATAATAAACAGGGAAAACCTGTTCACTGCCGGTCATTAGCTTCATTATGAAGGAAAGAGTAATAAGAAGTTGCATGTGAATGGACTGAAAACACTCAGCAGAGGGGAGCCATTACACTATCCAACGACCTCTTGATATAAAAAAAATTCTCCAGATGTGACCCTTTGCCTATTTGCATAAATATTCTCTGCTGTCTGTGCGTACTGCAAAACTTTTTTGCTAGTGTACATGAAGGGTTGGACTGGGACAAAAAATAGTTCTGGGCACCCAAATAAAAGTGACACCTTTTACCAAAACAGATAGCTAAAAAAAAAGTTGTGTTGTATCAGAGAAATCAACAGTAAAGACCAGACCACCTGGCCATAAAACGGGCCCTCAAATGCTAAAAAAAAACAACCCACACATGGATCGGTCAGACCAGCCCATAGGACACTGCCTGATTGCCGTCGCCACTGTGTACATGGGATGCACTGCCAAAAGACACATACTGAATGGCAATGTGAGAGGATGCTCCTCGGCCGCCTTTTCTCCGTGTTGTTTCGGCCTTTAGAGAAAATAAAACAGAAGTTAGAAGCGAAAGACGCATGATGAGACAATTAAGAAAATAAAAAACAAGTCCCAAGTGAAGGGTGGAGCGGGAACTCTGCAAGCATGGGGCGATGTATCAGACAACCACAAAATTAAAAATGATCACGCAGACACTGACCTCAGAGCAGCCTGTGTTCCAGGTGCTGCTGTGCGCCTTCTAAACAACTTAAGTGCTGAGTGCTTTAGAAAGCTTATATTCTGTGTGCAGAGTCGGATTGGTACAGAAAAAAGGGCCAAGGTACCAAAATAAAATTGCCCATCGTAGGTGACTGAAAAAGTGGCCCACGTTTGCAAATGTGGCCGTGTTTAACTAGTATAGGCATGCCTTATAAGTGTTCTGTAAGGTATGGAAGACTGCGCAGAATTGTGCTTGCTGCAAGCAATGTTTGTTTTGATATCAGGGAAATCAACAGTAAAAGCCAGCCCCTCAGGCCATAAAACAGGCCCACAGTGTAGTACATTGTTAGTACTTTGTTGGTTGCCTTTCTAGTCTTTTTAAGAATACTTATTCCTCATATTCCATATTCCATGTTCTACTCTATGTTCTCCCTGTATGTTCCACATTGTGGCAGTTTACCGGTTGCTGCTGCGGTGGATGGTCTGCTCTTACTCTACCACCTGTCTACAATAAAGAAACCTACTAAAGTCTACTACTGTCTCCGGATATCCTTTACTACAATATTTTGGCGACGTTTCCTTGAACCCGTCGACTTTACTACCACCTCGTGAGCCAAGAGCAGACCAACTTGAGTTGAATCCGCTTCTATTCTTTCTACACAATCACAGCCCGCCTAAGAAGATCTGACGGCTTCATACAAGACTTTCAACGGAATCTGCAAGTTTTTACCTTCTTCCTTCTCCGTTTTTTTCACTTTGTCGTCCCGCCGTCTCTTCTGTGGCTGTCTCCTGCTCCTGCTGCGTCTCTCCACAAATGATGACGCATTAGAATGTTCATCAGGAGTTAGCGATTGTGCCTGTGACGTCTGCCTGCGCTCCTGTCTCTCTGCGTGACTCTTCGCACGACGCGCAGCGTCTCTGAGACAATCAACATATTGGAGCGCCTACGTCATTACCCTGGGGGCCATTTTGGGTTACTGTGGTAACCGATTCAACTCCAGCAACGCAACGACGATGCGCTCGTCTTTTGCGCATCCACAACAAGTAAACCTTTATTTTGATTGCCGTTTTTAACGATTGTCCTGCAATATGTTGCTTTGACTTACTGCTGACTTATTTTCTTAAACATTTTGTACTGTTTTTCTTTTGCGCAGTCAATACTTTACTGATTCTTTGTGTGTTTCTCACTACAACTTACAACATGACTGAACAAGTAGCCTTGCAGACTGGCTCTGTTGTTTTACCGCCTAGTTTTCTTTCCTCCCCTGGTCAGCCCAGCATATCATGGGAAGACTGGTTTCCCATGTTTGAAAACTATCTGGATGCATTGGATGCCCAGGAGTTCTCCGCTAAACGTAAGAAGGCACTTCTTTTGGGTTCTCTTGGTAAGGAGGGACAGCGTGTCTTCAGGTTCTTGCCGCAAGTTCTTTTAGCTGGTGCACAAGCTCCTTTGGACGAGTATAAAGAGGCTGTTTCTCGTCTTGAGGTCAGATACGCTAAGGAGGAAAATCTTGTCATGAACAGATATACATTTTACACCAAAAGTCAGAAATCTGGGGAGAGTATAGATGATTTTGTTTCTAGATTGCGCGAGATGTCTGCGAAGTGCAAATTTGGCAACATGACTGATGAGCTGATCAGAGATCAGCTTATTGTACAATGTAACAACAACAAAATCCAGGAACGTCTTTGGGCAGCAAAGAATCCCAATCTTCAAACGGCAATTGATTTGGCAAAGGTTGTTGAACAATCTGAGGGGTGCATGAAAGAACTAGAAAAGAGAGCTACTTCAAGTGACGTTGGTGAGGTGTCTTGTCATTCGAACAGGTTTCCGAATCAGGAAGATGATGACCAAGACGATGTTGCTCTTCTTAAGCAGAGGAAGTTTTTCAACAAAAAAACAGTTAATGTGAAGAGTAATAGCACTGTTAAACCTCTTTCTTCTAGGCAATGTTTAAGATGTGGCAGTTTTGCTCATGCTTCCGACTCTAAATTTTGCTTTGCAGCTAAGCAGGAATGCATGAAATGTGGTAAATTGGGGCATTATGCTCGTGTCTGCAGAAGTAAAGCTTGTTCTTCTGTCTCATGTGTTGGTGACATCTCAGAAGTTAAGGATGACACAGATAAGATTTTGGTGGTTGGTAATGACTGTGGCCTTCAACGTGAAGACCACAAACGCAGAAACAGACCTAAGGCTCTTTTCATTATAAATGATAAAAATGTTTACTTGATGGTGGACACTGGTTCGCGTTACACCATTATTCCCAACTCGCTCTTTGTCGACTTGTGGGGTATGGGTCCTCTCTTTCCTAAGGACATTTCTCCTGGTGGGTATCAGGGTGAACCTCTAAACATACTTGGGTACTTTGAGGCTAACATTGTGTTTTCTACAAGACAAATTTTTGGGAAAGTGTATGTCTCAGAATCTGGTCCTGCTATCCTTGGTTGGATACACCAATATGACCTCTCTATTGTGGTGAATCCCCGAGCTGATCCTCAGGTCATGGTTGTGGAGGACATTGAGTTGTTTTCTTTACTCTCCAAGTATAAGAATGTTTTGGGTGAGAGTCTGGGTCGGCTCAAGGGCTGTTCACATAAGATAATAATCAAACCCAATTCAATCCCCGTCCAACACAAGGTGAGACGTATTCCCATTATCATTAGGGACGAGGTCAAGGGTCTCCTTGACGACATGTTAGGTTCTGGGGTCATTGAACCTGTAGAGGCCTCCCCTTGGGTTTCGCCCATTGTCGTCACCAAGAAATCGGACGGCAAGCTCAGTTTCTGTGTCGACCTCAGGTCCCTTAACCACTGTGTTGTTGCTGACACCTTCCCGCTACCTAACATAGCTGAGTTAGTTACCACTCTCAATGGGGCAAAATTTTTCTCTAAATTGGACCTCAGGAGTGCATACCATCAAATTGACTTGCATAAGGACTCAAAATGTTTAACAGCTTTCATCACTCCTTGGGGTACCTATCAGTTTACTCGTCTACCGTTTGGCCTTAAGTCAGCAGCTAGCGTTTTTCAACGCATGGTATCTGGTATCTTCGAAGGTGTGCCGAAGGTGGTCTATTTTCAGGACGACATCCTGATTTATGGCCTTACTGAATGCCAGCACAATTCCACTCTCAGTGTTGTCCTTGAAAAGTTATCTAATGCTGGTCTTACTCTACGCAAGGACAAATGTTTGTTTGAGGTGGATGAAGTGGACTATTTGGGCTACACTATCACTTCCTCTGGCATCAAGCCCAAAAGGGACTTGTGTGAAGCTATTCGTTCTGCGCCTCCACCTTGTGACAAAGATCAGCTACGTTCCTTCATGGGGTTAATAGAGTATTTTTCTAAGTTTGTAAAGAATTTTCTGATAAGACTGTTTGCATAAGATCTTTGCTTAAACGGGGTGTGGGTTTCACTTGGGGACCTGAACAACAAGAGTGTTTTGTAAATATCAAAAATGAAATTTGTGATGCCAAGATGTTATCTCCCTTTGATGTACATATTAAGTCAATTGTCACCGTTGATGCTAGCGCGCATGGTCTGGGGGCTATGCTGTCTCAATTGAAAGGGGGGTCAGAAGCCACCATTGCTTTTGCCTCCAGGACCCTTACTGATACAGAGAAGAATTATTCTGTTATCGAAAGGGAGGCACTAGCTGCCTCTTGGGCTGTTGAATACTTCTGCACATATTTGTGGGGCATGAAGTTCACTCTGCGCTCTGACCACAAGCCCCTTATCAAAGTCCTTTCTCCTGGTGGGGCCGGAAAGGGTTCGGCCCGACTTATGAAGCTGGCGGCCAGGTTACAAGAATTTCAGTATTCCATGGAATACATTCCAGGTTGGAGAAATGTTCAGGCCGATTGTCTTTCGAGACTGTCTATGGACTGGCGTTCTCCTCTCAATTCAGTTGTGCCTTTAGACTTGGACGATCTTGCTGTAGCTTCAGTTGAAGATGCTGTTTTTGTGGGTGAAGGTGTTTTTCTTCTAGTGATTGGTCCAGAGAGATGTCTGTTGATGTCACTCTTCAGGAGGTCATCAAACTTATCAGATTGGGGTCTATACGTGAGAGCTCTGTTTCTGTTTCTGTTCGGCCTTACATTAAGGTCTTAGATGAACTTTCCATTGTTGGAGATATTCTCTTTAAAGGTGAGAAATGTATACCCCACTTTGGGTTGAGGACCAAGTTATTGGCTTTGGCACATGAGGGGCACATGGGCCAGACCCTCACCCAAAGACGAATTAAGGTTCACTTTTGGTGGCCTGGGGTTGACTCCCAAGTTGTAGATTGGATTGAGAATTGTTCTCTTTGCAGGGAAGGGGAGAAGCGGTTAAAAACTGGTTCTAAAGTGGTTGCTGGTGCGCACATTCTTTCTCCAAATTTGCCCTGGCATACTATATCTCTTGACTTCATTGGTCCAATGGGTGAGTTAGGTGAAAGTGACAGATTTGCCATTGTTGTTGTTGATGTCTTCACCAAGTGGTTGGTTGTTCATTTCACCAATGATATCACTGCTCCCAATACCATCAGGTTTTTGGGGAATCTTTATAAGGATGAGGGCTTGCCTTCTGTCTTAATTACAGATAATGGTCCACAACTCACGTCTAAGGATATGCAAATTTTCTTGAAAGAGTGTGGTGTCTCCCATCACCGTACGTCCTTATACAACCCTCAGGGCAATGCTGTTTGCGAAAGGGCCAACAAAGTTGTCAAGGGCATTATACAGATGGCATCCAGTGGTGGTCATATTGTTAGGAAGATGGTGAACGAAATGTTATGGGCCTATCGTACCACCCCTTTGGCTTGTGGAGATTTGTCTCCATTTCAGTTGATGAGAGGACGTGATCCTGGTTTGAAGTTGTTTCCGTCCTGGATGAGGGATATTGTCACTCTACAGGCTCACGGTAATGTTCCGGATAATGTCCAAACTAGTGTTGCCGAATCTTCTTCAAGGACCATTTCTTCTCTTCCTTTTCTCGTAGGTGATTTGGCCAAGATCAAGTTGGGGAGGTTACAGAAAGGCTTGTCAAAGTTCAAGGGTCCATTTAAGGTCAAGAAGGTGCTCAACCATTGCGTCATTCTCAATAATGGCGAATGCTGGAATTTCAGGAGAGTTGCCCTTTACAAAAGGCAAAAGCCTTCTGTTTCTTTGTCTCCTTTGCCTAGTGATGGTTCCATTTCTCCCACTCCTGGTGCTGATGATTCTGTTACTAGTGGTTACTTGTTGGCTAATGACACTAGTGGTCACTTGGTTTCCAATGATGTGTCCCCTAATTCTCATGTTCAAGATGAAGTCAATGTTTCTGGTGGGGGTGATGCTCCTGCTCTGTTGCAGAGTCTTGCCCCTGTTCAAAGTACTTCTGGTTCTGCACGTTCTCTTAGGCCTCGGCGGCCTCCTGCTTACCTGCAAGATTTTATTTGTTAAGTTTCATTTATTATTTGGTTTTTTTCTTTCCTCAAACAACAGAAAGGGAGAAGATGTGTAGTACATTGTTAGTACTTTGTTGGTTGCCTTTCTAGTCTTTTTAAGAATACTTATTCCTCATATTCCATATTCCATGTTCTACTCTATGTTCTCCCTGTATGTTCCCCATTGTGGCAGTTTACCGGTTGCTGCTGCGGTTGATGGTCTGCTCTTACTCTACCACCTGTCTACAATAAAGAAACCTACTAAAGTCTACTACTGTCTCTGAATATCCTTTACTACACACAGCAGCAGAAAAACTGGACCACACAATGCACTGTCAGACTAGCTGATCGGGCACTGCCTGATTGCCCTATAACCCTTACAGTGTGGCACCTTAAAGTAGCCGCCCAATCCTCTGATACAAAACTGAACCAAAAGCATGCATTAGCATAGGCCTTGACATTGACCCAATTCATGCTCAGGTGAGTTAATTGGGAGGTAAATATCCAAGATCTTGTGGGAAAAATACTGCGATACAAGAATATTGTTTTAAAAATATTGTCAACTCAAAAATATTGTGGGACTGAATATAGAAGGTAAGAATATGGTCTTTTTAGGTATATAATACTGTTTTTAACATTTAGTTATATATGATATTGTTAACTTTACTATAGTTGTATTAAATATAGTTTTTCATTTAATATATGTAAGGAATTGGGTTACTGGTTGAGGAGGCTGAAACCTTACTCAAGCAGCAGCCACAATCCTTGTCAAGGTGAAGTCACAGGCAAACCCTAAGCTAGCCTGTGCTCCGCATTCGGGTAGCTTGGCACAGAGCATTCAAGCTTAACTCAGAGGCAATTTTTAAACTATTTGTGCAAAATTCCAAACAGAAACACAGTGAAAAAACACCACAAAAGAATCCCTCAGCAATTTAGAAAAAGTGAGTAATGTTTAATAAATAAAACAACACCAAAATGGAAAAAATCCAATCAGTAGAACCAGAGAGATGCCGGTTGAAGGATTTTGTGAAAATAGTGGCAAAAAGCACAAAGCATCAACTGTGCATATCTGCATATCTGGTCATGCTGAACCGTGACAAAGTCAAAATTTCATGCCAACTGCAATATAATCTTTAAATTGTGATTGGACATTTTTTACATTTAATTAGCATTTTTTAGGTTTTGCTAAGACATCACATGCGCTGTTGCGTCCAAGATATTTTTGTTTACTTGCAGGTGGCTTAGAGGCTGCACATTGCTTCCAATTGGTTGGCCTCGTTGTCACTCTCATTTGCTTGCTTTTGATATGATTTTGTGTGTAGCATTTGCTTCCATGTCTTGTGTTAGTTTGTCCTCTGGAGCATGGCTCAAGTACTTGTGTTCTTCCACTGCTTCCTTAATAGGCCACTATGTTTTTCTTTTTGTCTAAGTACTCTACAAGACTGTATGTCTTTTCTAGCAGTCTCCCTCCTGTACTCGTCATCTGTATTGCTTCAGACACTCACTCCGCACGCTCCATTTTGCTTCACTCTCCATGTTACTTACCCCATCCCACTTTCCTTGTTGTTGCTTGCCCCTCCCACTTTCTGTGTTATTTGCCCCACCAGATGTCCATGTTGATGTTTTACCCAATCAGATGTCCATGTTGTTGCTTGACCCCACCTGCTGTCCATGTTGCTGCTTGCAATCAGTCACTGTCCATGTTACTGGCCTCCCTTCCACCCCAACTGCTTTGCATGTTTTTGCTCTCTCTCCCACCCCTTGTGCTGTCTATGTTGTTGCTCCTCCTCCCTTACATCCCTCTCTCCATGTTGCCTCCCACCCCACTCCGCAATAAAGAAAGCCCTATGACGCAGGTAGTTTGGTCTGCCCTGTTCCCATGATGCACTGGGCTAGGGTCAGACTAATTTGCATATAGCCAAGTTCTGAGCTGGGATGGTGCAGTGAGCTAAAAAACGGTGATGGATCAAGCCCTGATCTTTGGACTGGGTAAGAGTGGTCTGCTTAATTCAGACACTCTGTTCATCACACCCCCTTTTCTATGACGCAGCCAGCGCTGGCCACATCATAGCACTTTCTGTCAACCACACCCTCTGGCCTTGTTGCTATCCCATACACTCTTCTTCTGTGTTGCCGATCAGCTGCCTGCACAATAAAATAAAAGCACTATGAAGCATCCAGCTCTGGACACGACATATCACTTATTTTTTCACTCTTTTTTACTTTGTCAATGTTCTTAAACATGCTGTCCAGCAGCATGGCTGATATTTTAAAAAGAGAAAGCGCTATCACGTGGCCAGCGCTGGCAACATCATAGCACTTTAAAAACAAATTACATTCAACCATGCTGTACAGTTACTGCATTGCTGTACTACATGGTTAAAAGCATTGACAAAGCCAACAACTTTGTAGATGACACCTATTGGCTTTGCCAATCCTTTTTTTAAAGCCATGTCGTATTGCAGTTGCTATACTGAAAAACATTGCTAAATATTTACAAATCCAATAGCTCTGATCTCATAGGTGAGACCTACTGGCTTTGTCAATGCTTGTGAATTTAGTAGCAGTGTGTTGGGTTTGTAGGGGAATACTGTGAGAAATATACATATTTGTTTTTTTTATTTTTAATAATATTTTATCGAAATCAAATAATTGATTGGTAATCCCCAGGCCTGCCCAGTAAGTAGCAGGTTCCCTGGAGCCCACCCAGGGCATCCACTTCATATTTTAAAGGGGGAGGGGAACCCACTGCCTCCCTCCACAGGCCAATGCTGGCCCCTGGACTCCATCCCCCAGCCGCTACATGGTGGGTCTCCTGGAGCCCACCCAGTGCACTCACTGGATTTTTGTTGGAGACTGTGGGGGAGCCCCAAAGCCCCGGCCCCAGCCAGCTCCCTGCCTCCTGCGGGAGCTGGCATTGTTCCCCTAAACATGGATCAACTTCAAATGCTGTTACCAGCGGGCAGGAGCAATTTTGTTATCAGTTTTCCTCCCCCCTGATGACCAGAGCATGGTGTTCCTCCCTGTTTTTGAACTCGGATGGGACCTAGAAGGTGCTTGTCCCCAGGCTGTTTGCCAGCCTGGGGAGGCCTCCCTCTACCTTTCCTTTCTCAGCCAGGCCCTGGGGAGGAGGTGGTCCCCGGGGCCAAATTCAGCCTGAGAGGGTGAGCATTGGTACCCCTTTCCGTTTTGGAACTCGGCTGGGCCCTGGGACGTGGTGGACCTCAGGGTGGAAAATGGCGCAGGAGAGGGGTAGTCGGGCCCCCTTCTCCCTTTTCCAAAATGGCCCTGGGAATGTCCCAGGAGCCACAAATGCGGTGCTCCTTTCTCTCTTTGTGTTTAATGAGCCGGCCCTATGAAGGTGGTTGTCCCAGGGGCCGAAATAAACCTGGGGAGGGGGGCTGTGCTCACCTCCCTCGCATTGTTATATAAATAAATAGACCCATATAGGCCTGGCCTACCCAGGGGACATGTACAAAACAAGTGTGTGAGCCCACACTTCTAATTAAGTTTTACAGCAGATTTGCATATCCTCCATAAATTCGCGGTAGAGTTTTAGAAAACATTTTTTGGCCCCTGGCGGGGTCCCTGTGGAACCACACCACCAGGCCTAGGGGTTCAGTGCATTCCTACCCTGTCCCCTTGCATTTCTTTTAATGATTTTCTTGAGTCTCAGCTGAGTCAAAGTCCCATTATGGCTGGCAACACTTCCTGGTTGAAGTGTTGGCAACAATCAGATGTCAGCATGAAATCTGCCGAATCTGCTGAGGATTTCCATCCCTAGATATGCAATTTTTTTTTCTTTAATAACTCCAAACCTACTGAATGGATTTACACTAAATCACAAGAAGGGCTCTTTCTGGACCAAGAGCTAGCTTTCTGCCACATTTGATGTAATTCCGTCCAGCTGTTTGAGCTGAAGTTGTGTCTAACATCCCTATAGGGAAATTGCATAGAGAAAACATGTTTTGGGACGCTCCCTTTTTCTCTGAACCCGCTTGATGAACCACCCAAGACTTTCCACACAGCAGCTGAAGTGAGTTGCATACTGATGTTCAACATTTGGTAAAGATTCATGAAACACTGTCAAATTTATTGTCAAAACAAAAAATGCTTTATGTATGGAAAATAATTTAGATTTAGATCTCAATGGATAGGTTACTCTGTCACACAGGTGATAGATATCCCGTCCATTGAAATTTAAATTCCATTATATAATCTGGGATTTATATTATGGCAGACAGGGCATCTGTCACCGTTGTGAGGGAGTAACCCATCCACCGAGATCTAAATCAAGCCCCATGTCCTAACTATAACTAAGTACTGGTGAGTTAGAGCTGTGATTACCAATGACAATGTATCTATGAAGTTAGTATGACACAAAAGAATTGGTGGATTTGCACATTAATGTAACAAAATTCATCAAGTGCATGATAATTTTTGATGTAGGTCAAACGTAGGCCCACTTGGGCTTAAGTTTGCCATTGAGCGATAATTAAAAAATCACAATGTTTTGCTATTAATCATGTAGATACTAGTTATTTCATTTAGGCTACAGGGTTATTGCAATATGAATCACATAATATATATATATATATATATATATATATATATATATATGTTTATTTACATTTTTGATTGTTAATATTTCTAATGCATGTTTGTAATTAAATGTTTTAATATTTTTTACTAAACTAAAAATATGTTTAGCTATATTAGTATAGACATCAAGTCCAGCTCCTTTGAGGATACAACGCTTTATTTAATGGAATTTCAAAAACAGTGTGGCTCTGCAGAATTCCACGAGTGCGCTTTTTTGTTTTTCATACTATCACAGCAGCTTACCTTTATGTAATGAGCACACACACCTGTGAACGCACCAGTGCATCTTGAGCCCCAGGCAGACTTCTGTGTGATGTTGTTGGATTGTGCTATACATATTGACATACTTACTTGTTTTTAATGATGTTCTGTTGTGCAGTATTTTTGACACAATATTTCGGTAGTTTACACACAAAGTATGTAAACTTGGTATTTTGGTGATCTTTTTGGCACAATATCCTTGTGTCAAAATATTTTTGTTCCTGATATTTTTTTTATACGCGCCTTTGTGAAACAGCAGAATACCTCCACTCACACTGGAATTAGCTAATGGTTGGAGTGGGCTGAAACACTGCCTCATGCAGTATGATCCAATGGACGGAAAAAAAGTCAATGACACAACAGACCAATGGATGAAGAAAACTGGTGAAAAGCCCCTGTAAGTAAGAGTATTGCATATACAATTTAACTAAAATCAAAATATCTTGTGACTGTCAATTAGTAGGCAAAATGTGTTACAAATTTGCCTTCAAGAGATGTAACATTATTATAACTATGCTCATTCTCGACATGAAGATCACCTAGAGAGAATGACCAAAACATTCCTTAGATACAGATACATTACGGTAACATGCAAGAATTGAGAGGATTGAGCAATATTATCCATTTGTAGTTGCCTTACTCATTGGGCCTTTCATCAAATGCAGAACACACAGACAACAATAATGAGAAGAACAAGAAAACATGGGTTAATTAAAAGAGTTGTCATGATGTCTGGTAGCAAAGACTATGAGGTCTGTTCAGAATGATATTTGGAGTAGCTTAATTTATGAGTACAGGAAGTAGTACTACTCTAGAACTCTTTTACATACTCTTATATGCCTTTGTGAATTGGCTTGAAAACATCTACAATGAGAATAAAAGGTTTCGTAATATTCAAGGAATACTTATAAACAATCAGTACAGATAGAAAGGAGTGTGCCTTCTTTGCACTTTTACTATCTTGGAGTATGATGTACTGGGTCAGATTCACAAAGGAATATATAAACTAGTTGACCTATAGTACTATGTCTTGTATTCAGCAATGCATTTGAATATCTGCCCAAAACACTAAATATAGGATTTAAAAATGTTGAGATTGAAATGAAATAAAAACTGTTGTTATGTTTCATAGGGTACCCCAATATAGGCCAGAGTATTCTCCTAACCTTTCACCTACATTTACCATACCATTATACTACACAATGGGCTTTGGTATTGACCTTTTATCTGGTTAAGCACTGTATAAGATGTTGTGTGGTTTCCACAAAAACTAGCCTCATTAATTATGCATGAAGAGTCTCAGAATCACAGCAAGGTTACCATCCTCTGCATAGTAACTATGTATAAGGGTCATCCCTTGCACCATCCTCGGTCGACTTGGCACAGCAAGGTGGAATCCCCTGAGGGTACCTTTTGGGTATACATACACCATATCTTTGCCAGGGCAGGCAGAGAAGAAAATGACTTCCATGCGGACGCTGAAGTTCTTCAGCGCAGACACTCCAGCTTGCAGTGGTCTGACATCCCTTGCGAGGTGCCCATCTCGAGACAAAGATGGGTCCCACAGTCTCTCGCTTCAGGTACTGAGGTTGGCTTCAGCCTAGGGGGATTCTTGGCTCTACACATACATACATGCTAGGTACACTGAGGTTCTTCTGATTAGGGTATCATCATAGGAGTACGCCTTATTACTGTCATGTATTTTTATACCTGCCTTGAATACTTGTTTTAGCACTATGGTAAGAATCTACCATCCTTTTACTCTCTTGGTGATTACAATCATTTAGTTCTGTTTCTGTCTTATGGTTGTTTCAGCACACCTGTTTTACACTAGAATGAGGCTGGTTCAATAAACGCTTGTTGAAAATGTCCCCACCCTTTATTCTGTGTATTTCTCTGAGACAAAGTGAACTAAGCGATAAGTACTGTACTGTTTCCGCAATTCCTGATGGGACAGAGTTGTCATGTTCGATAGTTGCCAAGAACTATTCTCTCCTGGGTAAGAGAAGTTTACAGTAGCATTGTGAGCTGGCTGGTATACAGTTGAATATACCCGGTGGGGGTGTCTGGAATCAATGTGGACACCAATCCCACAGTCTATGTTGTCTAAACGCACAGATGCTACATAGGTTTATAGGGACTACATGACACTGTGAGACATTATGCAATATTGGATAGATGACTAAAAATGATTTTGTATTCCAGAAAACGAGAATACCCAACCAAGAAATTGGACCCAAACCATGAACTACAGCAAAAAAAAGATAGCACTGTCAAAGTGCAACAGAGATAAAAGAAACCTCAAATGGTGGTTGACAGAAGTAAATGCAATTAAACAACAGCAAAAAGAAAATGTGCTAGGCCTTTAACAGACCTTTTTAAGACCATAAAATAATGGTGGAATCAACTTGGGGAAGTGCTCCAAACATTGTGTTGTGGCAAAGGATCCCCCTCCCAACCTCACCACCCAACACTCTGCCCTTCATAGAGAAATTGTGTATTTATACCACTCTGTTAGAAATCAGTATGAGGTGATTACAAATGGTATTTTATTGTGACACTGATAGACCAGACTTACTTTAACTACCTTCTAACTCAACTTAAAAGCTGACTGGTGCAACAGGTTTTATGCTTGGTGGTAAGAGAGTTTTGACAAGACATGGGGAGTGACAATGATTAGCTCATTTGTCAAATCAACAAACATAGTCTTGGGGAAAAAATGCCATTCTACACAATGCTTATATCTTTTCAAACTGCATTTGCTCTTTTTTTTTACATGATTTGCTGTGGGGAAAGATTGGCTGAGAAGCAGTGAGCCCTATGAAATCATTACCCTAAATGTACATATGTTCACACAAGTAAGATGTGGTCTGGAAGATTAACTATGGTCAAAGTCTATAGCAATAAGATAAAACAACGCAAATTGGTAGCTCTAGTTTGAATTATGTAAAAAGAAGTATATATTACATGGTCCAAGCTCTATTGAAAACCCCATCAGTTATACCAGCAGAAATTGCACTACTGAGAATCAGGGGGCATCAGTAAGGACAGGGAGAGAGGTATAATCTGTTAACATCCATTTACATTTATATACAGTCCATTGTCATGGAAAAGGGCAACCAGAGTATGAAAGTGAATAGGCATACAGCTATCTAGGGAACTCTTCTATAGAATGAGTCAAATATCCAGGTATTTCGGAGTACCTTATCAAACGTATGCTGGGTAGCCACCACCTAATGCTGGGTAGCTTAAATCAATAAGATAGGGAAACAATCTGAAGAGATGGCTTATCTGATAAACCTTTTGCTTAAGGCATTTTGTAAAATTATAGAAACTTAGAATGCAATCTGTAAAACCCCATAGCGGGAAGTATCTTTATAGGAGGCAACCATTTGGCCATGGTCAGAACTTAACCACAAGTGCTATGTGTTGAAGGGACTAAAGTATCAATACCTTGGAATTCTTTCAATGAAATAATCAGCACCCTTGTTGGTCGGCATATTCAAAATAATGTACAGACAAAACAAAAGAAGCTTAGTAATGAAATATGTTCTGTAGAAAAGATCATCTGATGTGCTGAGTATAATTTGTAGACCCTTGACTGTGTGTTCTCCAAAATTAAAAATTCGGAGTGAATTTATGTGTAAGTGGAATCATTCAGTTGTGCCATAATTCTATCTTGTGATTACATGCAAATAAATTCGTTTTTAACAACTGGTTAGCTCAATAATAAAACATAGACTAAAGGAGAATTGGTGGAATAAGATTCAGATATCTCAAAAAAGTGTGGATGCAAAGTGTGGAAATGCTGAATTCCCAACAAGAAGAAAACAATTTTAAAATACGCCTTTTTAGGTTTAGCTTGCCCAATGCTTGTGCTGTGCTTGTGAAATATTTTGTAAATACATTTAAAACAAACATTTACAATGCAATGGTCTCGGCATTATTAAAGGTAGAGCTATTGGCATTGCTCATGACTTTTTTTTTCTTTTTTTTTAAATCATAAATAAATGGCATTGTCATTTACAATGCCAATGGCTTAATCGCTTGCAAATGCACGACCTTTTGCATTTACACCCACACATAGCCACACACACAAAGCTACCCACACACACACATACAGAGCCACCCGCACAGTCATTTACATAGAGCCACCTACACAGAGCCACCCTCACACAGACAGAGCCACCCACACATAAAGCCACCTACAAAACAAGATTCAGGCAAACAAACACACTTATATAGCACAACGGAAAGGAAAGGCGTCCCCAGCAGTGGTCTGGTAAGCAATGCCTTGGGCCCGGCACTTTTTTATTTACAATTTAAGCACTGAATTACTAATAGGTTGTGGGTGAAGTGGGATCTGAGACGAATAAAAACAGTAATTGTGCCTTTTTTAATAGAACACTTTGGAGCATTTTTCTGCGTATTAAATATCTGATGTTAGTTAAGCTTAGTAGCTATAATGGCGCTCAATGTACTGACCACTGTAAGCATAGAAGGCTGAATTGATTTTGAGGAGATGTGAACCCGTAACTTTCTTCCTGCCTCTTCTATGACATTGTGACCCTGCCTGCCTGTGCCACGAAGTCACGTTGTTCTTGTGTGGTCAGTGTGTCCACGACTGTCTGATGTTGCCTACCTCTGACTGTCGCTGTGAGTCTGCCCTTCCATCTTCCTATATTTTCTCTGACTGTGTGACCCTGTCAGCCTCTCACTGAGTCAGATTGTTGTTTTGTCAGCCTGTGTGTCCCATGACTGCCTGATGTTTCCTGCCTCTGGCTGTTGTAGTGTGTCTGATGTTCAAGCTTTCTGTCTCTTTTATGACTGTGCATGCCTGTCTGGCGCTGAGGCAGATTGTTGTTTTGTGTCTGCCTTTCTGTCTCCCTCCCCTCCTCTTCTATGACACTGTGATCCTGCCTGCCTGTGCCAGAAGTGCAGCGGCAGCGTAAAGCGCTACGTAAACAACAGGTTACTTATCTTCCCGGATTACATCTGCATCATTCCACTACACTCTGGGGAAATGCTTTCATCCTGAACGGCAGGATGGCTCAGTGAGTTGAACATGTGTCCCCGGCACGTGAGGTGGTCTGTAGATTCCGGCGAGGCTGACTGAGCCTTCCGTCCATCGGGCATTGGAAAATTGGGACATTTTGCATTTACAGCATTTAAAAACACAGACCCGTTGGTTTAAGCGCTACACAACAAAGTTGCTATATTTAAAAAGGAAAAATACCCTGGCAAGCTGAAGAGGGTGATATAAATGTGACTCACTCCTTATGGTTAATTACAGTTGATGGAGTTAGAGTAACTTCCTATTGCGAGCACTGTTGACACACATCAGTCCCTTTTGGCATCTTCTCTAGAGACTGGGCTGTGGGAGACCGGGGGTGTGAAATGAGGACAAAGTGACCCATAGAGCACCCAGAATGAGCGCCGGAGGCTCTGTACTGTGGCTGCTATATCTTAAACACTCCAGCGCGCGCGCGCAAACAATGTAGGGTTTATGAAAAGGATGAATCCTTTCATTTTCCTAGAGATATTCAAAGGCCAAGGCTAGGAAAGCTGACTTAAGACGTCATTCTTTTCCAGGCCAATACACACTCTACTCAGAGGAGTGTGTGTCCCCTAGAAGGAACTAAAACACAATCTGTTCAGGGCAATGTGTGTCACAGACTACCCAGTGCTCTGTGTGCCCCACACAAGATACCAGGCCGGGACCCATCCTGTCCAGAGCAGTGTGTCTTCAGAAGGCACAAAAATACTGTCTTGCTCAGAGCTATGTGTGTCCCTCAGTAGGTGCAGATACACAGTCAACTCAGAGGATTGTGTGTCCCCCAGCAGGCACTGAAACACAGTAGGCAATGAGCTGTCTGTGTCATCAGGAGTCCCTGAGAGACATCTGTGTGTCTCCCCCGGCCCCAGTAGACATAAACGCCCTCTTTATTGTACTTTATAAAAGTAGACTTTACGTTTTTGGTTAAAATAAGACCAAATAAAACCATACATATTCATAAACAATGCACGTTTGTAGCTGTTCACTCAGGTAAAACACACCACTTGCACTTTCAACTTATAATAAGCATTTGTAGGAGAGGGTGTGGAGAAGAAGAGCTCGTAGGGTGAGTTTGGGGTGAGATTGCTGAAATGTTTGTGGCTGTGGGGGAGCTCGCTGCAGACCCTCTCCCAGGCCCTAGGCAGTCTTTCCATCCGTGCCCCATTGATGGCGGGTGCTAGTGTTGGGGTGGTAAGGGAGTGTGAGGTGGAAAGGTGTGGGGATAAAGAGCTGATAGGTTGAGTGACACAGAGTGTGGGGCTGGGGCGGTGAGAGACAGAGAAGAATCTCATGACCGAGGGAGAGTTCAGTACAGACTCTCTCACAGGCCGAAGTCTTTCTATCTTTGCCCCATTGAGGGTGATGGGTGCTGGTCTTGGGGTAGGGAAGGGAGGGGAGGATGGAGGGTGTAGGGATGAAGAACTCGTAGGGTGAGTTTGGAGGTGAGACTGAGGAGAAGCTTGTGGCTGAGGTGGAGCTCGCTGCAGACCCTCTCCAAGGCCCGAGGAAGTCTTTACGTCTGTGCCCCATTGAAGGCGGTTGTTTGCTTTGGGGCTGGGGTCGTGACCGTGTGTCTGCAGAGGAGCTCTAATGAACTCAGTAACAAACAACGAAAAGCATACATTTGCAAATGTAAAGAATGCAGTGAGCTTTTTTTCAAGATGCTTGTTCTAATATTCAGTGGCTATGTCTGAGACCGCATTACATACAATTAGGGCTGCGGGTACCGCGGAAAGAGGAGGGAGGGGTGGGGGGCAGACTCTGAGCTCCGAGAGTAACAAACAACGAAAAGCATACGTGGCTATGTCAGAGACCGCATTACACACAACAATGGCTGCGGGTACCGCGGAAAGAGGAGGGAGGGCTGGGGGGCAGACTCTGAGCTCCGAGAGAAACACCAGCCAAGAGAGTGCACTGGGAAAGAGCCCTGGGCAAAACTGTGGCGAAATGAGGGAGAACACCGCCTTAAACATGATGGAGCCGGCCAGCACCGCTGGGACCCGAGTGCCGACCTGAAAGCGCGAGGCAGAAGTATACATGCTAATGCGTCCATGAGTGGCCATGTGCGCCATTTAGTCCCGGAGTTCACCACCGGCAGCTTCTGGACTTCCTCCGGCGGCGGTCATCCAGAAATGGCGTCACAAAAGCGGTGCCATTTTTGCGATTCGGGGGCGTGATTTTAGCAGTTGAGTGACGGATGACGTCACGGCTTAAAAACTGCACAAAGCACACCCCCAAATAGCAAAAAGACGGGGCTTGAACAGAGTGACGCCCCTCTCCTCCAATGGCTGGCCTCCGTTTAGGAAGCCAGCCAAAGGAGAAGAGGGGCGGGTTCAAGCCCCACTGTAGACAAAACATAAAATCTCTGACTCTCCCCACTGCTTACGCAGTGCGACGCAGGCCGAGACCTAAAAATCTTTAAAGGGACTTTCAGCCTGCACATTGATTACCATTTTTTGGCCTGCTTGTCATTCTTGTTTCCTTGCTTTCTATTGGTTATTATGTGCGATTTCCTGTCTCCCTTCATCTTCCTTCCTTTGTTTGTGTTTTCTGTGGAGAATGGACCAAGTATGTCTTCCTTTTGAAGTCTACATCCACTGCTATTGTTGCTGGTACTCTTTTTCCTTTTTTTTTTATTTCACATGCAACCGCTCTCTGTTCTTTTTCACTCACTACTGCACTCCTGCCCTTCGTTGGTTTTTATCCTCCTCACACCCTCTGTTTTCTTCTTATTGTTGTATTTCTTTACCCCCCACTCTCCCTTGTGTCAAACTCAACCCCCACCCTTCTCCAGCTCTCCGTTTCCTGCTCTCTGTTGTTTTTTTATCCTCCTCCTGCCATCAGTCGTGTGAAAAACCACCCTGTCTCCGTTATGTAAAATGCCAACCCGCACTCTCAGTTTTGTAAAAACCCACCTTCCAATCCCACTCTGCTGTGTGAAAACCTAAAGCCCACCTTTTACTCTCTCGCACTGCTGTACAACATTAACACCACAATAGATTTTGCATAGGCAAAACTTATTGTCTATGCAAAAGTTTATTCTCTGTGTATGAAGCAGCCACAATTTAAATAACAGCTTGACATTATAATATTTATATCAGTTGGAACAAGTTTGTCTTGAATTACAATTCCTCCTGAAAATGTCCTTGCTGCTATGGAGGAGATTCCAAAAGTTTACGGGATTCACAAATATCCATGAAGTAATCGTATAAAAGTCAAAAAATCCTACTCCATCACAATTACTAACAGCTCTGTGTATTTTAAGAGTAAGAAATAGCATTGAAAGCTTTTGTGAGTAGTAGCAAAGCCCCTATTATGTGGGTCAACACAAGAATCTGCATGCTCAAACTCATGTTATATCTTTTCTCTCCATTTCTTGATTCTAATGCAGAAAATTCAACCACATAGTTGGATATTTCCACAGAAGTGGATTTGGGTTGATATAAATACGCACACCCAGACTAAATGTATAAATAGATTTGGGGCATAAACATATTCGCCTGTGTAAAGAGTTTTGAATAACATCACTGTGTAAGTTGTGAATTAGTATGAGGCTTTACTTCAGGGAGGTCTATTGCAGGTCCAGGAGGGCACAGTTCATGACAGATTTGCAGGATAACTCCGATCTACTTAGATAGATTCAGTTAAGATTATTGGTATGCAAATATATTTTATGTGGATATCTTAAATACCTAGGGCCTTATTTATGAAGGCCTTGCGTCAGTTTTGCGTCGCCGGTGCGTCACTTTTTGTGACGCACCAGCGGTGTAAAAAATGTGCATCGTTGCGCCATATTTAAAAAGTGACGCATCTAGGTAGATGCGTCACTTTTTAAACACCTGCTCCACATTATACCTGCGTCAGGTATAATGTATGCAGAGGGGGCGTTCCCCTGCAAAAAGCCTCGTAATAGTGACGCAGTGAAATCTATGAGATTTCACTGCGTCACTTTTATTTTATTTTAATTTTATTTTAATTTCTTCTATAGCGCAGGAATCAATCCTGTGAGGGTATCTCCGCACTTTGCCAGCTGAGGGATTTTCAGATAGAGCAGCCTGGAAAGTTATGTGGATAGAAATGCTTCTTGGTAGAGAAGGGTTTTTAGTGCCTTTCTAAAGGACAGGTGATTTATGGTAGTTCTTAGGTCAATGGGAAGACTGTTCCAGAGGGCGGGACCAACAGAGGAGAAAGCACGGTCTCCTTGTCTAATTTTCTTTGTGGTGGGAGGTTTTAATAGGGCTTGATTGCATGAGCGGAGGGACCTGCTGGGCTGGTACAGTTCCAGGGACTGGGATAGGTATTTAGGACTTGCTCCATACAGGCATTTATGCACCGTGCAACAGATCTTAAAATTGATGCGCTGCCGTATGGGAAGCCAGTGCAGTTCTTTCAGCAAGGGCTTAGAAGGAGTCCTGGCAGGTACACCCATGACCAGTCTTGCTGCCGTATCCTGGACTACCTGCAAGCGGCCTACAGCATCTGCATTAGCTAATGTTAGCAGGCCGTTACAGTAGTCCAGGCGACTAGTTACCAAGGCCTGTACAAGTGTCTTTCTACATGTGGCAGGAAGAAAAGGAAAGACACGCCTGAGCAGACCAATGGTGTGGAAACACAGACCCGCAATATAGTTTGTATGATCTTTTAGGGTCAGTTTTTGATCCAGCTTCACTCCGAGATTTTTAACGTGAGGTTTGGGTGCAGGTACTGGGCCAAGATCTAGTGGCCACCAGTCTGGGGACCAAAGTTTTAGTTTTAGTTACATTACACTGGAGGCAGTTCCTCGCCATCCAGTGTGACACCGCTCTCATACCCTCAGCAAAGTTCTCCTTGGTTTTGAGGCCAAGGGAGCTGAAAGGGTAGAGGAGCTGGGTGTCGTCGGCGTAGGAAACCGGTATGAACCCATATTTCCGCACAATCTCAGCAAGGGGGGCCACATAGACATTAAACAATGTTGGGCTGAGGCAAGAGCCCTGTGGCACCCCCTTTGTGAGCCCCCTTGAGATGGAACAAAAGGGGCCCAGGCTGATAGATTGCGATCTCACGGAAAGGAAACTCTCCAACCAAGATAGTGCTACGCCTCCGATTCCTACTCCTTGCAACCGGTTCAGCAGGGTGTTATGAGACACGGTATCGAAGGCTGCGGACAGGTCCAACAGCACAAGAATCATAGAGCCCCCTCTGTCTTGTGACATTTTGATCTGATCTGTCACAGAGAGGAGGGCCGATTCAGTGCTGTGGTTGGGCCTGAATCCAGATTGGGATTGGTCCAGGCCCCCTGTCGCTTCGATAAAATTGGAAAGAGTGGTGTTAACGTGCTTTTCTGCCAGTTTGCTGATGAAAGGAAGGAGAGAAATCGGGCGAAGGATGGAGAGTGCTGACCAGGGCAAGGTGGAATTTTTACGTATGGGGTTCACTACCGCTTCCTTCCAAGCAAGTGGGAGCTGGCCTTTGGTAAAGGATAGGTTGAGTAGTTTCTGAATATGAGGACCTAGTATCTCAATTAGCGGGGAGATGAATTTGGCTGGTATTAGGTCGGCGGGAGAACCGGACTAAGTTTGGTTAATGAGTGTGGTCAGTTCCTTAGTGGTTATTTCTGGAATATCCAGAAGAGTTTTTCCAGAAGTCAGTTGCGGGGTAGTTTCAGGGACATTAGTTTCCAAGGAGTCTGAGACTGTAGTGATTTTTTTTATATATACCTTCTATTTTATCCTCAAAGAACTGGGATATTTCGTCGCATAGTTCTTGGGTGAAGGTGTCTGGGCTTTCACATACTTCAGGGCTGGTGAAAGTTTGAATGATTTTAAATAGCTCTCTTGTGGAGTTGCCAGCCTCTGCAATTTGAGTGGTCAGACTTGTTTTTCTTGCTTTTTTAATATTTTTGTAATAGGAGGACATAGCCTCCAAGTAGCGGCTCTTGTCTTCCCTATTGCCCGTACGTCTCCAAAGTTTTTCCAGTTTTCTGCATCTCTTCTTTTCTACTTTAAGATCTTCCGTATACCATGTTTCCCTTTTCGCTATGGTGGTTTTTTTAGCATTTTTCTGAGGGGCTAGAGAGTCAATTGCTGTCATTAGAGTGGAATTAAACATGGAGAGAGCAGTATCGATGTTGTCGAGATTGGTGAGTAGAGGCTGTTCCCATGTTTGAGTGAGTTTGGGAAGAGTAATTTTGTGCCAAGGCCTACATTTAATAGGGTGAGTAGCTGGGCGGTTCTTGGAATTAGATAAATGTGGTATGGAGAAGTCAATCCGTTTATGGTCCGACCAATTAATGTGTTTGGGGGGATAGCAATGGACATTAGGTTGGGTAGTGAGAATCAAGTCCAAAGTGTGACCACCCGAGTGAGTAGGGCCACTATTTCTAGGATATAACCCTAGCAAGGCAAGATCGGTGAGGAATACATTAGTATCCTGATGATCAGCAGTGTCAATATGAAAGTTAAAGTCTCCAAGTAAAATGAAGTTTTCATTAGCTTTCAGATAAGGGGCTAACAATTCAGTGAGGGCAAGGGAGAAACCAGCATTGGGTCCAGGTGGACGGTAAACTAGGGCTCCTTTCCATTGTGTTTTTGAATTTATTTTTAGATGAAAGATAAGTACTTCCATAGTAGGGAGCATCGCTTGTTCTAGGACTCTAATATTCAGAGTGTCTCTGTATATAATAGCGATTCCACCTCCCACTTTCACAAGGCGGTCAAGGCGAAGAATTTTATATCCCATAGGTATCCCAAGGGTAATAGTAGGGATAGTGTGGGGTTTCAGCCATGTTTCAGTTAAGAAACATATCTTAGGTTGAGTATTATAGATAGTGTCCCATAGTTCTATACAGTGTTTAGGGAGTGATCTGACATTTAGCAAAAAGCTATCCCAGCCTCCCTGAACATCAGTATTCTCTGTGGGCCGTCCAGAGATGATGTGGGAGGGTGTGGCTTGAAAACCGCATTTAATACAAGAAAAGGGACCCTCAGGACACATGAGCGTTTTGTTTTTACAGCAATATTGTCGCAGAGGTTGTAATGCCCTAAGAGTATGTGATGCATACCTGATGCGAGGAGTGGATAAGGCTCGGTCCATAAAGGCAAGGGCAGGGAGGATGGCCCCTAGCCCCGTCCTGACGCGGACGGGCGCAGACGGGCTACTCTTTGGCTAGTCTTCGGCGTTGTCTTCGGCACCCCTGCGCGCGACCGCTGCGCGCTCGGTGGGGGGCGAGGGCTAAATAGCCCCGGTAAACTCAACTGCTAGAGCGCTAACCGCCAGCAGTTCAAACAGGAAGTGGTGTCCTCCCCTTTCCAGTCAGAGGGAAGACGAAAACATCGCTCTAGGTACAATTTTAGTATCAAAGGTACACAGAGTGGAAAGTGAGTGCCAGAATGCGATCAGCGGATATTTAAAAAAAGATAATATTCCGTTTTGTTCACGGAAGTTTAAAACATACAATCAGCAATTCAGCGTTGCAATTGTGAGTGACTAGTACAGGGCTCAAGTAAATAATCACAGGCTAGCTAGCGGGACAGGAGGTCCTGCCACAACCCCTTACCGCAGCGTCAAAGAGATCAGGCTCTGCCTAAATAGCCCCGGTAAACTCAACTGCTAGAGCGCTAACCGCCAGCAGTTCAAACAGGAAGTGGTGTCCTCCCCTTTCCAGTCAGAGGGAAGACGAAAACATCGCTCTAGGTACAATTTTACTATCAAAGGTACACAGAGTGGAAAGTGAGTGCCAGAATGCGGTCAGCGGATATTTTAAAAAAGATAATATTCCGTTTTGTTCACGGAAGTTTAAAACATACAATCAGCAATTCAGCGTTGCAATTGTGAGTGACTAGTACAGGGCTCAAGTAAATAATCACAGGCTAGCTAGCTGGACAGGAGGTCCTGCCACAACCCCTTACCGCAGCGTCAAAGAGATCAGGCTCTGCCTAAATAGCCCCGGTAAACTCAACTGCTAGAGCGCTAACCGCCAGCAGTTCAAAAAGGAAGTGGTGTCCTCCCCTTTCCAGTCAGAGGGAAGACGAAAACATCGCTCTAGGTACAATTTTACTATCAAAGGTACACAGAGTGGAAAGTGAGTGCCAGAATGCGATCAGCGGATATTTAAAAAAAGATAATATTCCGTTTTGTTCACGGAAGTTTAAAACATACAATCAGCAATTCAGCGTTGCAATTGTGAGTGACTAGAACAGGGCTCAAGTAAATAATCACAGGCTAGCTAGCGGGACAGGAGGTCCTGCCACAACCCCTTACCGCTGTTGCGTCAAAATCTTGCGCCTGCCTCACAGCAGGCGTAAGACTGACGCAAGCCCTTTCACATGGGGCTTTCCCCATGTGAAAGGACGCATTGCTGGAGTTGCGTCACTTTTGTGACACACTCCAGCAATGCGTCACTTTTGCGCTTACAGATACGTCAGAAATACTGACGTATCTGTAACTCCTTGCGACATGATGCGTCATACATTAAATATGACACATCAGGAATGTCGTAAGGAGTGCGCAGTCAAAAGTGACGCATCGCTGTTTTCACGCAGCGATGCGTCACTTTTCATAAATGAGACCCCCAGCATATAAACCCTCCTACTAAACCTACCCGAGAAGTCGGATTTGCATAAACTCTTCAAAATTTCATCGAAAATGTCACATTTACAGGTTATTTGTGGCTGTTTTGCAGGATAGAATGTCGATAAAAAGATCAAAATAGGGAAAATGTGAGGAGCCGAATATTATATTTGCATACCAGCTCTCACAATTAAATTATTTTAGGACACAATTCACTGCAAGTCAGTGTTGGATGTCTAATTATCCTCATCTAAACTGCTGTGTGTTTATTTCGGGTAACGATATGCACCATTAGTGTTACTAACCCAAAACAACAGTTGCAGACATTGTAAACTGAGTGCTTTCCAAACATTGTGTGAGCTTGTGTCACAACAATATAAGTATGGACGGTAAATATTGGATAAGCGCGCTCTGTGTTGTAGAATACTATTGTTTTGGTAACTTACACCACTGATCCACTCAAGGCTCTCAACACAAAACAAATAATCAACGAAATTAAGCAGGCGAGATAGAAAACACGAACGCTGGAGCAAAACTAAAACAATGTCCTTTCAGGCCAGACCAGCAAATCCTCTTTCAATCAGTTAGTTGAAAAAAAAGTGTAAAAGCAGAAGGTATCTGAATGCTGGCGGTGGCTGTTATAGGGAACACATTAACTTACTTGAAAGGAAGAGCTGTGGAAAAAACGCAAACATGAGACCTGCCACATTTTGAACATTCTTTCTAGCGTAGTACGATGGAAAGGTGAAACAGAAGAGACGTGAAAATACATTTGTAACAAAATATGCATCTCATGGAACACAGTCAGTAAGGAAATCCGAGAGGCTAACAACACCCACAGCAAGCAATCACAGAAGCTACGGGATGAACATCTGGGAGTTCGGCTTTCTCAAAAATGAGCTCAGACTTGATGCTCTGGCAAGGAAACTGAACTACGAAAAGCAGGAAAAATGGGGCTCTAACCAAAGGTGCGAAGAAAACAATTTCCTTGAGTAACCACCAAAAGCAAGAGATATTTGTGCAAAATTGAGGCACATCTGCAAGAATAAAGATTTGTATATACAATAAAGATGATGCTCAATCAAATTCGATTAACTCACTCTACGGAGTATCTTTAGCGACACAGTAGAGAACAACACCGCAGTGCGAAGACCAAACTCATTAAGTGATTCAGAAATGAGACCATGGTGAGGTAAGGGGTTCTGTGTCTAATCGTGGCAAGGGATGCAGGAGAGGGAGAATCAGCAGCACGACACAAGAATGACTATTGACCATTTAATAGTGTAGCACACCTGGGCTCACCCTGAACCGGGTGGAGGGAAACGAGATTGTGCACACCCACCGCTCACTCGCAGTAACATTACAATACCAGCTTTGAAATGGGTTCGTTTCTTCTTCACTGTCTATTGTGATTATGCACTTTAGTTCAAGGTGACCTCTCTGCATACAGGCGCATGAGGTGGTGAAGAGTCTACCCTGCAGTGGAGGCTAGCATCAGGGCAGGTCCTAGGAATTGTGGGGCCCTGGGCGAGATGGAAGATGTGAGGCCCCTCTAATTTGCATGTGACATCACAAGAAGTGACATCATAAAAAACCGACATCCAGTGGCGGAGGAGGGTCGCCCCACTGCTTTTAAGCACTGTCACTTAAGGAAAAATAAAATTATAATAGCTAAGTTATTATTTAATTTTTTCATTATTGCTGCAGCTTTGCGGGAGGGACGGGCGTGGCTGCTCAGCTAACGTGTACATGAACGTTTGGCAGGCCATTGGGGCCGGCCTAACAGTAATGCGCACTTTGCAAGTTCTCCTTGCTGGCTGCATTACAGCCTGCATGGAGAACATGCCCAGACTCCCATTATCTGTTTGAGCGCCGATCCATGGTGCTCAGACCAATCACAACGCTGCATTGTAGCATTGGGATTGGCCATCAGGAGACTGGGAGCGGGATGCATCCTGCTTTCTGCCCTGGAAGCGGGGAAGTAGACCGAGAGGAGGCGGCCGTGATGGCGAGCGGCAGACAGGTAAGTGGTTTTTTTTTTCATTCCCTCTCCCCCACTCCGTAAAGTGTGTTTGTGCTCTGTACATGCAACAAACAAGGCTAAATAAGTGCAAGGCCTGGATCCTTGTGTGTGGTCGCTAATAATTGAGTAATTGAATTGGATAGTAAATCTGTTGACCAACAAAGCCTGGAGAGGAGGCAAGCAAAGGCCTCTGTTTCTTCACAGATGGTAGCAGAATAGTTGAGTGAGTTGCACCCTGGCTGTATAACTACAGATCAGTAGTTTGAATCTATGTGATGCACAATCATTCTTCCAGGCTCCATTATCTGAGCGTCATTATATAGTATAATAGCAACTCCTTAGAAAAAGTGGAATGAAACACCTTTATATGGTAGTGGTAATTAAAATGACAGGCAAATTCTCAGAATAACATCGCCATTAACAAGCTCTGGCAAAGCCAATAGGTCTCGCCTATGAGAGCAATTGGCTTTGGCAATGTGTATTTGGCATGTTGTACACTAGCGTGGCTGCTGTTCAGCATGGTTAAAAGTCAGTGGCACAGAGTGCCCTTGAGTGGAGTGGTGTGAGTAAAGTGTCATAGACTGGATTTGTTGGAGTATAGTGTTGCAGTGTGGATTAGGGGGGAGTACAGTGTCATACAGTTGAGTAGAGGGGAGTAGAGTTTAGTGGAAGAGTGCAGTGTCGTATAGTGTAGTACGATAGAGTGAAGTGTCGTAGAGTAGAGTGGGTTGGGTTGGAATCGGGTGGAGTGGGGAAGATAGGGGTGGATTGGACTGTAGAGTGAGTTTGATTGAGTGGAGTGAGTTTGATTGAGTGAAGTGAGGTTGATTGAAGTGGATGGACTTGATTGGATTGTAGAGAGGTGGATTGAAATGGGGTGAGTTGGATAGGATTGAGGTGGATTGGAGTAGGGTATATTAGATTGGTTTGAGGTAGGGTGGATTGGCTTGGGTGGATTGGATTAGAGTAGGGTGGTTTGGAGTGGGGTGAATTTGAGTGGACTGGAGGGAGTAGATTGGACTGTACGGGAGGAGGTGAATTGGACTGGTGTAGTGGGGTGGATTGGACTGGATTGGGGGTGAATTGGAATATGGTGGGCTGGAGTGATTGGATTTTGTGGGGTGGATTGAACTGGGGTGGGGTCGATTAGATTGGGGTAGAGTGAGGTGGTTTGGAGCAGATTGGGGTGGATTGGACTGCAGTGGGGTGGACTGATTGGGGTGGATTGGAGTGGGGTGGATTAAAATGGGGTGGGGTGGGGTGGAGTGGAGTGAACAGGAGTGGGATGGGGTGGGGTGGACTGGAGAGGGGTGGATTTAAATGGGGTGGGGTGGATTGGAGTGGAGTGTTGTGCACAGGAGTGGGGTGGACTGAACTGTAGTGGGGTGGAATGTAGTCAGGTGGGCGGATTGGAGTGTGGCAGATTGGATAGGAGTGGATTGGAGTGGGGCTGATTGTTGTGGATTGGAGTGGGGTAAATTGGAGAGGGGTAGATTGTTGTGGATTGGAGTGGGGTAAATTGGAGTGGGGCAGATTGTTTTGGATTGGAGTAGGGCAGATTGTTGTGGATTGGAGTGGGGCAGATTGTTGTGGATTGGAGTGAGGCAGATTGTTGCGGATTGGAGCCGAGTAAATTGGAGAGGGGCAGATTGTTTTGAATTGTAGCAGGATAAATTGAAGTGGGGCAGATTGTTTTGGATTGGAGTGGGGTAAATTGGAGTGGGGCAGATTGTTTTGGATTGGAGTGGGGTAAATTGGAGTGGGGTAAATTGGAGTGGGGCAGAGTGTTTTGGATTGGAGTGGGGTAAATTGGAGTGGGGCAGATCGTTTTGGATTGGAGTGGGGCAGATTGTTGTGGATTGGAGTGGGGCAGATTGTTGTGGATTGGAGTGAGGCAGATTGTTGCGGATTGGAGCAGAGTAAATTGGAGAGGGGCAGATTGTTTTGAATTGTAGCAGGATAAATTGAAGTGGGGCAGATTGTTTTGGATTGGAGTGGGGTAAATTGGAGTGGGGCAGATTGTTTTGGATTGGAGTGGGGTAAATTGGAGTGGGGCAGATTGTGTTGTATTGGAGTGGGGTACATTGGAGTGGGACAGATTGTGTTGGATTGGAGTGGGGTAAATTGGAGTGGGGCAGATTGTTCTGGATTGAAGTGGGGTAAATTGGAGTGGGCAGATTGGGGTGGGAGGATTTGAATGTGGTGGAGTGGGGTGGATTGGTTTGGTGTGGATTGTATTAAGTGGAGTGGATTGGTGTGGGGTGAGATGAAGTGGGGTAGGGTGGATTGGAGTGGGGCGGATTGGGGTGTACTGCACAATTACGTGTCAAAGCATAATTTCAGAAAATACACATAAGAAAGAAACAATGTTGTGCTTTGCAATAAAATAATCCTTATATTTTGAGAACAGTGTCCACAAGCAAATACAAAAGAAAGCATGAGTGCAAATTAAGAAAAGAAGACTTGGCAAAATAAAAGAAACTTGACTATAGAAAATAAATCTTTGCAATCCTTTGTCCTGCTGGGCATGTTTATGGCAGCCGCATGCTTTCTACTTGCAGGGCGCTAAAAGTTAAACAGAACAGAACAGTACCTCGATAATGCCCGGAGCAATGGACGGGCACTGATTTCTACATTTGAAAAGGCAGGTAGCGAGGCTTCGGGGCTGCTGTCTGACAGCGTGTCGCACTCTTCCACAACGAGAAACCTTGTCTAGCTACAGCAGATCATTTCTGTCTACCCCAGCACCGCACCCTCACTGCCCTGTTAAACAAGACCCAGGAGCAGCACTCGCCATGGGCTGTCAAACCTGCATCATGAAATCTCCTACAAGTGATTATATGGACAAGAAATCACTAATTCACAGCCCCTGGGACATAAGTGGGCCGGGGAACTCAAAGTGTGTCATGGAGCAGTTAATCTGCTACAATCATGAAAAGAGGGGCCACAGAGCTCCCTGCTGGGGAATTGGGTGGTTATCAGGTTTTTTGCACTTAGCTGAATTACCTCTCTAGCCCTCTAATTTTAGCACTGGTGGCATGCTCTGGGAAGCTAACATACTAGTCCCTCTGTGAAATAAAATGTAGTGATCTCACAGTATAGCGCTGCGAGGCCAAGGACAGGGCCCTCCTGCCCTGGGCCTCCCAGCACTACATAATGGATACAAGGTCCTGCAAAGGGGGCCCCACACCAGGACCTTGCAGCCTAATTGAATGCTGTGAGGCCTACCTGCCCTGGGCTTCGCAAGACCCAGTGAAAGGGGCCCCCACAGATGACCTTGTAGCCTGATCCAGTGCTGAGGCCCATGGGATGGAAAACACTTCCCCTGAGCGCGAAACATTAGCAAGACACTTTGCTAAACACTGCCCTCGTGTGCTGCCAGTCTGATCTGGATGCTCCCTCCTCCCTCAGCCACCTCTCCTAACTTGTTAATGTTCAGCTATTCCGTAAAACAAAAGAGCCTTCTGTTGCCGGGTAAACGGAATACACAAAGGGCAGACAGGTTTTTAACAGAGGTGCTGCCCCGCCCTTTAGCCTGTGAGGAGGCATATTTGCTGGCCTTCCCACCCCCCACCACTGCACCTCTATGAATGACCCCACGCCGTGAGCAGGGAAGTCGAAGTCGAGACAACTCACTTGAAAACACATTAGCAGAGTGATTGCTTTGGGAAGGGGGCCCTGAAGGAGCAGGTGGGCCGACTAGGAAAGTGCGACCTTTCACACAGAAAGTGGCCCCCATGTGCCTGAGCTAAGCGCGAGGCCCTGGGCAGCTGCCCACACTGCCCATGCCTAGCGCCGGCCCTGGCTAGCATTATTAAATTATGCTAGGGCGTGATGGTGTGCAACTCACCATAAAATATGGAGTGGGAGTGGGAGCACGACCAGTGTGGTACTTCTCTGCCGGGATCCTGGTTGTCCACGAGCAGGAAAGGGAAGGACTTCCTCCCTGCTCAGTGGAACGCGATACAAGAAATCCAGGAACTGCTGTCACACTGAGAGCAGCTCCTGTATTGTTTGGAGCAAGCTAACCCGGGGCTCATTTTGAGGCTGGGGGCCTGTGCCAGCAATCTCAGGCTGTTTGACAGCCTTTGGATTACTGGGTCTACATTGCACATGTTGGGCTGGCCATTGCAAGACGGAAGGCCAATCCAACATGCGCACTGCAGACCAGTGCAGTTATCCTGCATTTCAATGCTGTGCTCACAGCAGGCAGGGCAATGCTCCTCCACTCTTGAGGAGGAGCCACCCCTGCTACACTGAATGTTATGTTATGTTATGTAAAAATTTATTTATTAAGCGCTCGTACGCCAGAGAGCTTCATGGCGCTATCGCAGAGAACAAAACACATCGGAAAGCTCAGCAAACATAACACATTGAAAAACTCAACAGTAAGCCTGATTAAAAAGCCAAGTTTTTAAAGAATGTCTGAAAGTGAGGAGATCTGGGCTCGTTTTTAAAGAAAATGGTAGCGAGTTCCAAAAAGTGGCTGCAAGATGGTCGAAGCAGCAGCCGCCAAGGCGTTTTTTCTTAAAAGGTGGAACAACCAATAAAGCTTTATAAGCAGAACGAAGATTTAGTGAGGGGTTATATCTGGAAACAAGGTTTTTTATAAATTTCGGACCTATGTCCTGTAAAGTTTTGAAAATGATACATCCAGTTTGGAACGCAATTCGCTGTGCAACAGGCAGCCAATGAAGTTGTTTCAAGCCAGGTCTAATAGACTGCCATTTTGCCTGTTTAAGAATAAGCCTAGCAGCTTGATTCTGGACAAGTTGGAGTCTTTTTTGCAGGCCCCCTGGGATTCCCAAGTAAAGACTATTTGAGAAGTCCAGTCGAGACAAGACATGGCAATGACAACCTGAATGAGTGCGGCTTGCGTGAGAAACTGGGCTATTTTTTTTAATATTCTTAAGTTGAAAGAAGCTGGCAGAGACTACTGTGCCAACTTGTCCTTTCAAGGAAAGATCCGTATTAAGTGTGACTCCTAAACTTGTGACCGAGGAGGATCTCATAGGTGGAGCCCCCCTGCTAGATGGTGAGAAGCATGGACTCCAGCTTAGTTCGCTTTTCCCAGGCAAGATGAGTTCTGTCTTGCCTGGGTTAAGCTTTAGATGATTAAGACTCATCCACCTCTGTATGTGAATCATGGTGTTCTGAAATTCCACCACAGAGTCTGGAGTGTTAAGGGGAAAAACAAGTTGGAGATCATCCGCGTAGTTGTAAATGGTGACTTTGGCGTTCTTTAGGGAGTAAAGTAGTGGGCGGAGATACAGATTAAATAATAAAGGTGACAGTGATGATCCTTGCCGCACCCCGCATGTAGTGGGAGTTAGGGGAGCTGTGAAAGCACCAAGTCTTACTGATTGCGTGCGTCCTGTGTTAAAAGAGGTAATCCAACTTATGGCAGGACCCCTGAGGCCGGCTTGTTCGACACGGTTGATAAGAATGGTGTAATCAACCGTGTCGAACGCTGCCAACAGATCTAAAAGCACAAGGGCCTGGTGCGTGCCTCTGTCTGCATTGCATCTTAGAGTGTTTTGGACAGCAAGAATCACAGCTTCTGTCGAGTGACAGGGACGGAAGCCGGCTTGATTAGATTCAAGGTATTCAGAATTTTCTATGAATTTGGACACGCAAGTAGAGACGTGGGCTTCCAAGATTTTTGATGCGTATGGTAGTAAAGATATTGGCCTGTAATTTATCTGGTCATATGGGTCTGCTCCTGCTTTTTTAATCAGTGGGATAAGCAAAGCTTTCTTAAGGCGGCAGGCACTTTGCCCTGTGACAGTGATCCGTTTAGCAACGAGAGGACGCCCTGTGGGATTGCCAACCCCACCTCCCTAAAAATATGTGGGGGACAAGTGTCATCAGGCGAGCCAGATTTAACACGTGTAAGGAGGTCAGACAGAGTTTTAGCATCAATGGGAGGGAAGGTTTCTAAAATAGAAGAGTTATAATAAACATCATCCAGAGGAGGAGGAGGCAGTGAATTTAGAATACTCTGCTTTATAGAGATGATTTTGTTTAGAAAAAAAAGTATTCAAAGAGGTACAAAGCTCTTGAGTAGGAGTAACCTGAGGGGTAGTTTTGTCACTGTTACTAAGATCGTTGACAATATTAAACAGATCTTTTGTCTTATTCTGCAAGTTAAAATTTTTCTCGGAGAAATAATCAGTTTTCTGTTTAAGGATGGATTTTTGGTACAGTTTACGGGCCGTATAGTAGTTTACTTTGTCTTGTGGTAGGTATCTGGTCCTCCACTTCCTCTCTTTTTGACGGACTTCAAGTTTTAAGGTCTTCAGTTGTGGAGTGAACCATTTGTATGCGTCATTAGGGCGTGAGCGGAGGAAATTCACACAAGGTGCATGGATATCAGCTGCCTGTTGAATCCAGTGTGAAAAGGCTTCTTCAATTACGTCGATGTCTTTAGTCATTGGGGGAAGGGTAGTGGCCAAGGTTAGGTGTCCCAAAAAGCGGGTGTGTTAATGCCCTTCCATTTCCTAATTTTCCCACCTGCTTGAGATGACTGTTTTGTGCCTCTATCAATGATAAGTGTGAAAGATATGAGGAAGTGGTCAGACCAGATGCAGGGGGTTATGGAAGAAATGGATAAGGAAAGGTTCTGAGACTAGACTTGAGCCAAATTGTGCCCTTTTTCGTGAGTGGGGGAATGGATCTGTTGAGTCAAGTTCAAATCTAAGAGTAGGTCCCTGAGTTCAGCTGCCTGGAGGTCTGCCTCAGTATCATCAAACCAGAGATTAAAATCCCCAAGTAGGACTATTTTCGAGTAGTTTGTTACAAGGGAAGCCATTTGTTCAGCCAGTGAAACAGAAAAAGTAGGCATAGGTTGAGGGGGTCGATAAATCAGAACCAGTAATAGTGCTCCACTATCAGTGTCAGTCTTAAAGACCACATTCTCCGTGCTGGCTAAGACTAGAGATGGAAGTATAGTACATTTGTGAGTGTTATGAATGATAGCAGCTACTCCCCCCCTTTTTTCCCTGAAAGACGGTTGACATTTAAAATGAGACCGTCTGAAACTGCCACAACCGATGTTTCCTCCGACATAAATCTTGCAGCGCTCTTTGTGAGCTAGGCCAACTCCTCGCACCAAGCACTTTAAACATTTAGAATTTGGTTTTAATCCCTCTGTTCAATCATGCACTCTCAACCCATGAGGTTTTCACCAAAACTAACTCTCACTCCCCTTCTCACTAAGGGGTGAATCTTGTCTTTTTAAAACCATTTTACGGAACAGTAAAATATGGCTTTTTAGTAATTCTAGTATTTGGATGGATATTGCAAGTTTATATTGCATGTATCTAAGTTGTTATGGTTTTTATTAACTAAACAATAAACTGGCGTTGACATTAACAGATACAGCAAAATGGCCATAATTATAACTATGGCTATAGTTCCAGTTCGGGTGGAACTTCTGTTTGCACCCAAAACAGAATCCCACGCCAGGTGGTATTTTCCAAATTGCTAACAGCAGAAATGCTAATTTCCCATGTGAAAACCACATATGCTGTGCTATTTAACCAGATATTTTCAACAGGTAAAACTAGGTACGCATCTTGTTAGCAAATGGAGAAAAAATCTGTTTTTCCACCCTGTTAAGCCTTCCAGTTTTGTATGTACTAATCAGACTTTCTCACCATTGGTGTGCAAATCAGAATTTCAAATAATTGTCAAAATAATTTTTTCCAGGTTTTATCTGCAGAAATCGTGTGAACTGATAGATCAGACAGTGCCATTTGCACTTGGGTAAAATAACGTGCAATAAGCACATGGGCAAATGCTGCCCAAGCTGAAATTCTATTTTGGGTGTAAACGTCTGTTTGTAGTTAGCCCCACAGTTGTTGTAAAAGACCATACCTGAGATCATAGGTAGCTCTGCAAACACAACACTGCCGAAACTCCCATTCAGTCCATGCATTTTTATGGCAGAGACCTATGTCCCTGATGTACAAAATACTGATTGCAAATAACTATGAATAGGTCAGTTTGCAAAATTCCCATTTGGAGTGGGTCACACTCTGACCTACCCCATAAATATTAATGAGGTAGTTCCCAAGTTACATTGATTAGGTGTCATCACAGGGAGGGTGGCCTGCTGGAGGGGTGAACAGACCACCATGTAGGTGAGCACATTTAAATAACTTTTTTTTAATGGTATGTATATATATATTTAATGCAGCCTATTTTCATTAAAGGAAACCGGGGCTGCAGTTAAAAAAATTTACTTTAAAAAATATATATATTTGAGAGTAGGCATTGGTTCCCTGGACCACACTCTACAAACTAATTATTATTATTATTATTATTATTATTATTATTATTATTATTATTATTATTATTATCATTATTATTATTATTTTAATTCACAATGGGGAAGGGGTTTCATACTACTACTACAACTATACTACTAGTAATACAGAGCTTCTCAGCTCAGGATGATTAGAGACTGGTTCCTCAGGGAGTCGAGACAGCACTATGTGCACTTGGACCAGGCAGTAGCAGGGAGCTGGTTATGGAACATCCTGTTAATATCGAATGAGGAAAGACTGCTATTACTTTACTGTAATCAAATAACAAATACAGTTTTGGACATTTGGGGTAATGCAGCTCAACAATTGGAATCATGAGCTTTCTGTCGTCACTGACTCCCGTTCATAACAACAAAGACTGCACAGTGCCCACCCTTATAAAGGCTATATGTACAAGACCTGGTAATAAAGTAAATTTAGGATACTTGTAGACCTATAGGAAGCTGGACAGGTCAAAATATTTGAGGACTGTAAATGAGTATAGAAGGTCTTAGAAAAGAAAAGATTTATCCATTATCATTTGCAGCATTGCTCAAAGTGCACCCATCACCAGAGAACGGACAGATGAATATTGTGAAATCCTGGGAAAAGGTGCTAGACAAGTGTATACCAGATTTATTGAGGGAATATGTTTGGGGAAACAGCGTCAAATAACAGGTCAGTTATGAGAAGAGGCTAGGCATATTAGATCATTTGTTGGTACATTTCTCTAGACATAATACACAAAATATTACTTGCTGCGACTGATCGATGTTGGAGGGGATGTAGGACAAAAGGCAAAATGCTCCATATTGGGTGTGAATGCTATAAACAAAAGTTTTTGAAATGAGGTAATATCAGTCAATAGAAAAACTGTGGGATATCCTGTCTTTTAGGACCCAAGAGTAAACATACTCTATATAACACCGGACACGTGGGGTCAAGATGAAGAATGGTTATTGATTTTTCAACTGTTGGTGGAGGCAAAAATCATTGATAACAATATCAGATTGCCCCTTGCTTTGCTCTTGATGCATTAAAACATTTAGAACACGATGGTGAAGGAAACAATAACAAGATGACTCTCAGTGAATTTGGTTACCAGTATTATATTACATGGGGAAAGCATGAAGAGAGGTAACATGCCCAACCATGATGAAGACCTTTAAACTTGTTTGACTGAACCTAGAGTACCCAGTGAAAAGGAACTTAAATGAACAATAAACAGGAGATGCAGCAAAATCCCATATCAAAATCACTATACACCACAGGTTTGGGGCAAGATAGTGTTTGGGGATAAATATGTTTTTAAAAAAATAGTTTTTTAAGGAAAATCCTTACTTCAAACAGTTCGTTGCTATGGTAGCTATTCATCTGGAGATTGTCTGTAGAGATTTCAGTAATGTTGTAGGTGGATTGTGCTACTACACAAATGGATGGTACTACTACTACAAGAGCAAAAGTTTGATTATTGCTTTAGATTTGAACACCACACTTTTGTATTACTGTATGGTTAACCTCACCCAAAAACAATGACAATGTTTTTCTCATATGGATCCCTACACCCAGCATGTACAATCCAGTCCAAACTACAGTTCAAGAGAATCTATCCTGAGATAGCTGAGCACAGAGTAGAAGGACGTTTGTTTCTTCCTCTTCTTAGCTGCAGTTCTTTGTTGCAAACCGAAGAAGCAGGACTGGTTGTGTTACATACAAAGGGCTGCAAGTGGAAGGATCTGGAATCTTAATCTAAAATATTTTATTCTCTCTCATAATGTCTATAGCAGGTGTAGACCATGGTTCTTCAAGATGCCTGGTCGATAACAGGCTTTGATAATGCTTGCTTTCCGACAATGCTGAGGAGCAGTTGCATCTTTTTTTTTACAGACTACATTGTACTGGCCTGGAATTCCAAGATACCAAAGAAAGGGTGTGATTCATCCTGCCAGCTTGTGCTATATGATTTGTCCATGACTATTAGCACAGTTAATGATTCCCTCCAGTTAGGCCTCCAGTCATCTCATCTTTGTTAGGACTAGGTTGAGGCACAACCCTAGGGTGCAAAGATTACCTTACATCTTGTTAATGTTTAAGATTTTTATGACGTTACTCAGAAATATTCAGGACTAGGCCCAGATGGAATTTAATTTATGCCATATAATTTGCATAACTTTGGGAATTTTGCATTATGAAAATCATGCCATGGCATTTGTGGTAAAAATTTACTGCAAGTGCTTTTTTTTTTTTACTTTAATGCTGTTTTATGTAACTGCGAAACATGTCCTTGTGACACATGCCATGCTAAAACATAGCACAAATTGACAGATTTGTATTTTACTTGACTAATAATAATTTCCCCAAAATTTTGCATAATGACTCAAAAGCAAATTATGGAAATTTCGCACATCCTATACTCAGGATTTGTGAGTAAGGTCTCTTTTCTTACACCAATGATATTGTTGTATGGCTTGTACCTCATTGGTGTGTTTGTAGGACAACATCAACGTCAGGATTGTGGCTGATTGATTCCGTGTGCACCCTCAGGATATGCTGGCCTGTTTCCCTGCTAGCCCCAGTGCACCATCTGGACTCCGTAACCTTGCAGGGTACCAAACATGTGTGCAACCTCAGAACATGACAATCCTGATTTCCTTCGGAAATCATGGTAACAGATCTAGAACCTTTTGTGTGGACTCTCATGCATACTCAAAGAAATACACAAGAAGTGCTCAGGAAGGGGTGTCAATATTTATTGAAGCATTGTTATTCTTGTGTAAAATCGGTGTGCTGCAATAGTCAGCACAATGAAACAATTGAGTCTAATTAGCATTATAAGAACAGTGAAAAAGACAAAGATTTCCATCATTGTGCTGTGACAGTGAATATATACAAGCATATAATTACTGTGTATAGTGCACTCCTACCTAGCACTCCCTAACATTGTCTAGCCTAGGGTGAGGGGTCTGCTAAATCCCTTCCCGGTTGGTCTAGCTCCCCATTATGGGTGGGTGAGTGTAATCAGAGTGTTCATCTTGGTGTAGAGTTGGACATCCCTTGTGTTCGTAAGCAGGAATCAACTTAGCTGGGATTCCGGCATGCAGTGACCTCAGTGCCAGCTGAGTGATGCTCTCCTTAAGCAAGGAAGTGGTTCTGTTTATATAATAAACGGAACCCGTGTGGCCATGTCACAACCCCTGTGAGGCCACACTTGTTTATCCTAGTTGGATAGCTTTGTCGCCTACCAAACAATAACAATTATGACATATGTGTAGTGAACCTTATCCTTTGTACTAAGGGCCACATGTATGAGCACATTTTCCCATAGACACAGAATGGGTAAAACCCTATGATGCATCTGGCCCTAAATTTTCAAGGTAGCGCAATAGTGTGCCTACGAAGTAGAAGCATAACCAATGCTGATTCAGAGAATGATCTCCTGTATTGTCACAAATGTAAATGTATGTCAAAAGCCATTGTGTGTAGTAGAGAAGGTAAATTAAGAAAGTGAGAATGTAAATAGCTGTATTTCTTACCAGGCCTATCATGAGCATGTGACACCCACTCCTTGGACATGAGTCTATGAAAGCTATCTCTAGACAAGTGCTAAAACGTAATAGTATTCAAACCCTACTAAAATCTATTAAAGCATCACACTTCTTTAATAACAAACTGGCACATGCATCAACCAAAATAGCTCCCGGTAAAATAGCGAATCGGTAAAACAGGCCGTTACCGAACACAAAACCTGAAATCCCAATGCATCAACCCCAATACCGAAAAAAATAAAGAATCTAAAAAAAAACCAGCTGTAAATTACCAAATCACAAAATACTGAATCGGTAATACCAAGAAAAACATCAGCCCCAGGAAATACCGAATCGCTATTAAAAACTCGCAACGAAATGCATCAAAAATCGCAACAACCGAAAATGCACAAAATCGCTATTTGGCATGAGCAAAAGAAGGGGAACCTCAACCAGGAGGTAAAGTTGGTTGAAGAAAAAAAATGTAAAAATGTACCTACAGGTGGATACAATCAGAAACCCTTCAAATATGTCTCTGGAGACCCTGTATGTCTTTCAAAATGGCTTCCCTCTACGTGCTTGCTAGGAGGATGGGAATCAATGCTGCAGTACAGCGCAGGAGGAGGATCCAGGAGAGGGTATTCAGGGTGCCCATCACATAGCTAGGCCAAACTGAGGAACCAATCTATGACAAGTACAGGCTGAATCGTGCCATGATAATGCGCCTCATTGATGACCTGGAACCACTACTGCAGCACCAGACCCGTAGGACCAATGCCATCCCTGCCCACGCCCAGGTCCTATGCAGCCTGCACTTGCTGGTGTCTGGAAGTTTCCATGGGGTTGTAGCGGTTTGCCAGTATCGCAAAGCACACTTTCACGCTTCTTCCGCAAATTTCTAGCTGCCATGCTGACAATGATACATACCCGCATCACCTTCCCCACAACCCCACAGCACTTGAACCGCACCAAACAGGACTTCTACCAGGTGGCACAATTTTCCCATGTCATAGGATGCGTTGACTGCACGCATGTCCCCATCTGTCCCCCCTCAGCCAACTAATACATATTCCGCAACCGGAAGTCCTATCACTCCATAAATGTGCAGGTCGTGTGCAATGCCAAGCACATCATTACGGACATATGAGCGCAATTTCCTGGAAGCACACACGACACCTACATATTCCGACACAGTGACATCCACAGGCGTCTGCTCAACTGTGAATTTGGAGAGGGACACCTACTAGGTACATACATATGCCTAATCATTAACTCCATCCTCACATATGGAATTGTCTTCATGTCGCTAACCCTTTGCTCCCCACCCTGCAGGTGACAGCGCATACGCCTTGAGTGAATATCTCCTCACTCCCTACCTCAACCCAGCAACACCTCAGGAGCAGCGCTACAACACAGCACATATCAGTACCAGGAATGTGGTAGAGCGAACCCTTGGCATCCTCAAGAGTCGCTTCCGGATCCTACACAAGACAGGAGGTGCATTGCAGTATGACCTGGTAACCTGCTGCCGGATAATAGCAGTGTGTGCCATGCTGCACAACTTTGCCACAAGAAGGGGGATACCAATAGAGGTGAACTGAGATGACAACTTTCGTGCACAGCAACCCCCCCCCCACAACACCGACAGGCACACGTGCCTAACACAGCTGAAGGTCAAAGGAGGCGACATACATCACACATAATCTGGTATGCAAATGTTTAATACACATGAGCAGTTGTCAAGTGAATATGAATGATACGTCTACATGACGCAGACTCAAAACATTGTTAGCGATACATATCCGTTGGCATCACGGGAGTATCTTGAAGTAATGTAGGTGGCTCATGGTTACATCACCATGGACAAATATCCGGTGGTACATGGCTATTTGCACCTTCCACATACCCCCAGCCTCATGTTGCATGACTCCTCCACATCACCACGATGTGTGTCAGTGGCTGTGGTGCTGCGCGAACTGCGCCTCCTATCGCTGCTCTCTGGCACAGAGACGCTGCTGACACTTCGATGCCGCCTCACTCCCCTCCTCCACTCCCAAATTGCTGGCACTAAATATCCCAGACTGCAGATGCTCCACTGCAGTGGTCACTTGGCCCAAGGCCTTGGCCACATCACCACAGTAATGGCCCAGGTCGACCTGCAGTGACACAGATCTTCGTGAAAGTACAGCTGTGCTGTTGCAGAGCTTTGTCATGGCCCTAATGGATGCATTGGAACGGAGCAAGTTCTGGCGATGCCTCCTGCGCTCGCTGTATTGCCCTGCTAGGACGGCAGGGGTTAGCTCCTGTAGGCACAGTTTGATGTTTCTATTCCCCTCAGCAACGGCTGAGGTAATTTCAAGCACAGTGTCTGTCATCGTGCTCATTTTGCTAGCCAATATTGCCATGTTAATGTTCATTGCTCCCATGTGTCTCGCCTGCAGGCGCTGAACACGCAGCATCTGTGACTCAACTATACCGTAAGTAAAAAGTGAGGGAGGTCTCTTCCGAAATCCAATTCAGGACAAGGAGAATAAGAGTAAAGAACTGGAGAAGTCCCAAAACACTCGACTGTTAAGAAACCCTTTAGTGTATTTCCCTTCTAACTCACAATGCCAACTCAATCAAAAGATGTGCAGTATTATACAATTTAAAACATATAATGAACAAATTAAAAATCCTAAAGAACATGTGTATTGTGTTAAAAATACAGTTTATTACAAATCAATTAAATCAATGTTATATAACATAATTATAGTGCCAAGTTTCAAGTACAGTCTTTGTTAAAAAATGTTATCGGTACAAAATACAAAGTTAAAAATTATATCAGAAAATCACAGTTGTTAAGGTTGTCGACGCACCGTTTCGGTGTGTAACGATACCACCTTCATCAGGACAAACAATTATGTGAGTTAATTTTTTACTGTCCCTCTCGTGTTAAATTGGAGGTAGTTTGGATCATTGTCCCTCAATTAATAGAGGATCTGGTCTGTTATTTCCAGTATAATGTTCCTTTCTTTAGATTTCAGGAACTCAGTGGTGAAGAGGGTCTGGCTGGAGGGGGGCCACCGTATTATTGCAAAAAATCACCTCAAAACGGGGTGATATGGCCCTCAGTGCAGCGTCACTGGATTCATTTAACTCTGCTAGCAGCGTTGGAATATCTTTATACAATGTCTTTTATCAATTTGACCTTTTTATTAGTAATCGGCCTCCCTGCTCCCCTCGCAGCTCCTCTCGTGGCTTCACTCGTATTCGATCCGTCAACTGACGGATCGAATACGAGTGAAGCCACGAGAGGAGCTGCGAGGGGAGCAGGGAGGCCGATTACTAATAAAAAGGTCAAATTGATAAAAGACATTGTATAAAGATATTCCAACGCTGGTAGCAGAGTTAAAGGAATCCAGTGATGCTGCACTGAGGGCCATATAACCCCGTTTTGAGGTGATTTTTTGCAATAATACGGTGGCCCCCCTCCAGCCATACCCTCTTCACCACTGAGTTCCTGAAATCTAAAGAAAGGAACATTATATTGGAAATAACAGACCAGAGCCTCTATTAATTGAGGGACAACAATCCAAACTACCTCCAATTTAACACGAGAGGGACAGTAAAAAATTAACTCACAGAATTGTTTGTCCTGATGAAGGTGGTATCGTTACACACCGAAACGGTGCGTCGACAACCTTAACAACTGTGATTTTCTGATATAATTTTTAACTTTGTATTTTGTACCGATAACATTTTTTAACAAAGACTGTACTTGAAACTTGGCACTATAATTATGTTATATAACATTGATTTAATTGATTTGTAATAAACTGTATTTTTAACACAATACACATGTTCTTTAGGATTTTTAATTTGTTCATTATATGTTTTAAATTGTATAATACTGCACATCTTTTGATTGAGTTGGCATTGTGAGTTAGAAGGGAAATACACTAAAGGGTTTCTTAACAGTCGAGTGTTTTGGGACTTCCCCAGTTCTTTACTCAACCATACCGTAGCCGTGTGCAGGCTCTTCAGATCCCTCTGCAAGTCTTCCCAGGGGCCTGCGCCGCTGTCTGATTTGGACACATGCTGGAGTTGGAGCTGGAGGAGTGACAAGTGACGGTTGTGAAACATTTGTGGTTGCTGGCCTCTGCTCCGTCTCCATCACCTGCAGGGAGGGGACAATTGCCCTGGGTCTTAGTGGTGTTGTCCATGGTGGTGGTGGTGGTGGTGGTGGTGATGATGATGTTGTTGGTGGTGGTAGGGGTAGTGTGGAATGACGTCCCTACGGAGTCTCTCCATCGGTCCCTGTCGGTGTTCCTGATATGATGAGGCGTCCGCTGTTATCAGAGTCCAGTGGTGATGCATCTGTGTATTGAACAGTGCGTTGTTATAGTTTTTACTAACTTTATATGTTAATCATTTTGCATACTTTCAACTTCATAAATGACATATTTGGACAGACTATTGGCCCTGTGCTGCTGGTCTCATTTGTTTTACATTGGGGATCATACATGCACACTTGGATGACATGACTACAACTCCCATGATGCAACACTTCTGTAAGGGTATATGTGTTAGGCACTTCTACCTGTGCACTGTGAATGGCCTGGGGGGATGGGCATGGGTATACAACATGCTGCGTATCAGCACAGGCATGAATCTTACCTTGTTCTCCAGTTGCAGCGCCGGAAATGTCCAATTGGGTGACCCCCACGACTGCCTCAGGCTCAATGGTACCCTCAACGAGGTCCTCCAGGGATGTGTTGCGTGTGACTGTGGATGTCCCCCCTCCTGTGGCAGCTGCATCCTTCACCTTTTCAGCAATCCTCTCCTTCGCCCTTTTTCTGAGGTCATACCACCTCTTCTTCAGGTTGTTTATGCTGCGGTGCGTGACTCCAACCGCATTCACCCTCTCCTTGATGCGCAGCCAGATCTTGCACTTCTCAGGCACCTTTAGTGGCAGCTTACCAAACAGCTTGTCATGCTTGTTGCTTACCCCCTCAATCAAAAGTACCAGTTCCTTGTCAGAAAACGTCCTCTTCCTCTTTCAGGGCGTGTCTGTGTTTTGGGGTGCATCCTTGTCCATCCTGGATTGCAGTGGTGTTGCTGGTTTGTGGGATTAGAGTGTCTCTGCTCAGCTCCTGTGCTCCGCCTCCTCCTCTGAGCTCCTCAGGGCACTGAATGAAGTATGGGCTGGATGACTTCCTGGTTGTGATGTCATCAATCTGCATCCAATGCGACTCTTCTTTTTGTGAATTTGCTAATACCGAACTCGCAAATACCGATTCGGTATTTGCTAATTCGGTATTAGCTAATCTTTATTTTGCATTCTCGCTATCGTGGTTTTGGTATATTTTAACGATTTTTAGCAATTCCGTAATAAATACCGAATCTGTTGATGCATCGCGGAAAACGAATCCTTATTTGCGATTCCTTATTAATCGAAAATAGGGACTCTTTTTACCAATTTTTGATGCATGGGCCCAAAAGAGCTTAGTGAAAGTCACTTAATATTTGTTCAAAGGTGTGCAAACATGTATTAAAACAAATTTAAAAAGCAATTTAGCATTAAAAGAAAGCTGGATTAAAAATTATCCCATGACTTGAAACTGCCAGATTGTTTATGTGTTCAAAGAGGTAGACAAAACATTGATGTTCTCAGCACCCGTAGACGATGTTTCCAGAAGCACCCATCCGATCAGATCCATTGATCAAACATGTTCTCATCCATCACCCTCAGCAGACACCAAAGGAAGAGCATCCAGTGCGGTGTCCACAGAAGCTGAGCCAAGATCCAGCTCACTGGGTGCAGAAGCATCCCAGGAAAGCTCGTAGAATACATTCAGAAGCAACGGCAAGCGCAAGGAACAACAGTACAAGTGGGCCATTAACCCCTTGCATGCTGCTCACATTTTCGTGCTGTGCGTGCGATTTAAATAGTGGGCTGGATGTCCGAAGCATGCAAGGGGTTAATGGGCTCACAGTAGGTCAATGTCCAGAGACCAAGCCAGTTGCGTTCCCAGGCATATGTCCAGGGCACACTCGAAAGTACACAGAAGAAAGCACAATATGGTCTGCACAAAGTGTAGCCATACTGGCCAAAAGGACAAGAACCAGTGTTCATTTAGCTGCTGAAGCAAGGGCGTGCCAAAGCACTGTGTGGTGATCTGTATTATGCAATACTTGTTGGAACTCCATGATGTCACCTGTGGGTTCTTCTTGTACTGTGCATTCTCCTCCAGTGTTCCCTGTTTGGCAGTTGCAGCTGCCCTGTCTCTCCTTCATGCTGGACGGCTCTCTTCTCTTGAATAAATCTCCTAACAGCAGTTCCTGCCTCCGCCTCATCTTTACATTGGCGACTGAGGATGGTCAGCTGTTCCTCAGCTGTCGGATCTACTCACTAACTAACTCCCAGGAAAACGGTTTGGACTCTTGAACATCTTCCATACCTACGATCTACTTTCTTGTGAGTACTTTTTTTTTTCTCAAACATTTCCCCCACGTTTCACCTCAGAGAGCCGTCGCAGCCAACAGACTCTTTTTCTACCATTTGCCTCGTTTTGCGCATCAATCAATCAAGCAGCACACCCTCTAGCGCTTCGTTAACTGTTACCCTGCTTCGCGCTATCTACCCTTCTTTCTACTAGCGCTACGTCTTACCTGCGCTCCCTGTGCCTTCACCGTCTAAAGTCTAGTCCTACCGAGTGCTGTCTGTGTCTTCGCTGCTCCTCATCGACGCTGCATATTTCTCCGCTGCTTGCTCCGCCACCTTCGAGCTCCGCTACAGAATGATGACGTAGTGGAATCCCTCCATTCAGCGTCATCACGTTTCCTGTCTCCTAACAACCAGCAAGACGTCCAGCGCCAGCACGCGTTTCCTCAGCAACCAACTAGACGCCCAGCGCCAGCACATGTCTCCTCAGCAACCAGCAAGACGCGTTCTGTTTATGCCTGTCATCACGTCATCTACGTCATAAAGCCTTCGCGTCCATCTCATTCCTGTCTGCTTTATCTTGACTTTGCCAGCTGTCGACTTCAACCTACACAGCTTACTCATACAGCCGACGCATGCCGATGCGCACAACTCTGAATTTATCTCTACACTGATGCGCACAGTTTTAAATACTTCATCGGATTCATTCGCTTTCAGTCCACACAGCCGATGCACGCTGACGCGCACAGCTTTAAATAGTTCTCTACGCTGATGCGCACAGCTTTAAACACTCTACACGCTGACGTGCATGGTTCAAGCACATTATTTAACAATTCGACAAGGAAGCAAATCTCGCGCTGATGCGCACAGCCATAGTTCAGCCTGATTTTCCTCAGTAACACGCCGGAGTATTCAATATCTACACGCTGACGTGCACAGCTGCTGCACGCATTTTTCTCTACACGCTGACGTGCACAGCTGCTGCACGCATTCTTTTCTACACGCTGACGTGCACAGCTACTGCACGCAGTTTCTCTACACGTTGACGTGCACAACTTTTCTTCCTTTCGACACTCTGATCTGCACGCACTTTACTCCTAATAAAAGACCAACACATCCAATCTGCCATATTTACAACATTTTTTTTTCTTGTACTTAAAGAAAAATTGAAGATCTCACAATGCAAAATGTATCTCCTCCTGCTCCTTTTCTTCAAACTCCTGGAGACCCTCCTCTTGAATGGAAACTTTGGTTGAGATCCTTTATGGCCTACCTAGGAGCAATTGATGGTCTTAGATACCGTGCAGAAAGAAAAAAAAGTTTAATGTATTATCATCTTGGTGTAGAAGGGCAAAACGTTTTTGACCATTTACCGGTCTATGTTCCACCTACTGGCGAAACTCCCGACGAATTTTAAATAGCTATAGCTAAATTAGACAAGTATTTTGTTAAAACCAAGAATATGGTTGTACACCGTTATAAATTCTTTACTAGAGCTCAAAAACCCGAAGAAAGCATTGATACTTTTGTTACTGCCTTAAAAATACTTGCGTCTAAATGTGAATTTGACAATTTCACCTCTCAACTTATCAGAGACCAGCTTGTTGCTCGGTGCTCTTGCAAACAAATCCAAGGGAAACTTTTATCCTGCAAAGACCCTTCTCTTGACAAGGCTATTGATATAGCCAAAAGTATTGAAACATCCTTAGAAGATTCAAAACAATTAGAGGTTTCTCTTTCTAACACTTCCATCTCTGGTGCTGTTTCCACTAAGGTACCTTTTCCCACCAAATTTCCCATTTCCATTCCTCGTGACTCTCGTGGCTATTTCAAAAGAATGGGAAACACCAGTTTTAGAAGATCTTTCACACCTAATAGACAATTCAGCCAAAGTACTTTTTGTTATAGATGTGGCTCTTCTTACCATGCTTCCAATTTTAAAAATTGTCCTGCTGCCAATCAACAATGCACTCAATGTGGGAAAAATGGTCATTTTTCAAGAGTATGCATGAGAGGTAGAAGGGGTAATGTACGTAGTGTCATGTGTGAAAATGATTCCTTTCAAGACTCAAATTCCCTTGAGCTTTCAACTGAACATTCTGAATGTGACGTGACCAATCAGGAATATGTTGTTGTAGTGAAAGACAATGACACTACTAGCCGTACTTTTCTTGTCCCTGATCCTGAAGTTGATGCCACCATTGACAATCACCATATCCTACTACTGGTAGATACCGGTGCTCGCATCACTATCGTTTCCTATGAGAAATATTCTCACCTTTGGCAAAATAAATGTCTACTTCCTCCTGATGTCCTTTCTGTGGCCTTTGAAGGAAGCAGAATCAACCTTCTGGGTTATTTCTTGGCCGAAATCTCCATCTTTAGCAAATCCATCAAAGGGAAGGTCTATGTTGCCAACGTGGTATCAATGTTCTAGGACTCATACATCAGGCAGAATTTGGTATCACCATTAAACCTGGTTTACCCAACCCTGTATTCATTGAAGGATGCAATCTCTCCTCTCCTGCATCTTCTACCCCTATTTGCAACATCTTTAATAGTGAATTCTGGGAGCACAAATTTAAAAAAAATTTTGAAGATCGTTTGGGCAAGATTACCAATTTTCAACACTTTATCAAGGTCAAAGATGGTGTTTCCCCAATCAAACACAAGCTTAGAAACGTTCCCCTTAGTATTAGAGAAGATTTGTCCAAACACCTTAAGTCATTATGCGAGCAAGAAATCATTGAAAAGGTAGAATCCACATTATGGCTTTCTCCCATTGTTCTTGCCAGAAAAAGGTCTGGCGATCTCTGGATGTGTGTGGACTTACGCAGTCTCAATGAAGCTATCTGGGTCGATGGTTTTCCCCTTCCTCGCATTGAGGATTTGATAGCTAAAGTAGGCTCATCCACTTGGTTTTCTAAACTTGACTTAAAAGCAGCCTACCACCAGATTGAGTTACATCCACTCTCTCGTCATCTCACTGCTTTTGTAACTCCTGATGGAGTTTTCCAATTTCGTCGTCTTCCCTTTGGGTTGGCGTCTGCCGCCGCTGTTTTCCAGCGTATTATGTCTGAAATGTTTGAGGAACTCTCCAATGTTGTCGTCTTCCAGGATGACATCCTTATCTTCACTCAAACTGAACACGAACATAATTTAGTCATTGACCAAGTTTTCAACATTTTGGAAAAAAGAGGTGTAACCCTACAAAAGAGTAAATGTGTATTCAAAACTAGAGAAGTAGAATACCTTGGTCATACCATTTCTGAATGTGGTATTAAGCCCAGGCCAGGTCTAGTCAAAAGTATCATGGAGGCCCCTGCTCCCTCTAACAAAGAACAGCTTCTGTCCTTCCTCGGTCTCTGTGAGTTCTACTCCAAATTCATGAGAGACTACGCCAAGACCACTGAATGTTTTAGACTTCTACTCAAAAAAGGCGCCACCTTCAGCTGGTCTGATGAGTGTGAGAAAGGTTTCCAGCTCATCAAAGAACACATCACCAAAGCTCCTGCTCTTCAACCTTTCAATGGCAACAGAGAAACTTTTGTCACCGTTGACGCCTGTGAATATGGCCTAGGAGCTGTTCTCTCACAATTGGCCTATGGTAAAGAATTTACTGTGGGGTTTGCCTCCAGGACTCTCCGCCCTGTCGAGCGCAAATATTCTGTTATTGAAAAGGAACTGCTGGCCTGTGCCTGGAGCGTTGAAAAGTTTAAATCTTATTTATGGGGCAGACCATTTGTTCTCCAAACCGACCACCGACCTCTTGTCGACATTCTTTCCGGCAGAAACGTCAAGCGCACAACCGCACGGTTGGCTAGACTCTCCACTAAACTGCTAGAATACAACTTCAAAGTTGTTTACATTCCTGGGGGCAAGAACAAACGTGCTGACTGTCTTTCCAGGTTACCCATACAAGAACCTAACGAAAATGAGTGGGAAACAGAAATTGAAGAGTGTTTTGTGGCCAACATTTCACAAATTTCCATCTCCTTCGCTGAGAATGATTGGGTTAATGCTGTTGAGAATGATACTGTACTTAGGGATGTTGTCTCTTTCATACAGAAAGGTTGGCCCAAGGAAAAATCTCTTTCTCCTGAGCTTCAAATTTATTGGAAAATCAATTCCGAACTTTCCTTGGAAAGTGGCAAAATTGTTAGGGGCAATAAATTTATTCCTCCCTCTGTTTACCGAGAAAAAATTATTGCTGATGCTCATTCTGGTCATCTGGGTGCCACCATTACCAAAAGAAATGTCAGATCAAACTTTTGGTGGCCAAGAATGGACAATCAAATTGTGGATGCTGTCAAACTTTGCACACGCTGTAACACCAGTAGTTGACGGATCGAATACGAGTGAAGCCACGAGAGGAGCTGCGAGGGGAGCAGGGAGGCCGATTACTAATAAAAAGGTCAAATTGATAAAAGACATTGTATAAAGATATTCCAACGCTGCTAGCAGAGTTAAAGGAATCCAGTGATGCTGCACTGAGGGCCATATAACCCCGTTTTGAGGTGATTTTTTGCAATAATACGGTGGCCCCCCTCCAGCCATACCCTCTTCACCACTGAGTTCCTGAAATCTAAAGAAAGGAACATTATATTGGAAATAACAGACCAGAGCCTCTATTAATTGAGGGACAACAATCCAAACTACCTCCAATTTAACACGAGAGGGACAGTAAAAAATTAACTCACAGAATTGTTTGTCCTGATGAAGGTGGTATCGTTACACACCGAAACGGTGCGTCGACAACCTTAACAACTGTGATTTTCTGATATAATTTTTAACTTTGTATTTTGTACCGATAACATTTTTTAACAAAGACTGTACTTGAAACTTGGCACTATAATTATGTTATATAACATTGATTTAATTGATTTGTAATAAACTGTATTTTTAACACAATACACATGTTCTTTAGGATTTTTAATTTGTTCATTATATGTTTTAAATTGTATAATACTGCACATCTTTTGATTGAGTTGGCATTGTGAGTTAGAAGGGAAATACACTAAAGGGTTTCTTAACAGTCGAGTGTTTTGGGACTTCCCCAGTTCTTTACTCAACCATACCGTAGCCGTGTGCAGGCTCTTCAGATCCCTCTGCAAGTCTTCCCAGGGGCCTGCGCCGCTGTCTGATTTGGACACATGCTGGAGTTGGAGCTGGAGGAGTGACAAGTGACGGTTGTGAAACATTTGTGGTTGCTGGCCTCTGCTCCGTCTCCATCACCTGCAGGGAGGGGACAATTGCCCTGGGTCTTAGTGGTGTTGTCCATGGTGGTGGTGGTGGTGGTGGTGGTGATGATGATGTTGTTGGTGGTGGTAGGGGTAGTGTGGAATGACGTCCCTACGGAGTCTCTCCATCGGTCCCTGTCGGTGTTCCTGATATGATGAGGCGTCCGCTGTTATCAGAGTCCAGTGGTGATGCATCTGTGTATTGAACAGTGCGTTGTTATAGTTTTTACTAACTTTATATGTTAATCATTTTGCATACTTTCAACTTCATAAATGACATATTTGGACAGACTATTGGCCCTGTGCTGCTGGTCTCATTTGTTTTACATTGGGGATCATACATGCACACTTGGATGACATGACTACAACTCCCATGATGCAACACTTCTGTAAGGGTATATGTGTTAGGCACTTCTACCTGTGCACTGTGAATGGCCTGGGGGGATGGGCATGGGTATACAACATGCTGCGTATCAGCACAGGCATGAATCTTACCTTGTTCTCCAGTTGCAGCGCCGGAAATGTCCAATTGGGTGACCCCCACGACTGCCTCAGGCTCAATGGTACCCTCAACGAGGTCCTCCAGGGATGTGTTGCGTGTGACTGTGGATGTCCCCCCTCCTGTGGCAGCTGCATCCTTCACCTTTTCAGCAATCCTCTCCTTCGCCCTTTTTCTGAGGTCATACCACCTCTTCTTCAGGTTGTTTATGCTGCGGTGCGTGACTCCAACCGCATTCACCCTCTCCTTGATGCGCAGCCAGATCTTGCACTTCTCAGGCACCTTTAGTGGCAGCTTACCAAACAGCTTGTCATGCTTGTTGCTTACCCCCTCAATCAAAAGTACCAGTTCCTTGTCAGAAAACGTCCTCTTCCTCTTTCAGGGCGTGTCTGTGTTTTGGGGTGCATCCTTGTCCATCCTGGATTGCAGTGGTGTTGCTGGTTTGTGGGATTAGAGTGTCTCTGCTCAGCTCCTGTGCTCCGCCTCCTCCTCTGAGCTCCTCAGGGCACTGAATGAAGTATGGGCTGGATGACTTCCTGGTTGTGATGTCATCAATCTGCATCCAATGCGACTCTTCTTTTTGTGAATTTGCTAATACCGAACTCGCAAATACCGATTCGGTATTTGCTAATTCGGTATTAGCTAATCTTTATTTTGCATTCTCGCTATCGTGGTTTTGGTATATTTTAACGATTTTTAGCAATTCCGTAATAAATACCGAATCTGTTGATGCATCGCGGAAAACGAATCCTTATTTGCGATTCCTTATTAATCGAAAATAGGGACTCTTTTTACCAATTTTTGATGCATGGGCCCAAAAGAGCTTAGTGAAAGTCACTTAATATTTGTTCAAAGGTGTGCAAACATGTATTAAAACAAATTTAAAAAGCAATTTAGCATTAAAAGAAAGCTGGATTAAAAATTATCCCATGACTTGAAACTGCCAGATTGTTTATGTGTTCAAAGAGGTAGACAAAACATTGATGTTCTCAGCACCCGTAGACGATGTTTCCAGAAGCACCCATCCGATCAGATCCATTGATCAAACATGTTCTCATCCATCACCCTCAGCAGACACCAAAGGAAGAGCATCCAGTGCGGTGTCCACAGAAGCTGAGCCAAGATCCAGCTCACTGGGTGCAGAAGCATCCCAGGAAAGCTCGTAGAATACATTCAGAAGCAACGGCAAGCGCAAGGAACAACAGTACAAGTGGGCCATTAACCCCTTGCATGCTGCTCACATTTTCGTGCTGTGCGTGCGATTTAAATAGTGGGCTGGATGTCCGAAGCATGCAAGGGGTTAATGGGCTCACAGTAGGTCAATGTCCAGAGACCAAGCCAGTTGCGTTCCCAGGCATATGTCCAGGGCACACTCGAAAGTACACAGAAGAAAGCACAATATGGTCTGCACAAAGTGTAGCCATACTGGCCAAAAGGACAAGAACCAGTGTTCATTTAGCTGCTGAAGCAAGGGCGTGCCAAAGCACTGTGTGGTGATCTGTATTATGCAATACTTGTTGGAACTCCATGATGTCACCTGTGGGTTCTTCTTGTACTGTGCATTCTCCTCCAGTGTTCCCTGTTTGGCAGTTGCAGCTGCCCTGTCTCTCCTTCATGCTGGACGGCTCTCTTCTCTTGAATAAATCTCCTAACAGCAGTTCCTGCCTCCGCCTCATCTTTACATTGGCGACTGAGGATGGTCAGCTGTTCCTCAGCTGTCGGATCTACTCACTAACTAACTCCCAGGAAAACGGTTTGGACTCTTGAACATCTTCCATACCTACGATCTACTTTCTTGTGAGTACTTTTTTTTTTCTCAAACATTTCCCCCACGTTTCACCTCAGAGAGCCGTCGCAGCCAACAGACTCTTTTTCTACCATTTGCCTCGTTTTGCGCATCAATCAATCAAGCAGCACACCCTCTAGCGCTTCGTTAACTGTTACCCTGCTTCGCGCTATCTACCCTTCTTTCTACTAGCGCTACGTCTTACCTGCGCTCCCTGTGCCTTCACCGTCTAAAGTCTAGTCCTACCGAGTGCTGTCTGTGTCTTCGCTGCTCCTCATCGACGCTGCATATTTCTCCGCTGCTTGCTCCGCCACCTTCGAGCTCCGCTACAGAATGATGACGTAGTGGAATCCCTCCATTCAGCGTCATCACGTTTCCTGTCTCCTAACAACCAGCAAGACGTCCAGCGCCAGCACGCGTTTCCTCAGCAACCAACTAGACGCCCAGCGCCAGCACATGTCTCCTCAGCAACCAGCAAGACGCGTTCTGTTTATGCCTGTCATCACGTCATCTACGTCATAAAGCCTTCGCGTCCATCTCATTCCTGTCTGCTTTATCTTGACTTTGCCAGCTGTCGACTTCAACCTACACAGCTTACTCATACAGCCGACGCATGCCGATGCGCACAACTCTGAATTTATCTCTACACTGATGCGCACAGTTTTAAATACTTCATCGGATTCATTCGCTTTCAGTCCACACAGCCGATGCACGCTGACGCGCACAGCTTTAAATAGTTCTCTACGCTGATGCGCACAGCTTTAAACACTCTACACGCTGACGTGCATGGTTCAAGCACATTATTTAACAATTCGACAAGGAAGCAAATCTCGCGCTGATGCGCACAGCCATAGTTCAGCCTGATTTTCCTCAGTAACACGCCGGAGTATTCAATATCTACACGCTGACGTGCACAGCTGCTGCACGCATTTTTCTCTACACGCTGACGTGCACAGCTGCTGCACGCATTCTTTTCTACACGCTGACGTGCACAGCTACTGCACGCAGTTTCTCTACACGTTGACGTGCACAACTTTTCTTCCTTTCGACACTCTGATCTGCACGCACTTTACTCCTAATAAAAGACCAACACATCCAATCTGCCATATTTACAACATTTTTTTTTCTTGTACTTAAAGAAAAATTGAAGATCTCACAATGCAAAATGTATCTCCTCCTGCTCCTTTTCTTCAAACTCCTGGAGACCCTCCTCTTGAATGGAAACTTTGGTTGAGATCCTTTATGGCCTACCTAGGAGCAATTGATGGTCTTAGATACCGTGCAGAAAGAAAAAAAAGTTTAATGTATTATCATCTTGGTGTAGAAGGGCAAAACGTTTTTGACCATTTACCGGTCTATGTTCCACCTACTGGCGAAACTCCCGACGAATTTTAAATAGCTATAGCTAAATTAGACAAGTATTTTGTTAAAACCAAGAATATGGTTGTACACCGTTATAAATTCTTTACTAGAGCTCAAAAACCCGAAGAAAGCATTGATACTTTTGTTACTGCCTTAAAAATACTTGCGTCTAAATGTGAATTTGACAATTTCACCTCTCAACTTATCAGAGACCAGCTTGTTGCTCGGTGCTCTTGCAAACAAATCCAAGGGAAACTTTTATCCTGCAAAGACCCTTCTCTTGACAAGGCTATTGATATAGCCAAAAGTATTGAAACATCCTTAGAAGATTCAAAACAATTAGAGGTTTCTCTTTCTAACACTTCCATCTCTGGTGCTGTTTCCACTAAGGTACCTTTTCCCACCAAATTTCCCATTTCCATTCCTCGTGACTCTCGTGGCTATTTCAAAAGAATGGGAAACACCAGTTTTAGAAGATCTTTCACACCTAATAGACAATTCAGCCAAAGTACTTTTTGTTATAGATGTGGCTCTTCTTACCATGCTTCCAATTTTAAAAATTGTCCTGCTGCCAATCAACAATGCACTCAATGTGGGAAAAATGGTCATTTTTCAAGAGTATGCATGAGAGGTAGAAGGGGTAATGTACGTAGTGTCATGTGTGAAAATGATTCCTTTCAAGACTCAAATTCCCTTGAGCTTTCAACTGAACATTCTGAATGTGACGTGACCAATCAGGAATATGTTGTTGTAGTGAAAGACAATGACACTACTAGCCGTACTTTTCTTGTCCCTGATCCTGAAGTTGATGCCACCATTGACAATCACCATATCCTACTACTGGTAGATACCGGTGCTCGCATCACTATCGTTTCCTATGAGAAATATTCTCACCTTTGGCAAAATAAATGTCTACTTCCTCCTGATGTCCTTTCTGTGGCCTTTGAAGGAAGCAGAATCAACCTTCTGGGTTATTTCTTGGCCGAAATCTCCATCTTTAGCAAATCCATCAAAGGGAAGGTCTATGTTGCCAACGTGGTATCAATGTTCTAGGACTCATACATCAGGCAGAATTTGGTATCACCATTAAACCTGGTTTACCCAACCCTGTATTCATTGAAGGATGCAATCTCTCCTCTCCTGCATCTTCTACCCCTATTTGCAACATCTTTAATAGTGAATTCTGGGAGCACAAATTTAAAAAAAAATTTTGAAGATCGTTTGGGCAAGATTACCAATTTTCAACACTTTATCAAGGTCAAAGATGGTGTTTCCCCAATCAAAAACAAGCTTAGAAACGTTCCCCTTAGTATTAGAGAAGATTTGTCCAAACACCTTAAGTCATTATGCGAGCAAGAAATCATTGAAAAGGTAGAATCCACATTATGGCTTTCTCCCATTGTTCTTGCCAGAAAAAGGTCTGGCGATCTCTGGATGTGTGTGGACTTACGCAGTCTCAATGAAGCTATCTGGGTCGATGGTTTTCCCCTTCCTCGCATTGAGGATTTGATAGCTAAAGTAGGCTCATCCACTTGGTTTTCTAAACTTGACTTAAAAGCAGCCTACCACCAGATTGAGTTACATCCACTCTCTCGTCATCTCACTGCTTTTGTAACTCCTGATGGAGTTTTCCAATTTCGTCGTCTTCCCTTTGGGTTGGCGTCTGCCGCCGCTGTTTTCCAGCGTATTATGTCTGAAATGTTTGAGGAACTCTCCAATGTTGTCGTCTTCCAGGATGACATCCTTATCTTCACTCAAACTGAACACGAACATAATTTAGTCATTGACCAAGTTTTCAACATTTTGGAAAAAAGAGGTGTAACCCTACAAAAGAGTAAATGTGTATTCAAAACTAGAGAAGTAGAATACCTTGGTCATACCATTTCTGAATGTGGTATTAAGCCCAGGCCAGGTCTAGTCAAAAGTATCATGGAGGCCCCTGCTCCCTCTAACAAAGAACAGCTTCTGTCCTTCCTCGGTCTCTGTGAGTTCTACTCCAAATTCATGAGAGACTACGCCAAGACCACTGAATGTTTTAGACTTCTACTCAAAAAAGGCGCCACCTTCAGCTGGTCTGATGAGTGTGAGAAAGGTTTCCAGCTCATCAAAGAACACATCACCAAAGCTCCTGCTCTTCAACCTTTCAATGGCAACAGAGAAACTTTTGTCACCGTTGACGCCTGTGAATATGGCCTAGGAGCTGTTCTCTCACAATTGGCCTATGGTAAAGAATTTACTGTGGGGTTTGCCTCCAGGACTCTCCGCCCTGTCGAGCGCAAATATTCTGTTATTGAAAAGGAACTGCTGGCCTGTGCCTGGAGCGTTGAAAAGTTTAAATCTTATTTATGGGGCAGACTATTTGTTCTCCAAACCGACCACCGACCTCTTGTCGACATTCTTTCCGGCAGAAACGTCAAGCGCACAACCGCACGGTTGGCTAGACTCTCCACTAAACTGCTAGAATACAACTTCAAAGTTGTTTACATTCCTGGGGGCAAGAACAAACGTGCTGACTGTCTTTCCAGGTTACCCATACAAGAACCTAACGAAAATGAGTGGGAAACAGAAATTGAAGAGTGTTTTGTGGCCAACATTTCACAAATTTCCATCTCCTTTGCTGAGAATGATTGGGTTAATGCTGTTGAGAATGATACTGTACTTAGGGATGTTGTCTCTTTCATACAGAAAGGTTGGCCCAAGGAAAAATCTCTTTCTCCTGAGCTTCAAATTTATTGGAAAATCAAGTCCGAACTTTCCTTGGAAAGTGGCAAAATTGTTAGGGGCAATAAATTTATTCCTCCCTCTGTTTACCGAGAAAAAATTATTGCTGATGCTCATTCTGGTCATCTGGGTGCCACCATTACCAAAAGAAATGTCAGATCAAACTTTTGGTGGCCAAGAATGGACAATCAAATTGTGGATGCTGTCAAACTTTGCACACGCTGTAACACCAGCGATAAAGTCCTTGTTCTGGAAGGTGTTTGTGATTCTGTTGTTCCCCCACCCAGCAGGGCTTGGCAAAAAATTGGCCTGGACTTTCTGGGTCCATTCCATGTTCTTCCCAACACTTCCAAGTATTTCTTGGTCCTCATCGATCATCTCTCTAGGTGGGTTGAGGTTGAACCCATCAATGTTCCCAATTCAAAGAGCGTTATTGATTGCCTGACCAAAATTTTCCTGAGGGAGGGTTGTCCAGAAGAAATCCTCACCGACAATGGGGTTCAGTTTATCTCCAAGGAAATGAGTGTTTTTCTGAACAATTGTTGTATCAAACACACCAGAACTCCTTTGTATCACCCTCAGAGCAATGGCAAAACCGAGAGGTTCAATAGAGTTATTGTTGAATGTGTGCAGGCCGCCTTCAATTCCAATAGCTGTATTTTCCAAGCTGTAAAAGATCTTGTATGGTCTTATAGAATTTCCCCACATGTTGCTACAGGCTTCTCCCCTTTTGAATTGATGAGAGGAAGGAAAGCTTCTTCCCAAGCTTTTCCTTTTTGGATGGTTAAAAGTCTCCACAAAGGTTGTGATTTGGAAGTGGCATGGGATTGTGCCAACAAGAAATCTTCCAGTTCTCTGCCTTGTGACGTGGAACATGTTAAGAGGTCTTTTCATAGTATTCATGCTGGTGACTGGGTCAAGATTAAGAATCCTGTCACTGTTAAAAAAGGTCTTTCCAAGTTTCTCGATTCCCAACAAGTTGTGGAAGTTCGCAAAAATGCTGTCAAATTGTCAAATGGAAATTGGTGGAGCACTTCTCGCGTTGCCAGAGATCCCTCTCGTGCTTCTCGTGCAACTGTTCCTACCCCCAATGTCCAAGTTGACAATGGTTTAAGGAAAAGCTCTAGGTTGATTGTTAGACCCAACAGATTTCGTGACTATGTATGATTTACTATTCATTGTTGTTCAATCTTGTTTTTTTTTAGAAAGGGGGGAGGTGTGTGGTGATCTGTATTATGCAATACTTGTTGGAACTCCATGATGTCACCTGAGGGTTCTTCTTGTACTGTGCATTCTCCTCCAGTGTTCCCTGTTTGGCAGTTGCAGCTGCCCTGTCTCTCCTTCATGCTGGACGGCTCTCTTCTCTTGAATAAATCTCCTAACAGCAGTTCCTGCCTCCGCCTCATCTTTACACACTGTATCATGCATTCACGCCACAGGAGCACAAGTGGAAGTGCCAGTTTCATTTGGCTTCTTGATGTGACATCCACTGCGGAGTTAAAGCAAAGTTCCAACAATCAGGAACAGTACCAATGGAAGACCTCCAAAAAGGCTTCCCAACAATGAGTGTATAATTGATAGAAATACTCCAAAGACTGTCTGGAAGGTACTAACCTAATCAGAGCCTATTGTCTTAAAACAGTGTGCCACTGCCACTGTACTAGACATGTTAAAAATACAGTGCACTGGTTCCCCAAAATGTAGCCAGAAATAGGTGCAGAGTAGCGACTGCATCTCAGAAGAAGACCTTGCAACTTGAAGATCAAAAGTCTCCTTTGCAGATGTTAAGGCCACATCATTCTAGAACAATAAGGCTTTCAGTCTACTCAAAGCATCAAAGTGCACATTCAAAAGCTTTATCGAAGGCCAAGTGTTGCATTCCTAAGTAAGGTCAGGTGGAAACAGTACTGTACTTGTGAGCAACAGGTAATAACTGCAGAAACTGTCACATGATAGGCGATGCCCAGTTTCTTACTGCAGCAAGTTTGATTGTTCAGCATTAAATAACTCCCATTCAAGAGCAATATGAAAGCTGGTTTGTTAGATTGTTAGATTGTAATTAACCCTGGGCATAGTTCGCGTAGTAGAACTACGCGTAACTACGCAAAGTTCACTTTGCACTTCTCCAGCTACGCGAACTGCGTAGTGCACTGTGGAAAATGCTGTTCGCACTGATTGCACAGTGCCGGATGCTTGTCCGCACTGTGCAATAAGTGCAAACCACATCTTGCACAGTGCAAGTGGTCGTTTCCTGCCGCTCCAGTAGATTTGTACTCGAGCGGCAGCTTTCTCAACGCGGACTGTTAGTTTCTCATCACGAGCATATGCGACCACTCGCAATGAAAAACCTGACATCCCCGCGTTGAGAATCTCACCAGGAGGTGTATTTTCCACGCTCGCGATCGGCAACTTGAAGTTATTGATCGCGAACGAGGAAATAGTCTTGCCGGGATGTTATTTTGCTCACTCGTGGTCGCCAACTTGACGTTGAGGACCGCAAGCAAGCAAAAAAGGACTGCTTTTTGACGTGTTTTTGCACTGTGCTACGTGCAATTCATGTAGCACGTAGTTGCGCAAACCATGCAAACTATGCGAGCATAGCGTAGTCCTACGTCCTGGCCTAATTGTAATGTCATAACAATGGTGTTGCCATGGTGCGTGACCAGCACAAAGTGTCTGTAGAGTCCAGCTCAGTAACATTATTGATCTAAGTTCTGACTGCCCATGTTGCAAAGAGGACATGTCATTCTGTATAATGTCCAATGCAGATGACACAAAATTACACAGAGAATATATCCGAGTGGACAAAGTAGTCATACCATTATCACCTTCTGCTAGAGCCCTTTCTAAATTAGCCCTGTCGATTTCACGCAGTTTCACAGCAGCCTCTTTCTGGAAAACTTTCCATACTTCATTGTATTTTGCATACAAGAAGCGTTTTCGACACGGTTTTCAAGGAGCCAATATAAATTCCTGTAGTCCCGCGTCACCAGAAAGAAAGAAGGGACAAGTGTTATTTCACCTGAGACAATGTTGTGGTTTTTAGCCAATCAAGGCACAACTTTCCAACACAGCAAGATGTTACCATCCCGAGTGTTGTGTCTGCGGGTAACGTGGATCAGGCCTGCTAATCCTAAATCCTTTAGTGTCACCTAGGAAACGTGCATGATACCCATTAGCTTTTAACAGGCACACACTAATAGTCCCCCTGATTGGTCCCTGAAGAATTGTATGAATCGTTGTGAAGCATGGTGTCTAATGTATCCTCCGTTTAAGTTGTGAACCATTGCCAGTTCGAAAAACGTGCAAATGCAGGAATGTTAGGTGTATTTTAATCGTTTATCTTATCCAGGCCAAGACATGACTTCTGCTGCATAGTTTTGTTCAGGAAAATCCTTTGGTGTGGAATCTGGCATGTTCTAAACAATGTTTTGTTCCACTGAACCTGCCAGTCTTTAGTTCCCTCTAATTGATTTCAACTCAATTGTGTCCAGGGCCAGATGGAAACCCAAAGCAGCCCTAGCAATATTGTCAGACTAGCCCTCTACCCGCCCCGGAGAAGAATTTGCAGGTATGAAGCACTGCTGCTTTTGTTACTGGGGCCAATATTGCAGCACTGTTGCAAAACCTGCTCCCAGTAACAAAACTGGCCCCCACCGCTACAAAACTAGCCCCCACCCTTCCAGCCTCCCGGGGAGATGCCCAATTCCCACTACGACCATTCCAGCCCTGACTGTGTCCCTCCAAAAGTCAAAACCTTGTGTGGACAACTGGAAAAGATTCAGAATATGTCGGCTTTGTATCAGTGAGCATATTTTTCTTTACAGGTGATGGTGTAAGTTTATAATAATAAGACATTGGGTCAGCTATATTGTGACCATAGATAGGGAAACTTCTGTGCACATGCGTGGAAGCTATACAGTGGTGGTGAAGGGTAGTATTGTATGTAATTAAATACTGCACGTGGAATACTTGCTTTAAGCAAGAAGTGGTGACCACATTGCTGAAAACAGAACATTTAATCATAATTAGTCTCACATCATACTTTTCCGCAGAGTTTATAACTGTGGAACCCTCTAGGTCTTTTAGCATTTCATGCACACTATCAATGTCCCAATCATCGGGGACAGTACTAGGGCTGATAATGCCATTCAAAGAAATGCAGAATACATATGGTATTTCCAAGAGACAGTAGGACCAAATATATCATATGATACCCTATCCAAAACTATTCCATCAGGAACCGGAACAGCAGAAATATTCACTAGGGACAAGTCTCTTCGAACACTGTGTGATGAAAATGTGGTGTTAAAAGCAAGTTTACCAATTGTACCGCAGAGCGTTCTGGGAGATAGTGTTCCTTCAGAGGCAGGAAAAAGGCTGTCACAAAACCAATCCAAAGAAGAAGGAAAAGTCATCCAAAGATATATCCATGAAGAAACAAAGTACGTCTTCTTCAGCCAAAAGTAGACTGCACGCAGTGTACCTAGGAGAAGGTAGTGGTGGTGGTGGAGGTGGCTCAGATGAATCCAAAGAGTCAATGAAGTAGCCCGAGGCTGTTTGGTCTATTTTTGGCAGCTTAGGGGTTGTGTAGAACCTGAAGCAGACTCGGATTGTGGTACATTGATGTAGACACCATCCGTGTCAGGTTTTCAAACAGAAATTAGTAGTTCTGTACAAGTTGTTTGTATAGTAGTTGTTGATGTAGCAGGTAGAAGAGATACTTCATTACTAGGTATCCCCAGCCGGGCAATAAAGGCATCATCGTTGGCCAAAGCCTCCAATGGGACCTCTAGTATAGTAGTGAGAGGAGACAGATAAGGATTAGTTACTTACCTGTAATCCTAGTTCTCTTCCAGGGGTATACTCATTAAAGTCATAAGCACTGAATTATCTCCGCCCATGAGCGGGAACCCGGAACACATAAACAATATACATATATATGTGTAAATATAACCAAAAGTACATAGTACTAACTAATTATACATATATACATGTATAATAACCATAATATGCAGCCTAACATTAATACATAGGCTAATCAAACCAAACCTTACGCATGTTCTGAAGCATGAAAATATGCTGTATATAAATGCAATAAACAGGCATGAGCCTAAAATGCATTTCATAACCATGAAAAACCTTTTATTTTCATCAAAGAACCTGTTGTAAACAGTTATTAGCCTAAAAGGCTGCATATGAAAAAATGTCTGTGTACAGAAAATCAGACTGGCACCCTGCCTTTAAGGCCCCAGAGAATCTGCACACTTTGCCTTTAAGGCCTCCAGGAGAACTCTGTTCCCATCATGCACCACAGGTGACAGTTAGGTCAGTTCTTTTGTACGGTACAGTAAACTTTAGCAGGAATCTGCACTTAAAACCTTCATAATACATATTGAAAAGATAAACCTCAATGCTACTGCTCGCCCGGGGAGGCGGGAGGGTGCTTATGAGTTTAATGAGTATACCCCTGGAAGAGAACTAGGATTACAGGTAAGTAACTAATCCTTCTCTTCCAGGGGATACTCATTAATAGTCATAAACACTGAATAGAGTAGCAAGCTCATACCCACCAGGAGCGGGCGAACAGATAAATGCATAGCCACACTTTATACCACAGTGTTTAACTAGAAGTAGCAAACAAATTTCTGAGTGATGCTTGTCCCATTTGCGCATCAGTCTGTGCATCAGAATCCAAACAGTAATGGTGTGTAAACGTATGCACTGAACGCCAAGTAGCTGCTTTACATATCTCTGACATATCCACATTCCTAAGGAGAGCTGTGGTAGAATCTTTTCCCCTCGTAGAATGAGCCCTAGGTCTACCTGATAACGACTTGTGGGCTAGCTGATAAGCCAGTGAGATACATGACACTATCCATCTAGAAATGGATCTCTTGGATGCTGCCAAACCAGTATTCGTAGGACCATAGTTCACAAACAGACGGTCCGTGTGCCTCAAAGACTTTTTTTTATCTAAGTAAAATTACAAAACCCTTTTCAGATCTAATGAATGTAGAGCCCGTTCAGCCGGACTCGAAGGGTTTGGAAAGAAAGTAGGCAATGTTATGGATTGGTTAATATGAAAATCCGACACCACTTTAGGCAGGAAAGAGGGATGAGTCCTGAGTACCACTCTGTTTCCATGAAAAACTGTGCACGGTTCATTACAACACAAAGCCTGGATTTCGCTCACCCTACGAGCAGAAGTGATGGCCACCAGGAATGCTACTTTCCAAGATAAGTGTTGTAAAGACGCTTTATGTATGGGCTCAAAGGGGGGGCCCATTAACTTAGTCAACACCACATTAAGCTCCCAAGGTGGAGAAGGAGACCTGACTGGAGGAAACACCTTCCTCAACCCCTCCAGAAAATCCTTCACCACAGGCATCCGAAAGAAAGATACCTGTTTTGGCGACTTTCTATAAGCCGTTATTGCAGCAAGATGAACTTTGATGGAACTAAACTGCAAACCAGATTCAGCAAGGTAAAGAAGATAAGGCAAGATCACCTGTTCTTGACCATGATTAGGATCAAGACCCTTACTATGACACCAAAGGTAAAAGCGCTTCCACTTAAATCCGTAGGATTGTCTGGTAGAAGGCCGCTTTGCCTCTGTGAGAAGTTGGCCTGATATATGATGTTTCCAATTCTGGAACCACCTTGTATCAGTCCAAACAACCCTTATGGTGTCTGGTTGTAAGTCAACCTTATTAGACAAGCTATCTTAAGGGTAGCATAGACTAAGCAGCCTTAAAGGCTTAACTCAAGAGGTCGTGTAAAGCGAGCTGTTTAACCAATCACAGTCCTGTAATATCAAATGAAAGGACACCACACAAATATATATTATAAAAATATATGTATTTATTTCTAAATTAATCCCCAGTACTCTTTATGAGCAAAGGGGCACAAGCGTTAAATCAAAAGCACAGTATAACATACAAAGATTAACAGTGATGGATGAGGGCGGGTGGCCACTCAAACCATATATTAAAAAAGTGGTATAAGAGATACCAATCGAACGGTGGTTAGGCCTAGGGCCTAGGGAATCGCTGGGAGCAGTCAGGACTAGCAATGCTGAAGTCGGGAAAAGCCTGCGGGATTCGGGTGCAGCGCTTAAAGCGCGGCTTGCACCAATGCAATGTCAAGGGTGCGGAAAAGTTACACAAATAGAGTTTAAGGACACTTCCGCTGAACCTAGAAGAACCAAACTTTAGATACAGACCCTAGAGGTGTGTACCAGTGTGGGAACACCGGTGTTGCAATGTTACCTCACCCACAGGAAGCGGGTGCATAGGGTCGAAGTGGCGTCGGGTTTTGACACGCAGGCTCTTGGTGCTTGAAGCTGAAGATGCTGCAGGTGATGTGAAGGAGAAGTGTCTGGTGTGATCCAAGGGTGGATCAGAGTAGAAAAGTACCTGAAAGCAGAGGGGACAGAGTCTGGGTCACTCAGCAGTGACCAGGGTGGAACCAGGACGGAACCAGGCAATGTCGGGCACAATCAGGTGATTGTAGAGGAGCTTCTCTCCACTGTCACGTGGGCTCTGGGGCATCTGCGATGTCCAGGAGCAGGTCACGATTTGTCCTACACAGGCTCTCACCGTTGGCGCAGTCGGCTTCAAGATTGGAGCAAACAACACTTGGCAAGAGCAATCCATGCAGGACCGGAAGATTGCTTCTCACTCGGACCAGGAGGGTCAGAGCGGGTGCTCCTTTTCAGAGGAGCTGGTGCAAGTCTTGAGCAACCAGAATCGCAAGTCGGTTTTAGGTTTTCAACAGCACAGGGGCCACAAGCCAGCTGGCAAGTGACCGGGCCAACGCAACAAGCCAAAGCAAGCAGAAGGGCCCCACACAGCACTCGTCGAGTGTAGAGGGGTGAGCTTCAGTGTAAGAGTGGCTCAGGGTTGGGGCTTCTCAAACCCCGGAGTGCAGCTTCAAGGGTCACTCATGGGCTGCACGGTCAGTGTCTCGTGGTCTTTTCAAGATGGCGTGCCCCACGCTTCCGGTTGCCTCCACAGGTCTCAGCTCTGCAGGGACTGTGGATCGGGCTGGAAGAAGGCAGGCAAGCTTAATCTTGTCGATCTCTGTCGCTCGAGTTCCACTGGGAACTGCAACAAAGAAGACATCGAGGTGCTGGATGGTGCCTGTTTGCACAGGGTGGTCACTCCTTGACCACAAGGGAGATTCTTCAGTCTTCTACGTTGAGTAGGATGTCGAAGGGTCCAGAGTTTCGTTTCAAATGTTTCATCAGGATAATCTGAGTGCGTTGGCACTGCTCCCATTCTTATACCAATCTAGGGGGCTGGATTACCTGCTAGGTCCCCTCCTATGGGTGGGACCCAGGAAGGGGGTGGATACACCCCTTTCCCTTTGATCCAGGCCGCGCTGGGACTGGGGCTGGTGTGCCCCAGAACCGGTTTGGCCGGATTATGTAAGGGGCAGCCTTGTTCTCCCCACGCAGTGTCTGGTTTCTTTCAAACCTCCCTGCTACAATCCACTATCTTCTGTCTGGGGTGGTGTAACACCTCCCTGTGACAGGAAACCCTTTGTCCAGGCCTCCTTGGCTGAGTTTCGGTCAGCTGCAGGAGGTCAGACTCGTGTCTGTGGTAGAAACATCCATTTTGTGGATCTGAGGCTCTTTTTAAAATCAACCGCGTTTTAGCAAAGTAACATGTCGTCTCCCTCTAGAGGGGTGGAATGCTACCCCCGTCGCCAGGACTGGCGAGGGGGTAGTATTCTAAATCGTATGACACCTTACACAACATGTTTTGATAAAGCCAAACCAAAGTTACTATATAACCGCGAGGATTATACGGCACTTAAGAGTATATGGTATGGCATTATCCCGGAACAGCTTAGGGAATTGTTCCAGACAGCTGCAGACAGGCTCAGCTCATGCCAGAGCTCCATCTCACATTAAACCACGCACTCTACCTCCAGGATTGATAAGGCCTTCCATAGGAGTGGCTCACAGGTTTATATGTGTCCAGATAGGTTTAGATATAGGCATACTATTCCTAAGCAAGGGGTGATTACACCACCTTGCCCCAGCTGAGTGATCAGCCAGTTGTGTCAATTTTAGATAGCCAGCCAGGGGTGGCAAAAGATATGCTGCAGCCCCTGGTAGGCCTTGGATGCACCTATGCCCTGGGCACCTATAGTGCTCTCTACAGGGGCTGATAAGGTGACCCAAGCCAATCTAGTTATGCACCTAGGGTACATGGAATCCATTTTACAGGGAGAGCAGATAGCCTGGGGCCCTGATTAGCAGGGAGCCAGGCCAACTTAGTCGAAAACCAGCTAAACACAAGGCAAAAAACCTGGGGTAACCATAGTCAGGTAGCCACCTTCCTACATACCCCTCCCCCCCGCCCCAAACGAAAGGAGATAAGGCTATCCTTGGCAAGGTTAGCCTATATTGCCTGAGTGGCCATATAAGGAAGTACCTGCACTAGCATGGGTACCCCCTGTCTCATGGTCCACTAAGCAGTCCCTCACCCTAGGGGTATTAGAGGGTCTCCACCATAGGGAATCACTACATTGGGTGTGTTTATGCAAAGTTAAAGGCTGGTTTGGATATGGAGTATTGAAGTGAGGCTCCAATAATTTTGGGCTCATCTTCCTCCAATTATTTTCCACCATGTGTGCCTTTCTCTCTTCAACTGAGTTGCACTGTGCTCTCAGGGTCAGCCTCTGGCTACCTAAAGCTGGAGGCTGGGTCCCTCTGTTTGGTTTGCTGGAGGGACAGTTCAGGTTTGGGCCCTTTGGGTCCCAGGTTTGGCTGTGCCCAACAGAATCCATCTGTGGGAGGTCCCTAACTATTTTTAAGGGGGCTCCCTCGGGAGTTTTTAAAGTTTTCACCTCACTAGGGCTACTAGTTTTGGTGACCCTAATCTGTTGATGGGGGTGCTTTATTTGACAGGGGCCCTGGGGGGGTCTCACTGTCCTTCTTGTCCTCTGCAGCCCTGGGCTGGCTAAGGCGAGGTAGAGAGGGGCAGGTTACCTGCTCCAGACTGGATCCCACCTGAGAAGGGTCCGCTGCCATCAGAGGCTCTGTCAGGCCAGGCCTAACAACCTCTGGGGCAGTTCCTTCATCAGGGGTAATATCAGTTCCCTGAGGAGGCTAATCCTGTCCTAATGTCTGGTGAGGGGGAGATTTCTCTTCCTCCTCCATGCTCTCAGTTTGGGTGGAGTGATCCATCATTTCAGGCTTCACAACACACATATCAGTTTGAGTTTGGGTTGTGGCCATCACAGCCCCACCAACCTTTTCAGGAGGAGACTCAGTTTGGGTTTCTGCTGTTATCATAACAGCTTTGCTATTCTGTTTTGGAAGAGCTTCTGTTAAAGATGGGGCAGAGAGTTGCTCAGCCCTGCCAACCTTTTCAGTAAGGACATTTTGGGTTGGGGCTGTAGCTAGTACAGCCCCACTAACCTTTCCATTGGAGTTTACCCTTCTAGAATGGATTTCCTGTTCAACCTCAGCCCAGGCTGAGATTTCTAAATCATTACCAAGTAGGCAGTCTACAGGCAAGTTTGATGACACTGCCACTCTCTTTGGGCCAGTGACACCTCCCCAGCTGAGACTTACTACTGCAATGGGATGATTTGTTTGGATTCCATCAATGTTTGTTACCTGGTATGTGGCACCAGGTAAAAGTTGCTTAAAGGGGACTATACAGTCAGCCACCATAGTGATGCTAGCCCATGTGTCTCTAAAAGCTTAAACTTTCAAACCATTGATGATAGGTTCTTGTCTATATTTGCTCAAGGTATTTGGGCAATCAGAGAAGTTGGCAAACCCCATGCCAGTCTCATAAACAAGATCATTTGGTGATGGGGACCTGGATAGGCAGGGGTCCACCTGGGCTCCAAAAGTAAACCCACCCAGATTCCTGGGTGTGCTCCCACTTCCTGGGGGATTACTGCTGACAGTAACAGGAGGTGTTGGAGCTGGCTTTGGAGGTATATTCTCTTTATTGCCATCCTTGGGACAACAGCTGTCTGTTTTGTAATACCCAACCTGTTTACAGGTATGACAATAAGGCTTTTTCTAAGTTGAAGAAGTGTCTTGGGACCCACCCCCATCCTTGGAGTTTTGGGGCCCTGGGGAAGTCTTTTCTTTATTTTTATCCCCACCCTTATCTTGAGGCTTGGTAGACTCTTTCTTCTGGTTATGGTCCTGATTCTTAGGCCTAATCCTGGTTCTGACCCATTTATCTGCCCTCTTTCCCAATTCTTGGGGAGAGGTCAAAGCTGAGTCCGCCAGGTGCTGGTGTAAGAGCTGGTTCTGACAATTACTTAGGATCTGCTCCCTCATAATCAAATTATACAATCCTGTGAAGTCATGTACTTTGCTGCCATGTAGCCAACCCTCCAGAGCCGTAGTAGTACAATCTACAAAATCAGTCCAGTCCTGTGTCTGTGCCTTCTGGGTGTCTCTGAAGTTCAACCTGTACTGTTCAGTGGTTAAGCCAAACCCATCTATTAGAGCACTCTTCAGGACTTTGTAGTTTTTAGCATCCTCATGTCTGACAGTGAGGAGCTTATCTCTCCCTTTCTCTGAAAAGGAGTACCATAAGATAGCTGCCCACTGTTCCTCAGGAACCTGCTGTACCATGCAGGCTCTCTCAAGAGCAGTTATCCACTTGTGAATGTCATCCCCTTCTGTGTAGGGGGGCACAATCTTTGTCAGGTTTCTAGTATTATAGGACCTGTCTTTCTCTCTAGGATTATTGCTGCCACCAGTGGCATCTAAGCCACACATTTTCTGTTCCCTTGCTAAAGCAAGTTTAGCTTGGGCCAGGGCTAACTCTTCCCTCTCTATCTGGAGTTCTACAGCTTTCATCCTGGCCTTATGCTCTCTTTTCTGGGGGGAAGCCATTCCCCTTTGAGAGTTTCTGGAGACACTAGAAATGTGAGAATCCACCGAGGGAGATCTCACCCTTCTATTGCCTGTGGGAACTATGTTATAGGATCTGGGGAGGTGCTGGCCCTCTCCATTCCCTAGTAGGTCCAAGTTGGCTTGGCTAAGCCTCCCCACTGGGACCTGGTTACCCCTCTGACTCTGAGCAGGCTCGTCTACCTCTGAGCCTTCATCCTCCTCTTCTTCTTCTTCTGGAGTTATCTCATTCTGAGGGTGGTTCACTCCATCTCCTAAGGCTAAGGGAGGTACACTCTCCTTATTTAAGTCATCCATTTCTAGGATGGCCATCAGGATAGGAATGGTGGGGTGTCTGCCCCTTTTTAGCCCCCTTGCAATGCACAAGGCACTCAAGTCTTTGTGGCTAAGTTTGTCATAGCTGGAAGTTGCCTTGGTAGGGTCAACTGTCACAGGGTCAGAGCCTGAAGCTCCACCTGCATCAGACATGACTGCTAGTGAGGTGCAAGTGGTGCACTTACCTACACTAAGTGTTTTCCTACTGTACCTTGCTAGTGAGTTGTAGTCAGGGTGTGCTAATCCCTTTAATCTACAACTACTAAGTTCAGTAGAACTTAATATGCTAAGCTTTTGATTTATATGTACCTAAGGTACTTGATGTGATCTTTCAATTTGATAAAAAGATTGCAATGGTAAAACAACAGCAAGCTCAAATCCGCACCGCTGCGCACCAATGTGAGAAGTTGGCCTTATATATGATGTTTCCAATTCTGAAACCACCTTGTATCAGTCCAAACAACCCTTATGGTGTCTGGTTGTAAGTCAACCTTATTAGACAAGCTATCTTAAGGGTAGCATAGACTAAGCAGCCTTAAAGGCTTAACTCAAGAGGTCGTGTTAAGCGAGCTGTTTTACCAATCACAGTCCTGTAATATCAAATGAAAGGACACCACACAAGTATATATTATAAAAATATATGTATTTATTTCTAAATTAATCCCCATTACTCTTTATGAGCAAAGGGGCACAAGCGTTAAATCAAAAGCACAGTATAACATACAAAGTTGCACAGCTATGGTTGAGGGTGGGTGGCCACTCAAACCATATATTTAAAAAAGTGGTATAAGAGATACCAATCGAACAGTGGTTAGGCCTAGGGCCTAGGGAATCGCTGGGAGCAGTCAGGACTAGCAATGCTGAAGTCTGGAAAAGCCCGCGGGATTCGGGTGCAGTGCTTAAAGAGCGGCTTGCACCAATGCAATGTCAATGGTGCGTAAAAGTTACACAAATAGAGTTTAAGGAAACTTCCGCTGAACTTGGAAGAACCAAACTTTAGACACAGACTCTAGAGGTGTGTACCAGTGAGGGAACACCGGCGTTGCAATGTTACCTCACCCACAGGAAGCGGGTGCATAGGGTCGAAGTGGCGTCGGGTTTTGACACGCAGGCTCTTGGTGCTTGAAGCTGAAGATGCTGCAGGCGATGTGAAGGAGAAGTGTCCGGTGTGATCCAAGGGTGGATCAGAGTAGAAAAGTACCTGTAAGCAGAGGGCACAGAGTCTGGGTTTCTCAGCATTGACCAGGGTGGAACCAGGACGGAACCAGACAATGTTGGGCGCAATCAGGTGAATGTCTAAGAGCTTCTCTCCGCTGTCACGTGGGCTCTGGGGCATCTGCGATGTCCAGGAGTGGGTCACGATCTGTCCCACGCAGGCTCTCACCGTCGGCGCAGTCGGCTTCAAGATTGGAGCAAACAACACTTGGCAAGAGCAATCCACGCTGGACCAGAAGATTGCTTCTCACTTGGATCAGGAGGATCAGAGCGGGTGCTCCTTTTCAGAGGAGCTGGTGCAAGTCTGGAGCAACCAGAATCGCAAGTCGGTTTTAGGTTTTCATCGGCACAGGAGCCACAAGCCAGCTGGCAAGTGACCGGGCCAACACATCGAGCCAAAGCAAGCAGAAGGGCCCCACGCAGCACTCGTCGAGTGTAGAGGGGTGAGCTTCGGTGCAAGAGTGGCTCAGGGTTGGGGATTCTCAAACCCCGGTGTGCAGCTTTGTGTGTCACTCATGGGCAGCACGGTCAGCGTCTCGTGAGCTTTTCAAGATGGCGTGCCCCAGGCTTCCGGTCACTTCCACGGGTCTCAGCTCTGCAGGGACTGTGGATTGGACTGTAAGAAGGCAGGCAAGCTTGATCTCGTGGATCTCTGTTGCTCGAGTTCCGGCGGGAACTGCAACAAAGCAGACATTGAGGTGCTAGATGGTGCCTGTTTGCACTGGGGGGGGGTCACTCCTTGACCACAAGGGAGATTCTTCAGTCTTCTACGTTGAGTAGGATGTCGAAGGGTCCAGAGTTTTATTTCAAATGTTTCATCAGGATAATCTGAGTGCATTGGCACTGCTCCCATTCTTATACCAATCTAGGGGGCTGGATTACCTGCTAGGTCCCCTCCTATGGGTGGGACCCAGGAAGGGGGTGGATACACCCCTTTCCCTTTGATCCAGGCCGCACTGGGACTGGGGATGGTGTGCCCCAGAACCGGTTTGGCCGGATTATGCAAGGGGCAGCCTTGTGCTCCCCAGGCAGTGTCTGGTTTCTTTCAAGCCTCCCTGCTACAATCCACTATCTCCTGTCTGGGGTGGTGTAACACCTCCCTGTGACAGGAAACCCTTTGTCCAGGCCTCCTTGGCTGAGTTTCGGTCAGCTGCAGGAGGTCAGTTTCATGTCTGAGGCAGAAGCATCCATTTTGTGGATCTGAAGCTCTTTTTAAAATCAACCGCGTTTTAGCAAAGTAACATGTCGTCTCCCTCTAGAGGGGTGGAATGCCACCCCCGTCGCCAGGACTGGCGAGGGGGTAGTATTCCAAATCGTATGACACCTTACACAACATGTTTTGAGAAAGCCAAACCAAAGTTACTATATAATCGCGAGGATTATAAGGCACTTAAGAGTACATGGTATGGCATTATCCCGGAACAGCTTAGGGAATTGTTCCCGACAGCTGCAGACAGGCTCAGCTCATGCCAGAGCTCCATCTCACATTAAACCACGCACTCTGCCTCCAGGATTGATAAGGCCTTCCATAGGAGTGGCTCACTGGTTTATATGTGTCCAAATAGGTTTAGATATAGGCATACTATACCTAAGCAAGGGGTGATTACACCATCTTGCCCCAGCTGAGTGATCAGCCAGCTGTGTCAATTTTAGATAGCCAGCCAGGGGTGGCAAAAGATATGCTGCAGCCCCTGGTAGGCCTTGGATGCACCTACGCCCTGGGCACCTATAGTGCTCTGTACAGGGGCTGATAAGGTGACCCAAGCCAATCTAGTTATGCACCTAGGGTACATGGAATCCATTTTACAGAGAGAGCAGATAGCCTGGGGCCCTGATTAGCAGGGAGCCAGGCCAACTAAGTCGAAAACCAGCTAAACACAATGCAAAAAATCTGGGGTAACCATAGTCAGTTAGCCACCTTCCTACAGCCTCCTTAATGATGCTCATACACTCCGGATTCAGCTGTAAATGCCCGTACGGGATGACTTCAGGAGCCACGCTGCCAAGCGCAGGGAGGGCAGATTGGGATGGAACACTCGCCCCTCCTGTTTGGACAGAAGATCTGGGCGACAAGGCAATCTCCTGTGTGGCATTATTGACAACTGGAGGAGATCTGGGAACCACCACTGGCGTGGCCATTCTGGGAAAGTTAGTATCATTCTGGAGTGGGCCTTGTGCAGCCGATTGAACACTGCTGGTATCAACGGTGTCGATGGAAAGGTGTACAGCAAGTTTTGACACCAGTCTATCAAAAGGGCATTCCCTTGAGACCCTTTCTGGTAGAACCTGGACGCGAAGACGAGGCATTTTGCATTTGCCGTGTCTGCGAACAGATCGATGTCTGGTGTTCCCCAATCCTGGAAAATGCTGTGTGCGACGTCTTCGTTGAGTACCCAGTCGTGAGCTTCAATGAAGTCTCTGCTGAGGTCGTCCGCCTGTGAGTTGAGACTCCCCGGTAGGTGAATTGCTGTTATGGACAGGTCTCGTGCAAGTAACCAATGCCAGATGGCCAGGGCTTCTATGGACAGAGTCCTGGATCTGGTACCCTCTGCTTGTTTAAGTAATACATTGTAGTTGTATTGTCTGTTTGCACCAGGAGGGACCGAGTCTGTAGCGATGGCGCCAGGGACTTGAGAGCAAGATGGACCGCTCTGAGTTCGAGTAGATTGATGTGATATCCTTTCTCGAAGTCTGACCATAGCCCTTGTACCTGCAGAGGGCCCATATGTGCCTCCCAACCTTGGAGAGAAGCATCTGTTATCAGAGTCTGCGTTGGTGGGTCCTGATGAAAAGGAACTCCCTTCATCAAGTGTGCCTTCTTCATCCACCACCGGATGGAATCTCTTGTAGACTGTTGGAGATGAGTTCGATCCTCCCAGCATCCCGTCCTCTGTTTCCACTGATCTTCCAGACACTGTTGTATAGGACGCATCTGCAAACGCGCGTTTGGCACGATGAAAATGCACGATGCCATGGACCCCAGGAGAGAGGACACTTGCCGAACTCTCGGACGTGCAGACTGAAGGAGAAGCAAACACTTCGCCTTGATGGATGACCACCTCTCCTCTAAAGCACACACGTTTTCTTCTTCCGTGTCCAATTGAGCACCCAGTTAGTGGATCTTCTGGGTGGGGTTCAATATGGAGTTCTTGTAGTTGACTTGCAGACCCAACTTGCCCATGAGTTGGAGGCATATCGACAGATGTTCTTCTAGAAGCGATGGGGATGAACTCTTCAGAAGCCAGTCGTCTAAGTACGGATATATGAAAATCCGTCTCTTTCGAAGACAAGCCGCCACTACCGCCATACATTTTGAAAATGTTCTGGGAGCTGATCTGAGGCCAAAAGGAAGCACTGCATACTGATAATGATGAGCCGCTACTTGAAACCTGAGAAACTTGCCATGTTATCTGGATACCGGAATATGAAAATAAGCATCTTTCAGATCGATGGAGCACATCCAATCCCCCTGGTGTAATTGAGGGAAGATCTGGTGAAGAGCCAGCATTCGAAACCTCTCCTTCCGAATGAATTTGTTCAACCGTCTCAAATCCAGAATGGGTCTGAACTCCGTAACTGGACCTTTTTTCTTTACGAGAAAGAATCGAGAGTACAGACCTTGACCTTTCTGCTGAGATGGAACTGGTTCTATGGCCTTCTTCTTCAGAAGGACGTTCGCTTCCTGTTGTAAGCGCTTTATATTCCACTTTACCATCTTTAGAGGATGCATGACAGGGGGTGGCTTCTTGAAACTCAAAAGGTACCCGCTCTGAATGATACCCAGCAACCATCTGTCCTTTGTGATCTGTTTCCTCTCGTCCAGATAACACACAATACTTCCTCCAATCGGAGTGGCTCACAGTTGTAGAGGAAGCTTCCGTTCATTGTTTTTGAGGCTGCTTGGTAGCAGATGATTGCTGCCTATTTCCATTGCCTCTGCCTCGTCCAGGCCGTCGCTGTTGGAATTGCGACCTCTGTTGATTCTGGCCTTGATTTTGCGAAGACCAATTCGTCTGTTGGCTCCTCTGCTGAAAAGATCTCTTGTCATAGGGACGAAAATTACGCCGACGTTTAAATTCTTTCTTCTTTTCAAGGCCTACGGCCTTAAGAGTGTCCAACTCCACTTTAATTTTAGACATCTCGTTGTCAGCGTGAGATCCAATAAGAGTCGAACCATTAAACGGTAAATTTACCATTTTCCTCTGAGCCTCCGGCTTTATCCCCGTAAGGCGAAGCCAAGCTGTACGTCTAGCACAAACACCGTGTGCATAACCATGAGCTGACAGATCCGCCGCATCAGCAGCCACACTAATGCTCTGGTTAGCCACCAATCCTCCTTCTTCCACTATTTCCAGGAAGTCTTTCTGATCCTCCTTAGGGAGTTTATCTGCAAAACGAGCCACTGAGTCCCAGAGCAGACGGTCATAGCGGCCCAATAAGGCTGCTGCACTGGCCACTCGCATGACCGACCCTGAGGTGTTGCACATTCTTCACCCCAAGGAATCCATACTCTTACTATCCTTTTCAGGTGGAGCAGAAGAGGTATATGCTGCAGAATGCGCTTTTCTGACTGCTGCCACAATAAGTGAGTCTGGAGGTGGGTCAGAACGCAAAAACATTGGATCTTCTTTTGGAGCCTTGTACTTCTTAGCAATCCTAGAAGGACCTGAACCCACCGTGGCCGGAGTTAGGAATGTTCTCATTGCTGGTTCTATCAACCCGGGCACTAACGGCAGAAGAGGCCTGCCAGTCTCCGCAACATAACACATCATTAAATGTGCTCAAATCAACCACGGGAGACGCTCTGGAAGGAGAAGTAGATGATATAGTTGGAGAATAGTCTCTATATGAAGATCTTGAAGAAGACGAAGATGATGTAGAAGATGGAGAAGGGGTTCTACGTCTTCTCTGAGGAGTTGCCGATCGCTGCCTCCTACGCTCCCTTGAACATGATTTCTCTCTCACTAAGGATCTCGAGTGTGATCTTCTATGCAGCTAGGTTCGAGGGACCGGAGCTCTCTTCCCCCATCACCGGGCGCATCTTCCAATGTCTAAGACTTTCCAGCCACCTCGGTGACAAGTTAACAGGCCGTTCTGTATGCTCAGGTGAAGCCTCAGGTGACACCTGCACAATATTCAGCCCTGCTGAAGACTTGGAAGCTCTGGAAGCTGCACTGTGCTCAGAGACCAATGAGCCAGAAGGAGTCCATTGTCTGGGCACCCATTGTCTGTCATCTGACACCTACCCTGAGGTTGAGCCCGAATGAGCCACCACAGAAGAGTCCTGGTGCACTGTCTCTTGCCCCACCGCAGATCTGTCGTCTTGCTGATCATGCGGTGAAGACTCCACTATAGGTTCTGGACTTATTTCTGACCTTGACAAAGACCTAAGTGAAGTCCGAGAGGCTGGTCTTGATAGTCTCGATCCCGACCTGTGTTCAGGTGGGGGAGACCTAGACACTCCATGCTTCGAGCCCGAAGCAAGCTTCAACGTCGACCTACGTCGCGATGGAGACCTTGACCTTCTCTTTTTAGGTCTCGACGTCGAATCCTTCGACGCCGTTCTTCCTCTCGACGTCGACCTTTTCCTCGACGATGACGTACATCTCTCTCTCGACCTTGGTCTATCCTTCGACGTCGATCGATGACTCCCTCTCGACGTCGACACTTTACCCTTCGACGTCGACACACGATCCTTCGACGTCGGTCGTCTCTCTTCCCTCGACGTCGACCTCTCATGATCCTTCGACGTCGAATGTTGCACTCCCGACGTCGTCCTTACTGCAATCAACACCAAATGTCTCGAGGTCGAAAAGGATTTCGACGGCGACTGTCGAGACGCTGAACCTTGCCTCACCGGCGAAGTCTTCGACATCGACGGAGCCCTCTTCGACGCCGACACTGCTGACGGCGATCTGGATCTCGACGTCGAGCGCACCTTTTTTGACGGCGACGCTCCCTGGAGTAGATGTTTTTTAGTTCTACCTTCTGGAGATGCTGATCTTCGACGTTTAGGCTGAGAAGATGGCTTAGCAGATGATTAAAAGCCCTTGGAACTCTTCTCACCACGGTTTTCTCTCTCCAGAAGGCCCAGCAACCTAATTTTCTCCCTTTCTCTTAAAGTCCTATTAGAAAGGTTGAGGCAGTGATAACAATCTTCCACCTTATGAGAAGCTGGAAGACACACCACACAAACAGTGTGGGTCAGTTTTCGACATCTTCTTCCCACAGGAAGGACATTTGTAAAATAAAGGTGGCATTCTGACTAAAAAACACCAACAGTTTAGTCAGAAAAAGATAGTAAACCACCACCAAAGCAATTTATTGCCAAAAAATGACAAGAAAAACCAACTTCTGACAGAAAATACTACAAATGAGCAGAGCTCAAGTTCCAGGTTCCTCACAGAACAAGCCGGAAAAAAGAACTGACCTAACTGTCACCTGTGGTGCATGATGGGAACAGAGTTCTCCTGGAGGCCTTAAAGGCAAAGTGTGCAGATTCTCTGGGGCCTTAAAGGCAGGGTGCCAGTCTGATTTTCTGTACACAGACATTTTTCCATATGCAGCCTTTTAGGCTAATAACTGTTTACAACAGGTTCTTTGCTGAAAATAAAAGGTTTTTCATGGTTATGAAATGCATTTTAGGCTCATGCCTGTTTATTGCATTTATATACAGCATATTTTCATGCTTCAGAACGTGTGTAAGGTTTGGTTTGATTAGCCTATGCATTAATGTTAGGCTGGATATTATGGTTATTATACATGTGTATGTGTATAATTAGTTAGTACTATGTACTTTTGGTTATATTTACACATATATATGTATATTGTTTATGTGTTCCGGGTTCCCGCTCATGGGCGGAGATAATTCAGTGCTTATGACTATTAATGAGTATCCCCTGGAAGAGAACTACTCAGGAGCCCACAGGGCCTACTGTGTAGAACCGGCCTCATGATGTGTTTGTATGAGATTGATAGACATAAATCTCTTGTTTTTGCAACCAGCAAGGAGCGATAAAAGTACAGTTCCAATACCTTCAACAGCCAGGACAGGTACAGGTGCATAGTAGGATGGCCCAAATTCTTTCTTGTCCACTATTTTCTCCCTAATTAGGTCGCCAACCTTTGGGATCCAACCAGGAACAGCTTGCACTTTCTTCACTTTACCAGTGGCGGTGTGCTTTACTTAGACGTTGCTTTATTCATCCCGGAAACTGTTCAGAGCCTTTATAACTCTGTGTACTTTCACCCTGCTAACCAGTGGTAAAGTACCCGTGCTTTCCCTTTAAACATGGGCAAATTGACATATTCTTAATTAGTATATCTATCTTACATATAATTCCCTAGTATATTGTGCAAAATGTATTCCAGGCCTGTCAGTTAAGTGTTACTAGCGGGCCACAGCATCTATTGTGCCATCCAGTGACAGTGTAAATATGGCTTCAAGCTTACCTGCAATTCGACCTTTCAAAATAAACCCCTTTGACAGGCCAAAACCTCCCATTTCAATAGTTATAAATGACTTCTATGTAGGCCTAGTGGTCCACAAGGTAAGGTACATTTAAAAGTAGGAAACCAGAATACAGATTAAAGTCCTAATACTGTATCTTATGAATGGGACTAATTAGAAAAATAATTAAAAAAATATTTTTAATTAACTTTTCTCTGCCTGAGGTTCCTGGAATCCTAATGTGCATTTGCTCACCAACTTTTGCCAGACAGTAATTAGCATATGAATAGATGTGAAATGTTTCCGAAGAGCAAACAATTGGATGACCTGAATGGGCAGAGATGATTCATCTGAGCCTCACAGGATATGCAGGCTGGGTCTGCGAGTAGCCTTTTTTTACATTACAGTGTCAAATCCTGCTGGAATATCAAATCCTGCTTCACAGGCCTCCTAGGATTAGATATAACAATGGAGGTGAATATGAAAGGACAGGAACAGGATGGCAAGACAATTTTTGTTTATCCACTGTCTGACTGCCAATGAACCTTGCTTTGTTCTACCAGAATGGCATCTCTGAGTTTATTGTGGGTACAGAGGCTGTTCGAAAATGGATTTTAATGTTAGATGTGGAGGACACCAGGATTCTCACAGTATTTTCCCCCCACACACACCCCAGCCCTTAGAGCTGAAGTTCGGTGTAGCTGAATACTATTGCCATCTTAAAAATATCCAAAGTGGGTAGGGTTGGCCCTAGGACCTTTTAGCCCATTGGTTAGCTTGTGCCCAGGAGTCTCTGGCAATAACAGTGGTCCTATGGTGGTCTGCCTGCCCAACTCGTAATATGGTGTTCAGACCACTGGTGTGCAGGAGCCACACTGCCGCCATCGGACTGCCAAACTCGTAATCTTCCCCTAAGTCAGTAGGAAAAATCTTTGACCAAGATGAACCTAGTTGGTCTAGCCAGCCCGCACTCCATCACGCCAGCCTCATATTGCAGCTGGGTTCCAGTCAACCTACTTATACGTTTAAAAATTCATATCTACAGTTCCTCTCACTGGATTTTTTGTCATTTTTGGGTCATTATGTTTCTTAAACTGTACTCTGTTTTCTACTTTGGTTTGGGTGTTTAATTGTTTTGCATTTCAAAATAATACTATTGTTGTACAGCATAAACACTGTGCCCTAAAGTAAGTCTCTCTGCTCGGTGCCATAGCTACCAGGTTGTTGAGCTCAGAATAATTTTGTGACTTTAAGGGTTAATCCTGAGAAGGGATTTGATTATTTCTTGAGGTGTGTGGTCATCTACCCCAATTAACCATCCAATTTCTTACAATAGGCTGAAATAAATGCAAATGAAAACATAAACAACAGAAACATGATTTTGTCTTGTACATAAAAGACATTAAATAAAAGTAATGAAATGGAAGTAATTTATTGGTTTTTTACTCAGTCCCCCATACACCCCCATATGGTCTTCCTTGGTTTGACTTTTGTCAGTTTTAGCAGACAACAGTCAAAAGCAGTACCCTCTTTCTACAGATGACTGGAAACCATTATTGTATATCATTGTTTACTGTAGAAATAATCATCACCCTATGCGAACAGAAGAACATTGTACATGCTCATGCTTCACAATTGTAACATTTCCCCCAAAAATGTAGGGTTTGAGGTTACCGTTTCCAAGTCAAATTGCATGAATGTGGGTGACTGCAACAAACTTTGGCCAGCATTTTATTTAGTTGTATGAATGCCATACATATTTAAAACTAATCTGAGATGTTTTCTAAACTCAATCGGTATCTGGTATAAACCATATTAATTCAAGGTATATACAACATATTTCTGCACAATGCATAGATGTGTCAAATTCCATGGGTCAAGATATTGAATATATTTTTACTGAATTGTTGTTTTGAGAGAGCCTGAACATTTTACCCTCTGGACTTTTTATTCAACTACTTACATCATTGGTTTTCGCATTTTAACTCCTATTACTATTACTAAGTACTATTCGAGTGTAAACATTATAAGCACAAAAAATAACACAAAATGCATTACTTTCCATGAATGTATAAATATAGACATAAAATCCATGTATTAATAAAAACATTCCATAGATCAAAATTTAAACCAAGTCTCACTGACAAATCATGAGGGCACAACTTGATAAACATTGTTAATCATCACTCATGGCACTGCACCTCACACCAGCTGTGATTGTAGCCAGTTGTGCTTGTGCCATTACAGCCAGGCACTGTGTATCTTGATACAGAGCAGTCAGGCTTAACTTAGAGACAATGCGCAGAGTATTTGTACAACACTTCAAACAGTAATACAGTTACAACACTCCACAAAAGGACCCCACACTAGTTTAGGAAAATTAGAGCAATTGGTAACAAATAAAACAAGATCAAAATGACAAACATCCAATTAGTAGAACCAGAGATATGCAATTTCAAAGATTTCAGTCAAAATAGCGCCAAAAAGCACAAAGTGTCAACTATGGACATCTGGTCATACTGGACCGGGACAAAGTCATAAGTTTAGGCAAACTGTGATGTGGCACAGGCCAGCTACAGGGACACAGTTAGGCCTGCTCAACAAAGTACCTTACATCCTGGTTTGCAGAGTGTTACTAGGGTCCATGTTGAAGATGCGTCGCGCTGCCTAAGCGATGTGTCAATTCAAAGATTCGGTGAGGCTGCGATGCAGGGCCTTTCATCATCGTTAATTATCATGTCAATGATGGCTTGCAATGTGAAGTCTGGTATTGAGGATACATCGTGCAGTCAGGGTGATCTGTCAGTTCCGAGGGTCTGCAAGGTGGAGTCCAGCATTGTCATGGATGCTGCCGATGACGTGGGATGAAAGGGCCTGCATCGATGATGCATCGCGCAGCTGGGGTTCAAGAGAGTCTGCAGAGGTGATGTGGGTCTTACAATAGGTCCGATTCATGCATCAGTAGCAATTAATCGGTTCTGCTGGGGTTGTGCCGTGCAGCAGAGGAGATTTGTCGGTTCATCTGGGTCCACAGAGGCTGGCAAAGCATCTTAGGCCACTTCCAAGAATCCAGCACTAATTCCAATTGAATTGAATTGGAAATAAGGACTGGAGTGACACCATTTGGCAGGGCAGACTCACTGATGGCAGAGTCCAGTTGTAGATGCAGGGTTTTTGGAAGCCTGTCATGTCCCTGTGGCTTCAGATCAGGAGGCTAGCCAATCAGCCGTTGGAGTCACTTTGGAATTCTAAGTTCAAAGGATGCAGGTCCAGATCCTTCTCACACAGGCACAAAGGCAGCAGGCAGCAGGTCAGCACAGCAAAGCAGGAGGCCAGCAGAGTGGCAGTCCTTTTAGCAGCACAGAATTACTTATTCCTGGCAGAATATCCATAGGTCCAGAAGTGTTCGGAAGAGTTGGTGTCTGAGGTCCAATATTTAGACCCAGTTCCGCCTCAGAAGGAGCAGAAGCTTCTAGAGGCTTCCTTTTGTAGTACACATGTACCTTGCCTCCCCTGCCCTGGCTCCAAATTAACTACAGGGGGTAGGAGCCCTTTGTATGGAGGCAGGACACAGCCTATTCAAGTCAAAGTAGGGCTGTGACTAGCCTTTCTCCTCCTGCCAGTGATGGCCCATCCAGACAGGACTAAGCTCTCTATTGTGTATGGAGGTCTAGGAGGAACACACTCAGGCCAGCTGCCAATTACACCCTTTTATGTGACTCATAGACAAGCCATATGCATCAAATGTCTAAGGCAGGAGCATGCCAACTTTCTAAAAAAAATACATTTTTTAAAATGACAATTTAAAATCTGATTTCACCATAAGTTAGGATTTTTCATTACAATTCCAAAGACACCAAACATTAACTAATTACCTGTTACCATTTGGAAATGACAGCTTATTAAATGTAATAATATAACTCCAATGTTGTCCTACGAAAATGATAGTCCTTGCAGTAGTGAAAAATGAATTTGAGAGTTACCAGGGCAGTAAAACTTAAAGGTACATGTCCTATCTTTTAGTTACATAGCACCCTGCCCTCTGCACTGTCCAGGGATACCTTAGAGTTGACTTAGATGTATTAAAAAGAAAAGTTTGGGGCTGGAAAAGGGGTTATTTTGCTAGATCAAAATCACTGTTTAAAGAACAATGCACAGACTGCAAAGGCAGGACTGAGACATGTCTAAAGTTCTACGTAAGATGGCGGCACAATCAGTGCTGCAGGCACACTAGTAGCATTTAATAGAAAGGCCCTGGGCACAGGTACTGCCGCTTTACAAGGGACTTACAAGTATGTTAAATATGCCAATCAGTTATAAGCCAATGTTATGTTTTCAGGAGTGAGCGCATGCACTTTAGCACTGGTTAGCAGTGGTAAAGTGCCCAGAGTCCTAAGGCCACAAAAATAAGATCATCAAAAAAGTGGGTGTGAAGAAAAAAGTTTAGGGGAAGACTACCTAAGGCTGACAGTTCTAACACATGTCCCCCTTATCTGAAAGTGGGAACATCTACTCCTCCTAGGAGTTCTCATCACTGAGCTGGAAAAATCTGGAGAGGCCATCAGCATTAGTTTGGTCTGACCCAGGGTGGTGTTCCACCATAAAGTCAATTCTCAGTGGGGATATGGAACACCTCAACAATTTGGGATTCTCCCCTCTCATCTGCATCAACCATGTATAGGGCCTGTGGTCTGTCTGAACCCGGAAGTGATTCCCAAAAAAGGATGGTCTCAGCGTATTCCGTGCCTAGACCACAGCAAAGGCTTCTCTCGCAATAGCACTTCACCTCTGTTCCCTCGGAAGTAGCCTCCTACTAATGAAGGCTATGGGCTGGTCTAGGTCCTCCTCATTTAACTGTGACACTACTGATTCTGTGCCAAGTTCTGAGGCATCAGTTTGCCCAAAAAATTCCTTGGAAGAGTCAGGGGCCTTGAGTACATGGAGTGTACACATGGCCTGTTTGAGGGAGTCAAAAGACCCTCTGATGGGCCCCTGTCCAGATCACCTTCCTTGGCTGCTTCTTCGAAGACAGCTCAGTCAAGGGGGCAACAGGGGTGCAATATCCCTTGACAAACCTCCTACCCTACCTAGCGAGGCCTAATAATGACCTGACCGAAGTCTGAATTTTGGGGGGCAGCCAGGCCATGATGGTTTGATTGTGGCTGACTTTCTTACCATCTTTTTAACTTAAAAAGTATTATCACAGATGAATTGTTTTATCTCTTTTTAACTGTTTTAATTATTTTTAACCTGTTTGTATATATCTGTGCTTGTTTTTTTATGGTGAATAAGCGAAATAAAGAAATATTGGACTGGAATCTAATAAATACATCATGTATGTACCCCAGTAAGACAAAATGTTAAGGCTGGAGCCCTTCACTCCGCCCAGTGTTGTTTCTTTGGTGCAAATGTCTTATTTAAATAGGGAAAACAGACACCAATCATTATATCGCACTAATTGGCTTAAGAAGGCACAAGAGATTTAAAAATGTAGGGGCCGATTAGGATGGAGGATTTTCCGCCTCCTCTGGGCCGGCGGAAGCCACCTCCGGCCCGGAGGAGGCGGAAAATCCATTGCGGGCTCACCAAAGACCCACCGCCACATTACGATGGCTGGTGGGTCTTGGTTTCTGTCTGCTGCTTTTCCGCCGCGGTCGGATTACAACCGCGGCGGAAAAGCTCTCATTTGGCTGGCAGTGTCTATCAGACACCGCCGGCCAAATTAGGAAGCATTTGAAAACATGCTTTTCCGCGGCGGTTTTTCCGCCGTGGAAAAGCATGTGTACTTTTGATTTTGGGGGCCCGTTGCGGGCCCCCAGGGTGTTGGTGGGTGGGGGGTGCACATGGGGGGTACCTATGGTACCCCCCAGCATTTACATGCACAATGCGGCAGGCACCGCGCGGTGCCTGCCGCTTTGTGCATGTAAATGTTACACATGCACTTTTAACATTGCGGCGGGTGCTGCTTGAAGCAGCACCCGCCGCAATGTTAAATATCCAGGATGTGACCGCCAGGGTGGCGGTCACATCCTAATCGCACATGAGGGATCGCCGCAGCCCATGCGGACGTTCCCTCATACTCTGGGGTCGCGGACGGACTCAAGTCCGTCCGCGATCCTAATCGACCCCATAGTTTGGTACCATATTTTTATTTCACACCATAGCTTCCGAAAATTGCGAAGTACAGAAATACTGATCGGCATAAGAATATTGTATTGCAAAATGTCTAAAAGCCTCGATCTCCTCAACTTCCATGACTAGTTTAGGCAGCCATAGAAAGACTCTGAGGTACAACAAAGGGGATGTTGCACTTTGTCTACACCTCCGTTGCACTTCCAGGAACAAATAAAAGCTGGGAGAACATCAGCTGTCATGACCAGACTCAACCTTTACTGGCCCAAACAGGACTAATTAGGTCATTCTTCAGCACGACAGAACAATGCCAACTCCAAACTGCATAACTCATGGCCATTAACAGCCACTCCCTCACCTTAAGCAGGGTCCCACTATGATTCTATACACCAGAACATGTGTGGACTCAACAGCCAATAAAGCACTGAATTAATGCAAAGCACTCTTGGATTGGTTGTATTACAGCGTGTGCTCTAATCATAAATTACTTCACACAAGTCCATCCAAAACTAAACTCTAAGGTTTCTTGTTTAACCATGGGATTGGTTGTTTGCGACCTGGAAGTACTACATTCCACTGACTAAAACATATTGTTCACCTAAAGATAAATAACTGTCAATGGACATTAGGCTGAATTTATGAGCTGTCCGTGTAAGTAGGGCATCTGTGATCATTTTACCAGTAAAAGAAAACTTATTATAGGACCTTATTGCTTATGATTTATCATTGTACCGGGGTCCACCACATCTTTATTGCCTTATCCGGTGCTCACTGGATCTTAAAAGAAAGGAAGACCCAAACCTTTCTACCTGCTGTACCAACAAGCATTGGTCAATGCAGGAAAATATGCTACATCCAACAGAACTGGAGGAAAAGTAAGTAGCCCGCACAGGAACCAATGAAAAGCCAGGATGAGAGGGGATGGGGTGTAAACGCTTTCCAAGCCATACGGAATAAACAAGCCCAATCCCCCTTAATACAAAGCCTATATCAAGCAAATATCCTACTAGAAAAAGCCAAACTGACAGTAGAGATCACAAAAAGTGCAAAAAGCCTAATAAAAATAATACAAACGTGGGAGCCATGGTGGTGGAGGTAGTAGTAAAAAAGGCAACAGTAACAGAACTGTGGCATTAAGCGGCGGTGGGAGAAAGAATACTATATTTGAATGTAAGCAGCTAGGGAGCTGAAGCTAAACACAAACAAAAAACAACAGTGCAGGCAATCAAGAAAAAATAGTCCTCCAAGTAACAGATGAAGAACTATGGCAGAATGAGACAGTGTTAAGTCCCTGCTCTGTTGGAGGAACGGAAGAGAGAAAGGAGGGACAAAGAGTCAGGACTGACTACTAGCAAGCAAGAATTTTTAAAGGACACTGGCATAGACACCAAATTACTTTCATATTTCACTTTATTAATTCACAACTAATTATTTATGGGTTCCGGAGTAGGTTGCTACTCACCGAAAAAGCACTTAGACACCTTGTCAGGGGTAGTAAGTGCTATATAAATGCAATTACAATACCATACAATACAAATGAAAAGCAATGGCAAGAAACTGGTTGGATTTGAAGCCTACAGACTGATTCCAGCAGGCCTCGAAGAGACAGCGCATGCGCTGTCTAGCTCGACCTAAAATGCCACTTTTAGAAAGTTGCCATTGTTCTGCCCTTTGCCCTTTAGTACCTACAGTCTGGCCTGGGTCTCATGACTGGGTGTAACTGACAGACATTGTGAATTCCTTCCAGATAGTCACACAATAGAGGGAATAGGTGTGCCTAAGTGAGCCATCTGCTGGCAGGATGGGGGCAGAGCTGAGCACAGCCCCACTTACAATTGAATAGCCTGTGAAATGCCTTTGCAAAAAAGGTGTTACAACCCAGCATTGTCACGTCAGCAAGCTTGGATCCAGGGCAGGGGAGGTAGGAAATTCCATGCACTTAAAAAATAATGTTTAGAAACTTCTCACTAACTTCCAGTACCAGGGCACCAGTGTATAAAAGTAGGACCCAGACACCAACTCTTCAGTGCACATCTGGACCTATAGATATTCTGCTGTGCTGCAGGAAGTACTGCCACTCTGTTGGTATTATACGGTTCCTACAAATTTAGTAGACTGTGTAGTATATCAACAAAGCTTCATAAAACAGTGACTGAGTCTTCTTATATTCTCAGGAAATGTTGGTTCGGCTAACTCACAGTACCACATCTAAACTGTTAAACCTCCAGAGTTCTATATGCTGTCGGCAACCTCGAACATGACCACTATTATTCCCAAGGAATTTGTGGAAACAGAGCTAACCCTTTTGTTTGTCACTTTTGCATGCCCAAAGTGTTACAAAGAGAAGAGAAAATAATACAGTTTCAAATATTAATTGAAAAGATCTAATCCTTGTAAAAAACATAAACTGTGATAATTAGACTAATGAGGTATCATTGTTATAAGCATTATTAGAATGGTGAAAAGCACAAACAATTCAACCATGCTAATTGTTCCCAATGGTACTCCTAGCTATCATGAATACCTCTACTCTAGTGAGTTTAGTGTCACAAGGACAACCCCATATGCCCACAAGGATCAGGGTTAGAATAGGTTATATAAACACTGTGGAGCTCTGTGTATGAAGCCGGAATGCTCTTGTGTAAATCTGGAGAAACCATCAGGGGATGTATTGTTTGTGCAGCCTAATGGTACATTCTCAGACTGATACATTTTCTGTTGCTGTTATGTATTCTCCTCCAACACAAATGAAAATTACAGTGTAAATCATAAAAAGTGCAGACGACGCACTGCTTAAGTTAAGTTGATTCAAATTTTTAGCACAGTGTACTCATTGAATAACTGCCAAAAGATTGTGTAAGGTTAAGGGTGTTTTTACAGTTGTTGATGCTGATGCTGAAGGTGCCCAGCTAAAATTCAAAAGAGAGTACTTGGACAATGTTTGGCTAAAAACTGCTCAGCAATCTGCACAAGGTGCATCAACCTTCAGATTGAATTTGTGGCATCTCTTGCTACATTCTTCTCCCTAGCAGCAAATCTGTTTCAGTGGTCCTTCGCCAAAGGGATATCTGACCTCATGGAACTGTTTTTGACTACAGCTCTCTTCCTTGTCCCGCTGGAGATTTTCGACTTTCATTTTGACGACTATGTCTGAACATATAAATCTTCACCACAGCTTTAACCCAAGACTATCCAGTGATTACATTCCCTCATCGGACACCTTCTGCAGCCTTGCCCTGCTGACATTTACTTTATCAGAACATTGTTTTCAAGAACTTTTCCAAGTCTGAACGTAAGCGCTGATCGAGCCCAATCAACTAATTGCATCCGAAACACGCTCCATCATGATAAGCCATATTTTCCTACTTTAACCTGGTCTCGCACAACTAGATGTCTATGGTTGGCGCTTTGATATTTTAGGTGCTAGTTACTTAAAAATGTTATAGCTTCAGTTAAATTTATTGGATTCTTGCCATTTTGGTGTCAAATAATTTACTAAAGTGTACTCTGGTTTAGGGTTTTTCTTGCATGATGTTTTCACTTTATTACATTTAGTGTGCTGCATAAATACTTCACACATTGCTTCTATGTTAAGCATGGCTGCTTTTTGTGCCAAGCTACACAATGTTAAGAACCTGTTAATTTAGGGACTTTTAGTGTTACAGCCTACAAGGGAGTGTGGCTGTTGTTTGACCAGGGCTCAGACACCAGTCAACCAACAACCCAATTTTTAACAGAGACATATCCTGCCAACTACATACCTCTCTTGTACTTCAAGCTGATAGTTTCCCCACCATACCTTCCAGGTGTTATGTCCTTCTTGTATTACCTCTGCTCGAACTTGAATTTTTCTTTAAACATGCTTTTGGATTAAATTGTGAAATGGGAAAAGAAGCAATGTTCATACGAATTTCAAATCCATTTATTTTACCATATACAGTGGATTGTTTCCCCACACCCTCTACCTGCAATATATATATTTAATTATTTCATTGAAATCTTCTGAAAATCATTTCTATTCACACTTAAACTCTCATTGAGTGTGGCTGTCTAGGAAGAATAACACAAAGCCCGCCTGTCAACTACACTGAGTCATATGACCAAAGGCGGATTTTAAAATAAAAGTTCAGCGATACCAAGCATGAATCGGTTTTCTCTTCCCATTTGGAAATTACACTTATAAAATGTAATACAGCATTTTCAATGTTATCCTATGGGAGAGATAGGTCTTGCAGTTATAATGTAAAATGTTTGGGGGAGGTTTTCACCTCGATGACATGTAAAATGTAAAAGTACATGTCCAGCTTTTTAAATACACAGCATCCTGCCCTTGGGACTTCAAAGTACATTAAATATGCCAAATGTATTTGCAATGTTTTTTTTAAATCACGCAATAAATAAAATTTACTTGGGTAGAAGCAGAATCTACCCTGTTTTAAGAGAGAACACAAGCCCATTCGCACTGGTCCTAAAGGCAACATAACAAATTCAGTAAAAAGTAAAGGTTTGGGGATGACCCTGCAGAAAATGACAGGTCCAATACCACCCATTGATTCCAAGTATTTGGATGCTCCATACTCAGTTGTAGTTCACTGTTATAAAGGGAAAATTAAGAAAGTTGTTTTGTTGTTTACAAAATGCTACCATGTGGCACTGTAGTTACTTCAGAGTCCTAGTTTTCCTCAGTAGATTACAACAAGTTTGGATTCTGGGTTCAGCAGCTGTGTGTCGTCCAATAATTAGTGAAACACATCCAATATATCAATCCTTTTGAAATTGTCTTGATAATTAGTTTCATGAATGCATGTACATGGCATTCATGGATGTGATGTCCATAGGCCAGCTGCTGTGTGCTGCTCTGGTGCTCCCACCTTGTCATGCCTCCCTGGGTCTAAGTGGGAGACTCGCCTGTTCTGGCCCAGGGTGGTGTGACTCTCCTGTCAGTGATGCCATAATGTCATTGGCACACTGGTGCCCAGAAAAACACTTTCTGGTTTTCCTGAAAACAGCCCCATTCCCTGCACTCCCAGGAAATTGTGTAGAAAGGGAGGTGTAACCCAGAGCCTAATTCACAAAGGGAAACTTAGATCTGAAATCTAAGGGACCAATTCTTAAAGGTAAACTTAGACTTTTCAGGTACACTTTGTACAACATATACTAGCAATGTACAGGCTAGTTAAGTGTACCAATCAGAAATTAGCATATTTAACTGTGGTTATAGTGGCAATGAAGGTAATGTGCACCCAGATCTAAAGCCAGCACAACTATAGGGTACAGCAAAGGGTAAACAAATGCTATGTGACCACACAGAAAATAAAATTTCCTTCAAATAGTAGACTGTTCTTACATGAAAAGTTTGTCAACAATTAAGCATTATAATCCACTGCTGAGGAAAATAACAACTGTCAAAGGCCAGAGTCCAAATTATTTGACTAAGTCCCAGGCAACAATCTGTAACAAGGGTCGGGCCCTTTACAACTGTTATAACCTGAGGCAGCAGGGCTATACAGCTAGTAGAACATTCCACATACAGGAGTTAGAATGCTCTAAATTTAAAAGGTAAAAACCGAAAGACAAACCATGGAATGTTGGAGCAGATGCTTGGTAGCGACCATTATTGGTCCTGAGCCCCTCCATTGTCTTCAGTGGAGCTCTCAATATTTCAATTCTCCAATATAGCCTTGTAAAAAGCTCACTGCTGAGGATTATACAAGTTGTTAAAAGCCCTAAACCAATGTTATAGGCCTCAGCCATAGAGAAATCTAAAGAGGGAGAGGGCCTTTAACAACCAGTATAGAGTAAGGAAGAAAGGATAAGGGTAGAATTTTCTAAATTAAAAAGATAGAAACAGAAAGACAAATAGCTTCAATTCTAGGTAGACCCTCTATATATCCAGAGGATTGTGTCCTGACAGATCCAACAGATAGAAAGGTGGATTCTACCTAGGGAAGGCATTTTTAGCAGAGAATTTGGCCCTGAAGAGGGTACTTATTTGGTGTATGCTACTCAATATATGGTCAAGAACTTTGGCAAGCTAGCTGTAGCCATTCAAAAAGGAATGGACTGGTCTGAATTACTGGTGGCAACGGAACAGCAAACTAAATTCTTCATCAGCCGTAACTACAGCAACTGCAATGGCCACCGGTATGATTGTCTCTGCTAGAAGAAAAACCTTTGGGTGAGTGAATAAAATGCAGAGGCAGACGAATAGGCAGTGCTGCTAAAAATTTCTTTTGATGCCTGAATGCTCTTTGTTGAACAGTTTCATGCCATCTTTACCAAGGGGTTCAAGGCTCGAAAGCACACCTTACCTTAGAAAGGAAGGTCATCATGGTTCTCAAATATTCTGGGAGTACTACTCAAGGGCTTCTCCCAAAATGGGCTCTGAATATTCTTTCACCAGAAGGAGAAAATATCACCTATAGATTTCTTCATCCAATGGGGAGGGCTTGAAGGATACAGAATCAGCTAAGATAACATTCTGATAGCCATGGTGTTTCCTAAACCTAGAGGCCAGTGGGACAAATAATTCAGAAGTTTAGCCAGGTCTCAGAAAGGAATGTAACAGATTGGTGGGTCTTGAAATTGTTCTGGAGAGGCTATCCTATAGACTTCTTGGAGTGGCCAACTGAGATGGGTCTCATCTGTACACGTTTGCCAAGATTTGACAGAAAACTGCCACTAAAGCAGCGATAATGGGCTTGATAATACGCCCTTGAGAATTCCAATAGAAGCTCATGTTGTGCTGTGAACATGGGCTTCTATTGGAATTCTCAAGGGCGTATTATCAAGCCCATTATCGCTGCTTTGGCTGCAGTTTTCTGCCGCTAAAGTGGCGATAATTTTAACTCAATTCCTTGATAATATGCCCCTTAGTTCCTGGGTTTGCTTAGAAAATATAGGTCAAAATCTGGTTTTCACGTCCTATGACTTATGAGAACTTATCGCAGGCAGAAAATATTTGCTCATTTGCCCACACTGTTGTCATCCTAACCCACCTTTGTTCATCCTTCCTTTCTCTTGATTACTCCAAAGTATCTCCAGGTTCTACACCTCCTTTACATTCAGGGATCCTACCAATGCCACCCTATATAAGTAATCTGTGCTTCTTTCATAGGCACATTTATGGAATCCTCGTTAACTTAGGAGAGCCTCCGCTCACTGTGCTACACACACTGAGTTAAAGGCAAGGATGTACAATGAAGAAAAGAGAGGTTATTAAATATTAATAATCCGTGTCTAGTGATATCTGCGCAATTAGTGTCTGACTGACAAAAAAAGCTCCATTAATGAGTGGTTGGTGGGGAGGCTGCGGGTTCAGGTCTCTCGGCCTTGAAAAGGGAAAGATATTATTAGAAGTTAATTTCCTTGGATGCAACTGCCCAGTCTTTCTCTTTTTCTTGACTGCAGAGAGAAGTCATCTGTAGGCTGTAGTTGAGTAAATCATTTAGTTGTGGCTTAATACATCATATTTACAGCATTCACGCTACCTCTTATGAAGACACAAGTCAAAGGAATTATTTTTGCATTGTATAATTATATATTTTTATATAGAGTGGTACACAAGGTCAGGCGTAATGCATGGAGTTTAGATCTTGTCCTGTGCTATTGTGGTATTCGCTGTTTAAAGGTAGGCGAGGTGAGGTAATTAAAGACCTCCTGTCCTCCCAGGACCTATTTGAAGCCAGTTCATTGCAGTGACAGACTTTGTGTATGCCGCTGTGGCACCAGACTGGAGTAAATATGTTTAAAGGTGGCACACATTGTCTTTTCTGCCTCACTATAAAGGTTTATTCCATCACACCCATCTCGTCTGTAAGGAAATGTAAATGCAGGGTGATCAAAATGTTTAAGAAAGCAAAATAATTTGTGGAGCAAATTAACTTTTTTCATCTGCTATTGAAACAAACTTAATTCCTTTAAGGTCAGAAAACTAAAAAATGTGAAATGGTCAATATCTTAAACACCAAACATATCTATCTTCTAAGGAGAAAATTAAGCCTTTTAAAGTTGATGCATACAGAACGCATTGTAACTATGATAGCCAGATCACCTGTCATAGAAGCACAATGCTTTAAGTATGTGATTAATTTAAAAATGAATTGTACTCTGGGAGTTGTAGTCTTTGCTTCAAGACTCAACTCATCTAATATCAATGGTCTTTGAAAGCTCCTCTCTGGGTACATGGAGTGATCTGTAATCCCTATGGGTTACTACTAAAGAGATACTGATACATGATAGCAATGCTACTTGAACACACTTACACCAGAGATCGAATGTGCATGGTGAGGTTTGTTGCTTACAGGTGATCATTGCAGGGTGTGTGAGGCATGAATGTGCATGGACACCGAAGCATTCCATTTCCTTGTAGAAGAACGTTCACCAGTGACAATACAGAGGATAAATAGTTGTTGAAAGTCCACTCTTTTCTCCACCTCGGATTCCATTTTCCATCAGCCCTGCACTAATGTTGCTGTCCATTCATGTTTCCATCCATTGTATCACACCATCCATGAGTGCCTGCATGTGGGCCCTTATCAGTGCAAATGTGTACCTTTATGTGTCGTGTCTATGGATGTTGTGTCGCCACTGTATTTTGTTCTCTCTATCTTCATAGGTACATCTATGCCTGTTGGTATGTATGCATGAATTCCTCTATACTTGTTGGCCTCCGTGCATGGGTGCCTGATGGGTGTCTGATTATGCGTTGACTGGACGATTTTACAGGTATATGTGTGTATATGTGTGGCCAGGTGCTTGTCTGACTGTGATTGTTGGTCTGTATTAGGCGTGGGCGGAAAATCCGTTCCGCTCGCGGATTTTGCGGATTTTCGGGAAATCCGCAATCCGCGAGATTTGCGAATTTCCCGCAAAATCCGCAAATCCGCGAGCAGCGGATTTTGCTCGCACTGCTCGCACTGTTCGCGCCCCGCGAATAAGTGCAAAATTGCAGAAATACGATCTTAGCAAAACTGAAAGTAACTACTTACCAGGTTCAAAAGTTCAGGCTCATCATTAGTAGCCATTTCCTGGAGTGCTTCCTGAGGGGCCCCTCCAGAGTTCAGTTGCCAGTTGAAACTATTATGTGACCCTGCTCTGAACCTCAGAATAGTTACACATATGCCACAAAGGTCCTGAATTACAGCTAAGGGAGACAAGCAGGAGCCAGGCTGGAAGTTAAAATCCATTAATCAGCCCCTAATTCATTATTGTCAGTTGGGGCAGGGCAGGTGTTGTAACTAATTTTGCAACAATGAAAGCACTTAGCAAGTGCAAAAGATCACTAATCAGGGCGCACTAAGGAAGCAGGTGCCAGCTAAAAAAATATTCTGTGACACATGAATCAGCCCCAAATTAATTCAGGTCACTTGAGGCAGGGAAGGTGTGCTTTGCTTTGCCGAAAATAATGTACACTGGACAACCAGAGGGTGTGGTGATGAAACAGAGGGTGGCATGGGTGGGCCAGAGGGTGGCATGAGTAGTCAGAGAGTGGCAGTGGTGACAGAGAGTGGCAGTGATGAAGAAGAGTGTCCCAAACAGGCTGGACACGTAGAAACAACAAGTTCGCGAAACTTGCGACCCGACAGGTAAGTTCGCAATTTGCGAAAGTGTACAAAACCCTCGCGAACTGGCAGAAACACGGGCGAACACAAAAAAAAAAAAAATCCGCAAATTCGCGGGAATTCGCGGATTTTGCGGATTGCGAATCCGCAAATCCGCAAAATTCACGAACGCGAGATCCGCAAAATTCGCTCATGCTTAGTCTGTATGCAGATGTGTCTCTAGGCATGTTCATCTGAATGTGTATATAAGGTGCCTGTAGATGTGTTTTCACCATCAATCCCCTCTCCATTTGTCCAACTGTCAATCCATGTATGCTTTAATAGTGTGTTTGCCAATAGATGCATATTGTATGTTGCAATGTGTCTTTGTATGTGTGTTTTAGGTCGAACCTGGGCAGCGCATGCGCTGCTCTGCGAGGCATGCTGTATTCAGGTAGGGACTTGTAGCTCCGCCCACTCTGCGTCCATATTTTTTATTGGCTTGTGTCATTGTCCACTGTAAAGTGTGGCTGTTCATTGGTCAATAAGCTTAGTAGTCTCTCTTTAGTACCGCCTTGTCTCATTTTGTAGCCTCTCATGGCGACACCCCCTGTTAAATGTCTTGTTACTCGGTAGTCTTTAATTACAGCCTCCGAGCATTATTTTCTCAAATAGCTTTGTCCTGCCGGCTGCTACAGTCAGGACACTCTGTCTCCTAACGCTTTTTTAAAAATGTTCAGAGCACGGGCGCAGCATTTGCAATACAAAAGGTCTTCCATTTGTGAGAATTTAAGCTATTGGCATGTAAATAACAATGCCTTTTACTTATCTGTTTTAAAAACAATACGTAAATAAAAGGCATTGTTATTTACAATGCCAATGGCTCAAACTCTCGTAAATGTGAGGCCTATAGCATTGCAAATGTTTGTTTTTTAAATGTCTTTACTGCCTTCACAATGCACATAAATAAAATAATCACTTCTAATACACAGTAAGAATAGTCCGTATCGAAGGAAGGAAGTCAGGTAAAGTTCAATCGCTGCTCCTTAGCACCTTCTAATAGAGCATGCATTGTTTGTACACCCTTCGTCATAAGCCCTTCATCTCAGGAGGTTCATTGCACCACATCAGAATGTCACCAAGTATGTGTCAATCGCTGTTGTGCATAGCAGCTCCTTTCCAATCAGTGAACCCATTTTAAATACATAGACATCTCATGACAAACAAAATACCACCACAAGAAATGTAACTGTATTATCTAGCCACCCACCAAACTGAATGTGTGGGTCCTTGAGTGTAATCGCAGCCTAGTCTACAATCCTGTGTAGTACTCAAGCATTGGCTACAGTATTCCGTAGCTAGCAACACCGGCATTGCTTCACAACTGGGTCAAGTGAGGAGGCCCATCACCTCCGCCCGAGTCGGGCCAGTGACAGTGCTCTCAAGGTGGGCGGTCATCCGAGCATGCGTCAAGCTTCTCTATGATACACCCTTAGTTGGAAGACGGTTACACCAAACATCCTCAATGGAGTTAGTGTGTTGTCATACGTACAGGGTCCTTGTTGTGTTACAGGAGCATGGCTTCCTTATAAATTGGGAAAAATCTATTTCTACTCCAACTCAGGTTTCTTGTTTAATCAGGTGAAGGTTCCATACAGATTGCAGATTTGTGACTCTGCCAGACAGACAAAAGAGAGCAAAAGATACAGTCCCTCAAGGATATCTGTCACAGAAGGCTCCAAGGGTATCCTCAATACTACAGGTCCATGGAAATCCAGCAGGTACCATCTATCTAGTCCCTTGGGTGAGAATCCATCTCTAAAAACTGATGGCACGGATACTGGCAGCTGATCCCTGGTGACACAGAATGTCTCAATTAGGATTACATTGACTCATCAGACAAGGGAAGATTTGCATTGGCGGTCATCTGCTATTGTCTCCCTCTCTGGCAATCATCACAACTGGAAGCTGTTCAGCTGGCTCTTTAATCATTTGCTTCCGATATCAGAGAGGACCATGTATTTATCAGGACATAAAACATAATGAGTCAAAGGGAAATCCCTGGAGTCAGGTAACTACACAGTGACTTCTAACCTGTCTAATTTAGGGAAGAAGGACACACAGTGCACTATATGTTAAGAATTATAAATAAAAAGGTTTCCACAAAGAAAATAGAATCGTTAACAATCTATTATTTATTAAAAGCATAGAGTCAAGCAAAATACACAAAAGCAATAAAATTTCATACAATTTCTACAGTACAGTTTAAAATCCAAGGAAAAATACCTCGAAGGAATACAAAATTCATTGAAAACAGTGTTAGACAAGCATAATCATGTTATATAGACATAATAATAGAATACAACACCTATGGAGACATATCTAAAACATATTGACAACGGATAGACAAAAAACAAAACTACATATAATCACAAAACCCCTTGTGTCAATGTGGCTCCCAGATATCTCAGCCACTGTGTATCACCAGATCCAATGGCCTGAACCTCTACTCTAAAACTTTAGTGGACGAGTTGGACATCCATCTAAAGCTTTACCCGGCCCTGACTGGATTCTTTTAAACAAAAACCAGTGCGTCGACGCGTTTCGGTGCAGTACAATGGATTCTGTGGCACCTTCCTCAGGACTTCTCTTGCAGGGGTTTCAAGAAGTAGATAGTTACACCGTATCCCAAATAATGTAGGAGACGTTCCAAAATAGGGTCTGCTTTGCCTCACACTTTGGTTCTGCAAGCTTATCTGTGGCTGTTTCCTCTCCCCTGATGTAGGAGCTCCTTCTCTTGGGGTATCTGCTTTAGGTTTTGTCAGGTTATTTCAATGTCTTTCTCGTATATCTCTTGGAATATTAAAATTTTCCTCGAACGGGCATAGAATGTCGCCGGTATTTACAAGAACTGGATATGTTCCGGGATTCGTCACCACCGCACTTCTGCCTCGTTCCTACACTCGAGGCAGAAGTGCGGTGGTGACGAATCCCGGAACATATCCAGTTCTTGTAAATACCGGCGACATTCTATGCCCGTTCGAGGAAAATTTTAATATTCCAAGAGATATACGAGAAAGACATTGAAATAACCTGACAAAACCTAAAGCAGATACCCCAAGAGAAGGAGCTCCTACATCAGGGGAGAGGAAACAGCCACAGATAAGCTTGCAGAACCAAAGTGTGAGGCAAAGCAGACCCTATTTTGGAACGTCTCCTACATTATTTGGGATACGGTGTAACTATCTACTTCTTGAAACCCCTGCAAGAGAAGTCCTGAGGAAGGTGCCACAGAATCCATTGTACTGCACCGAAACGCGTCGACGCACTGGTTTTTGTTTAAAAGAATCCAGTCAGGGCCGGGTAAAGCTTTAGATGGATGTCCAACTCGTCCACTAAAGTTTTAGAGTAGAGGTTCAGGCCATTGGATCTGCTGATACACAGTGGCTGAGATATCTGGGAGCCACATTGACACAAGGGGTTTTGTGATTATATGTAGTTTTGTTTTTTGTCTATCCGTTGTCAATATGTTTTAGATATGTCTCCATAGGTGTTGTATTCTATTATTATGTCTATATAACATGATTATGCTTGTCTAACACTGTTTTCAATGAATTTTGTATTCCTTCGAGGTATTTTTCCTTGGATTTTAAACTGTACTGTAGAAATTGTATGAAATTTTATTGCTTTTGTGTATTTTGCTTGACTCTATGCTTTTAATAAATAATAGATTGTTAACGATTCTATTTTCTTTGTGGAAACCTTTTTATTTATAATTCTTAACATATAGTGCACTGTGTGTCCTTCTTCCCTAAATTAGACAGGTTAGAAGTCACCGTGTAGTTACCTGACTCCAGGGATTTCCCTTTGACTAATTGTCTCCTTACCCTGTTCCCTGGTGAAAGTGGGGTACCCTCTCTTTTTGAAACCATAAAACATAATGGACAAACCCTCTATCAACAAGCAGGGTGGAACAAGATCCCACTCCCTGAACAAGATATTAGACAGAATGGGCTCCGAAGCAGATGGTGTCAGTTTCACAGGGGGGTCATATTCAGGGAATCTATGAGTAGAAAACCTGAGCAGATAGATCCTGTCAAATGTGAACTTTTCCCTTCATACAAGGGTGTAAGACCTCAAAGTTTATTAATAAGGACAACCAGTGATGGATTTCTGCTCCTCCCAGAGAAATTTGAAGGTGCGGAGGTTCTGCTCAAAGGAAAGACAGGAAAGGTTTTTGGCAATCAATGCTCTTTCATGCTGGTGGCTTCTGGGACCCCTGTCTGCAATTGTCCATTTTCCCCTGATTCAAGGCTTTCTAGTGAAAGTAAGGAGACAGAAAGCACAGGTGATTCTGCTAGGACCAGCATGGCCCCTCTAAAATTGGTGTTCTCTTCTGATGACCCTGAAGAAGATAATGGAGTGGATACGTCCTTCCAATCCACTTGCTCTCCTTTTACCATCCTTGAGACAGGAGTCTTTGGAGGAACTCAAACTGACTGCCTGGAAGTTGAGAGGAGGGGTTGGAGATACAGGGGCCTGCCTTGCAATTTAACACTATTACCCTACAAGCTGGCAGAAGGTCCTATAGCCTTAAGTCTTATGCACATCATTTGGGAACTTTTAGTATGTGGTGCGATAGAAGAAGCATGAATTTGGCCACTGAGGATGTAGTTCAAATCTTAGAACCCCTACCGGCTGGTTCTGAATTGGGCCTGATAGTAGCCACTTTAAAAATCCTCCTTTTGAGCCACTAGAGGTAATGGATTTAAATGTTCTAACTTTTAAAACCTTCTTGGTGGCCAATACATCAACTAGCAGACTGGGGAAGGTGAGACCCCTTTCATGTAAACATTTATTATCAGGATTTTTCAAGACCAATTGTGCTGAAGAAAATTCCATCTTTTATTCCCAAAGTAAATTTGACATAATTCTATTTTAATTCACTGAATTATGAACAAAAATGTGTTAATCTGATGTAAGACAGGTTCTGCTTACATATTTTACAGAGGATAACTCCTTTCAGAGTGGCCAAGTCAGTTTTTGTTAATTTTGATCAAGCAAACAAGGGTGAAAAACAGGCAACATCCTCTTTAAGCAGATGGGTCAGATCACTGAATTTGTTGGTCTATAAGGCGGCTGGCCATGTGCCTTCTTTAGGTATACAGGAAAGATCTACTCTAGGCATGCCCTCCTCCATGGTGGAGTTGGGCGCTTCTATTGCTGAAATCTGTGGGGCGGCCAAGTGGACTTCCCCGTCTACCTTTATTAATCAAGAAGGAATTTCATAGGACATGGAATGAAGCAGGATTTGGGTGTTAAGAGTATTATCCTCTATCGAGTAATAGAGGACATTTCATATGTGACTATTTCTTTTCATTTCAATAAGGCCCTTGTTGGGGTTGAGCATTCATCTGCACTCATGTGGCAGTTATTATTTGCGAGCTCTCATTGGTAACAAATTCAAATGAGGGAAGGATGAGGGGCAATGAATTACAGCGAAGGAGTAAGACTTGGAGTAATGGAATTAGAGGTAAGTAATTGGTTCATTCAATGTAATCTCCTTTCCTGACATTTCCAAAGTGCTAGTGCAGAATGTTCTCTACCTGTAGACTACAACTTTACATGACTGCCACTGCAGGACAGGGGCAGGGATTTAGCGAAACGGTTTTGCTTTACCCACCTGCATCACAGGGGAAATGTGAAGAATTTTGATAAGAACGTAATAGAATACAGCTGCCATCTAAGACAGTGGTTCCATTTCTACCAAAAGAATGTCTCAAGTCATCGTGTTGGGGGAGTGGCCAGCTGCTGAGGAAGATGGCTGCACACTAGCGTTGCTCCGGCACAACACGTCCGGCAAGTCTTAAAATCCATATACTAATCTGAGGGAGAGAGCCCTGATCAGCCTCGCCATAGCCCGTGGGCACCAGGAAGTCCCTGAGACAAGTGCTGTGAGAAACGAGTGTCAGACAGCAGAGATACACCCTAGTCATCGGTGTATCGGCAGCAACGCTCATAATAACTGCGGTGAAGTGGCCATGAGACACGCAGCCGCTGAAAGAATCACCTGCGACGGAGTGGGGAGTGCTGTGGAGGGGGAAGGGATTGCAGTCAACTCCTTTCGCAGAGCATGGTGAAAGAGGCTCCGTACCAGAGCTGACCCCGGTTGCAGCGAGAGGCCGAGCAGAAAGGTGAGCAGCTTCGGCCCAACTGAGGAGCGAGCGACCTGCAGGACCGCAGGAAGCCACTGGGCATAAACTGTCCAAGACCTGTCCATGCCGCCAAAAATCAACTGGTCCTGCCGCATTGGAAGCAGTGGCACTAGAGTAAACACAGCGCCTACCTGTAGGACTCGGTGGCGACTTGGAAGCACAAGTCAAGGCCTTAGAGGCCAAGAAGGAAAAAAACAGACCAGGGACAAAATTTACCAGACACCGCCCACGTGGATGTGGAGGAATCGATAAATATGCAAGCCTGGGAGACTGCGACCAAGCCAGAGGAGCAACCCTGCCGCCATAACACCTCAAGGGCGGTGACAATCCTCAGTGGTGAGATCGGAGCGCAAGGGGGCAGAGACTAAATTCAAACAAGACTTGGCTGGCTAAACCCGACAGGCCGGACAGGGCCCAGGCCCCAGAGCAGGCGTTGGAGAGTAGCCAGACAAGCCCGAACATCCGGACCAATTTCTATATACCCATTGAGAGAAAAAATGGCAGGAAGGAGAAATGGCCGAGTTACGATGCAAGCGAAACTTGACAAGTATGCATGGCAAAAGGGGGCAGACACAAAAGAAAAAGGGTCGGAAAATGCATAAGAAATAACGCGCTCAACTGAAGGGGAATCGAATCCGACCGTACAGGGCATAATGTCGGCCCTTACCACTGTCCGAACCTCTTTGGAATATAGGATGGACACTGTCTCTACTGAAATTTCCCTCATCAGGGCAGATATCCGCAATATGAATGCCAGAATCAAAGAAGAAGAAGCCACATCCAACTCATTAACCAAGGAAACCTCCCTGCTCAAAAAACAGATCAAAGACCTCCAGGCCTGCAATGAAAGAACTGAAAACCAGCTGGATGATTACAAAGGTAGGGCCTGCGCGCAATAATGTGCGAATTTTAGGCACCAGAGCGAGCAGAAGGACAGGCGACACACTTGTGCATAGAAGAACTAATAGTGAAGCATTTGCAACCCATAGGTCTGTCCAAGTACTTTTCGATTGAAAGGGCACACAGAGCCCCAGGTGGCTGGACTAAACCCAGAGCACCACCTAGGCCCATACTAGTGTGAGTATTCAAATTCCGAGACAGGGATGCAATACTGTACCCCCGGTCAGCCTAGAAAACTGCAAGAAAATATTTTTTTCCGATTTTACGCTGAAAATGCAAAGGCAGCTCCATAGCTTCCTAGAAGTCTAAAGAGCCCTGCAAGAAAAGGAAATCAAGTAAGCTATGATATTTCCTGCCAAACTAAGGGTCGAGTCAGAAGGGGAGGTGCAATTCTTTAACAGCCCAGAGGAAATATGAGACTGGCTTGATGGATGGCGCACTGTTGGGAAAAGAACACCTGTTGACCAGTGTGCAAGAGCAAACCAGTCCAGGCTAGAAACTGGCGCAGTGAAATCAGCAGACATCAACCTGGTGCAAGACCCTCTGGAGGTGGGCAACAGTGGATAATAAAGCGCTGCAACATCTAACAGCTCACAGTACAGTCGTTAAAGGCCCGGTTGGCCTACCCACAGATTGAAACTAACTAAGACTTTATTGTAGTAAGAAGATGGATCAATGACAGACGACGCAAATGGACGCTCCTGAGAACGCGAGGACTGATACGCCAGTATAAGAAGGGACTCGTCCCTGCCAGATTAAGTAGCTAACACAGGCTCTGGAATAGATGTTCACCGGAGGTGGGGTTGGACCACGCACCGCACCATTTCAAGGGTGGGTGAAAGGAACTCTGCAAAGTTGGGAAGGCGGGAGGTTCAGTTCCAGTCATGCAGGGTGGCAGGTAGGGGAGTAGGAAAGGGCAAGTTGGGGGGTGTAATTAGGTCTTTACACATTTTAGTCGTCACAGTTGCGAGGGGGGAAACTCACAGCAACAAGAACACAAGTGAGAAACGTAGGGTAGGTTATCATCCTGGATTTGATACAGAATAGGCAGCACAAACATAGCGCACTACGCAGTCGATCCTGTCACCAGCAGAAAAGATGACACTTAGTCAGAGGGGAAGGTCCCTTTGATTGGAGATAAATTAAAAAGAGGGATTGTACTTCAATATATAAAACGGCAGGTGCCTTAGATCGCCTTAGTACAAGAGACCCAGCTGGTAGGCAATACCTACAAAGCACTTTATAGATGTGGATATAAGTTAGCAGCCCATTCGGGATTCACCTCTGGTTCTAGATGGACTGGTATACTCATCTGGAAAAATTGCCCCAATATAATACACAAATCATGGACAGATACACAGAGAGATTCGCAGCAACAGCTGGAGCATGGGAGGGGAAATTAATTAAATTAAATGAATTAACATACTCTCGGTGACACTGGCAGATCTCAGCAGATTCCTGTTAGTCCTCCCAGCCGGGATTTTGCTGATGGGAGGGGTCTTTAATTTAACGGTAAACGAGCAAATAGACCGACGCACCCCCCCCCCCTCAAGAGGGAAAACATGACATGTCACAAGTGGCAGACTTTCTATTGGCCTTTGGTCTTGCAGATATCTGGAGGCACTTCAACCCACAGACACACCAGTATACATTCCACTCGGGTGCCCATGGCTGCCAGTCTCACATTGGTGTACACAGAGGAGAACCTCCATTTCATAGAGGCAAATTGTGTAGCGAGGGGTATCTCCGTCCATTCCCCAGTCCTCACTCAAATAGTAATGCTCCCCAAAACTGGACGCACAGCTCTCGCTATCAATCCATGGTGTTTGAGAATCCTGCATGTAAAAACAAAACTAATAAAGGACACAGACCTTTATTTTAATGAAAATACAGGCATAGTAAAATCGCCACAGACCCTATTGCAGAGGTCTTCAAACTTTTGTAGGTTGAGCCCCCCCAGCTGAATTTTTTTAGATGTTGGGCCCCCCCACCACCTGACAGAAATTTCTGGAGTCGACCGCCACACGCACATTCCAGGCATATTCAGCGAATAACATTCAATACAATACGTTTTTTATGGGTGTTGCATGAAGCAAACATTTCTCTACAAATAGTAATAGACTCCCTCACATCACTTACATTAAAAAGAAATTAAACAAAATGGTATTTACAAGAATTTGTTTAGGAATTATTCCAGTCCATCAGGGAAAAAACAGAACTGTCTCTATCAAGGGGCCCCTGGAAGGCTGGATTGTAGTGCATTTAGATGTCTCCTTTTGTAATTTAGGACGAAAACCTTAATGGGGCACCACATGCCCATACTTGTGTACAGGGGTGAGTGAGACGACCATATGAATTTGGGTGCGCATGTTAGTGCAGAGTGGGACGAATGAATGTATGGTTAGTGGTGGGCTTATTCGAGTGAGATTGCAGATTGAACAGAGAGGGGGACAGGTGAGTGAAGTGTCACGAGTGCAGGTTGAGTAGTGTGCCCGTGTGACTGCAGGGTGAGGTACAGGGTGAACAGCGCAAGTTCATTGTGAGTGCAGAGTGATCACTGTGAGTGGAGGGTAAGGGGGTGAACAGTGTGAAAACATGGTGATCAGTGTGAGTGCAAGGTGAGAAGGTGAGTGGGTGAATAGTGTGAGTGCATGGTGATCAGTGTGAGCGCTTTGTGATCACTGTGAGTACAGAGTGATCACTGTGAGTGTAGGGTAAGTGGGTGAATGGTGTGAGTGCATCGGGTCAGTGTGAGTGCTGGGTGAGAGTGAAAGTGAAGGGCAAGAATGAGGAGTGAGTGGTCTGAATGCAGGGTGCATTCCTAGACACTTAAAGTAACTCAGCATGTTATTGACAGCAGCGTAGGGTTTTAAATGTGTTAAACTATTGCTATTATGGCAGTAACCAGGGATCAGGGTGGAGCAAATAAATAATGTGCTGATCCCTCAACAAACTTCCATTCTTATGATTAGGGTTGCCAGCTCATTATCTTGATGTCACAGATGGTATAAAAATAATCAGTCACCTAAAGATGTATTTTCAGCACTTGTCTGTGCATACTTTGAATAGCAAACATAAATAGAAAGAACTTTTGTTTTCTAGAGCTGCATGAATGATCCATGACTGATAATAAAAGTGAACAAAGATAGAAAAGTCACATTACAAATGAATCAACAAAAAGAAGGGGGGACCGAGAGCTCGTTAACAATACAAATGAATACATACTCTTATTTATAACCATATTTAGCAACTTGCAAGCTGTTTAAACAACACATGACTGACTGGTATTTTGTGTGCCTGTCTGTGTAATTAAAAAAAAAAACTTTCAGGGACGTTTTAAGGATTTTTGGGCCTGTGGGCCAATTGTTTTTTTGGGGCCCCTGTTAGGACCAGCTTTGATTTTATGATCCAGGGAAAGGACGGCAAGCACTGGAAAGATGTCCGAGAGACCCGTAGTATTGCCACTAATAGTTACCTCGATCATGCAAGTTACATGCACATACATGACACGGTCAAAGGCTACACACACCCATTCTACTGTTCACCCACTCACACTTGTTCACTCACTCAATCATACATTCTCATCTAACTACCCTTCCACTCATTCACCTAATTCACATTGCAATTCCCACTCACTCTTATATTTTCAGTCATTAAAATAGGTTATTGAAGACAGCAGGTTGAATTTCAGTCAACTCATGGTGTTTTAACAAGCTTTTATCTATCCACCTTATCATTCTGACAGTCATCCACCCGGTTACTCACTCAACTACTCACTTAAGATCATTCCCCTACCTACCTACCCACATCCAACAATTATTTCACTTTCGCCCACCTTACATCATTCACTTACTCACTCATATTCACCCATCCGTATCAAGCTTCCTATGGTTATCCAACCAATTCATACAACCAGTCGTCAAATTTACCTACCCACACAGTCAACCCCCACATTCAGTTACTCACCCATTCACACTCTCATACACCAAACATCACCCATTGAGTAACCAACAATTTCATTAATAAAAAGCTACACTAAGTGGCGTTGTTAGTGTCAGTTTTATTCTCCCTGCAGATTACATCTAGCAGTGTCTACTGCCACAACATTAAGCACATTTGATCTGCAAATGAGATAAAAGAACCATCTGTAGTTGTAACAGTAGGTGGCTTTGTACTGACCCCATTTGTGCTGCAGAGAAGACAGCACAGCAGTTAGAAAGGAATAGAGTTTGACTTTTTTCTCCAGCTTATTTGTGGAGTTTTTTTGAAGGAGCTGCTTATCCTGTCATTTTACCTGAAAACTTAACGTTACCTCACACTCATCAGGATTTCTTTTTTTACAGTTTTTAACTTTTATTTAGTAGGAGCTTGACCCAAAGGAGTTTTAGGGCTTTTTACATGAGCGCCAGTTATGTTACACAAGCACATTTGTGTTGTTTTTTTTAGGCTGGGTTGACTAAGTGATTAGCCCAGAATCACAGAATGTTAAGTAAGCTGACCCCATGACCCTAACTAGGCTCTCAAGTTCCACAGTCTTTTCATCACACCTTTATTAAAATTTCCAAAATTTCCAGCTTTTTGTGTGGCGCGATATAAAGATGAAAAACGGTTTCAAGCCTGATAAACTTCACTAAACCAAGACGTCCAGAATGCAGGTTTGGACATTTCTCACCTCAGACAAACCTGTTCTACTTAGTGAGGCCCATTCCTACTTGTATGATAATGTTTCCAGTGCCGTTCCTGCTTCATAAGTGAAACTGAACTCCCCTCAATGTGCTGTTATTCTTGCACTGTCTGTCCCGCTGTATGTTCCGTTTCTTTATGTGACGCAGCTCCCACATTTATTTGCCTCCGTTATTTATGGTGTTCAGGCAGCTCGCAGTGCAGTATCAGATGAATTCTCAAATATGCAAGCTGCCACTAAGTATGAAAGAGCCCGTCCTGGGATGGCCGTAAACACAATAACTCAAGCATAAATTGACGCCACAGACTGACGTAATAGCTTGGTCTGTGGCGTCTTTCGCATACTTCCTAAACCCACCCTTTCACAGATCGTCACAGGGTGAGGTGTGGTCTGTGAGAAAGTGTCACTCGTATTTATTGATATGTCACTCGAAATAACACTGAAATTATGAAAATGTCACACATAGCATTCGGACGCCTTGGCAGCTATGGTTAGATAAGGAGCTACAGTATAACAATTACATACCCAGCATTATCTCGCACATTCCCTGTACCCCAGGTTGTAATTATTCCCAGTAAAAGAACTGTGTTCCCAGAAGCACCTCTCACGTACCTTGTTCTCCTGGGCACAGTCAGTCAAGCAGTACAGTTTGTAGTGAAAGCTGCGATCCCAGCAGTGCCTCACACATACCTTGTACTCTTGGGCAGCCTCCTCTACAGGAACGATGGTGTGGGCCCAGTGGTCCCTGGACCGGTCACACACCACACAGCGCCATGATGCAGGAAACAGACTAGTTTCGTTTCTGCTGCTTATAAACTGAAAGTCTTCTACATCCGGTGCAGCCGCCTCTAAAATGGTGCCGCCCGGACCGCCCCCCCCCCCCCACCCCTAGCTACGCTTGCCTCCCACTGCAGCTCGAGCATGTCAACCTACAAATTAACCCCCTCCGGGGAGACATAGCAACACAAAAGATGCCATCGATCTCACTTCCCTCCCCCTTTCAAATACCGGAGTCCTCCAAGAAGACAGGGAAAGCAGGGAACAAAGGTCAGCGTGGAGTGCGCGCCCCCCCTGGGAAGGTGTCGCGCCCCCCCCAGGGGGGCGCGCCCCACAGATTGAAGAACACTGCCCTATTGGGTGCATTTGCTGCAGTGATCACGGGCTTAGCTCTTGCACTAAAAGTTGGCCACAAAAAAGAGTTAAGGGCACGCATAGAGACGCTTGAGAGGGAAACTCTGGAGGAGGAAGCAAACGTAGCAAGCACAGATGACGATTCAGCTAGACAGTCCCTTATTATGAAAAGACTTGACTACATGCAGCTATTAATGGCGGCAGCCAGGTCCAAACTGAAGGCCATACAGCACAAAATGTATGAGCTAGGTGACCAAATGGGTAAATTACTGGCCTGGCTGGAAAATCGGGACTTGGCCCAGACATGGGGGCCCATACTACGAGGTGATGAGGGGAAAGAGTTGAGAGATACACAGGAGATCGCAGAGGTTTTTTCCTCTTATTTTGCCCACATATACACCCGCATCCACAACTGCACCCATGGACTCTAGAGACCTGCTAGACACCATTCCAGTCACCTACTTGCCCCCGGAGGACCATGAATCCCTAGAAGAAGACCTCACAGAGAAGGAGGTATCAGTAGTGATACGGGTATATAATCAGGGTAAGCCATGGGACCCAACGGGCTCCCCATTGAATTGCTAAAGTTGACGGCCGCTAAGATAACACCCCCCTGCGCCATGTACCAAGAAAGCTTCCAGAAAGGTTCCCTCCCAGATGACCTAAGATTAGCATCAATAGTAGTGATACACAAGCAAGGTAAACTGGCAGAGGAATGTGCCTCCTACCAACCCATTTCACTTTTCAATGCAGAAATAAGAACTTTGGCCAATCGACTAATCCTTACCATAAATAAACTTGTACATCCAGATCAGTCAGGCTTTATGGCCGGACTGAGCACTGCTCTTAATCTCTGCCGATTGCATGGACCACTGGGCAGGACAGACACGGCCCTGCTTTCACTAGATACCAGATTGGCATTTGACACGATTTAATGGCCTTATCAATTTGCAGTATTGGAGCATATGGGCTTTGGCCCTATGTACATGAAAGGGATCAAACTTCTATATACTGACCCGACAGCACAAACAGTTGTCAATCGCCACAAATCCTGACAATTCCAACTGGGAAGGGAAGCCCGATAGGGCTGCCCTTTTTTTCGCCTCTCATATTCGCTTTGATGTTCGAGCCATTGGTGACATGGGTGAGGGGAGACCCCTTGATCAGAGGGCTGAAATGGACAGCACAGCATGAAGACAAAAATCTCCTGACATGGTGATGATATGTTATATGTAGCGGCCCCGGCAGCTTCGATCCATAGGATTCTACATAGATTTGCGATCTTCGTCAAACACTCAGGCTACAACATAAACTGGACAAAATACACACTATATATGATCCGTGGTCCCGCGCCTCAAACGCCGGTAAACTATAAAGTCACTGTGGCGGCAACGGGATTCAGATATCTAGGTATCTATATAACACCTGCCTCACCCCTATTCTACGGTACAAATCTTCAAGGCCCATTGAAACAGTTTCAAAATGATGTGCGACACTAGTGAGCTCTGTCCGTGACTCTTTTGGGCAGAGTGGCATTGTTCAAAATGTTGCCATTGCCCCGGTTTTTATATACGCAAAATACCCCTTTCAGGGTCCCGGACACAAACTTTACTAACATAGCGAGCACGCTAAGGACCCTAATGTGGGACGGGAAAACCGATGTATTGCTACACAAATCTGACGAGAGGGTGGTACGACGGGGGGATCTCCCTGCCCGATCTTAAACAATATTACTGGGCTTCCCAACTAGAAATAATCAATCAATGGATTTATGGCCCCCAACTAGAGCCGGCCTACCAGATGGACAAATGGTTAATGAACCCGGGTGCCCACCAAAGAGCTCTTTACACAGACCCTAAAGGCCAGCAAATTGTTGGTCTCACAGCCCATACCATAGCAATATGGCACCAAGCATCCAAGAAACTGGGCTATTATAAGAAATTAACAAAAGCAACACCTTTGTGGGAATCGGAGCAACTAGGTACACTGAGTAACTGCCCCGGGTTTGACAGATGGGACATTATTGGCTTTTCGACAGTTGGTGACCTGTGGAAAAGAGACGGTGTGATCCTGTTTATTGAGTTACAAGCAGAGTACCAACTGGCAAGCACAGAGACCTTTAGCTACCTACAAATAAGCCATGCTATAAAGTCTGCGGGACCAGTGAGGTGGCTTTACCTGAGGTGCCCCTGCTGGAGTACAGATTTCTCACAGAACCTGTGACCTGCAAAGCAATATTCTTGACCTACCGGAATCTGAAAAATAACAGTGCGCATAAGACAACAATGGGAGGCAGGAGTAGGGAGCTTAGGAGAGGTAGAATGGCAGGAATCTCTTCCTTCCCCGAAAGAGGAAGCTATACCAATGAGGTAAAGGCTTATTCACTTCAAAATCCTGCATAGGACATACTTCTCAGGGGAGGCCCTGGTTAAAATGGGGACAAGGCCAGACTCAGAGTGCCTAAGGCTCTGTACTCAGGAGAAAACATTTTTCCATACACTTTGGGAGTGCCGTGCAATTCAACCCTATTGGGAGGGAATCATAGCCAAACTCAAAGAAATTTGAGGGAAAGAGATTCCCGGCTCCTCATGACTCTGCTTGCTTAATGTATGGGAGGCTACCGATTTAACACACATTGAACAATCATGGGTCTCCCTGGGACTGGCCCTGGCTAAAAGAATCATCGCCAAAAAATGGGGAGCAGGGGACACGCCATCCCTGAGGGGGTGGGAAACGAAGATGGACAGATCTATGATTGCAGAAAAAGAGGTATTCAAAAACAGAGGTTGCCCGAAGAAATTGGACCTAAAGTGGGCCAGCTGGAATGTGGCTAGGGGTGGACTTTGTATCTCCCTCACAGATGAACTGCGAGGTGGGAGAAAGGGGAACTACCTATTGCAATTGTGAAATGTGATAAGTGCACAAGATAACTGGCAATCCGGCACTCAATGCAACACTGAACGTAGTGTATGCTGTCTGTATAACTTGAGCTCTACCGTCCAACCTACTGTAAGACTGATATTTGTTCAAAATAAAAAGTGTTTTAAAAAAAAGTCACAGTGTTGTTAATTATATGCTTATGATACCAAAGAGTGAATACAACCTCGCATGTGACAATTAACCTTCGTAGAAAATGATATGCAGCGACAGGCCCTGATGTTTTTGCTACCACTGCGGACGACAGTAGCTGGCCACAATTCCGCTCCTCTGCCAGTGGAAGCACGGAGTAGACTACAATCATACAGGTATTCGCACACTGTCAGCACTAGTTCTTCTGCATCCACACTGTAACCAGCTTACTTATTTTTTTTACCATAGGTATAATTAGTTGGGCCTGAACAAAAGTCCAAGACGCATATTGGCTGTCACCTGTAATCGTAATGCGCAGAGCCTGCTTGGGATAATGTTTGGAACAGCACAGTTCTCGGTTAATTCTGTAAATAAAGGAAACTAATGGTGGAGTGACTTCTACTGCCAAAAGAAAATATATTTGTATAGCAGCACAATCAACAAGACATTTAGGCTTCGATTAACAGGCATGCGGTATGTAAGTTCCACATGACTCGAATACTCCCGGCTCATTCACAAGCAGCCGTTGAATATGACTGATTTGTATGGAATACATTCCAATAGGTTTTATTTACTTAATACATAGTGCATACTAGTATGTGGTAAATACCAATGTATTATTAACTATTGTGTATGTTAATAGATATGGTAAATACAGATTTGTTAGTCAGCACATGTATTAAAGAGCACATGCAGTCAAATAAAACCATCTCCCTGGTTTTGTCCAGATTGGACTTCTCCAACAGTCTATACCTTGGGCTCCAAACTGGAGAGCTTAAACGCCTCCAGCTGGTTCAAAACCAGGCAGCCAGACTCCTCCTGAACATTCCTAGAAGGCAATCTGTCAGACCTGGCTTGAAACAACTACATTGGCTCCCGGTCGAGCAACGTGTGGCCTTTAAAGCTGGGTGTATCCTTTTCAAATCTCTACACGACATTGGGCCCATTTTCATTAGAGACCTATTTAAAAAATATAGTCCCCCCCGCAATCTCCGGTCTGCTCACAAAGCCCTTCTGACTATCCCTTCTTACAAGAAAAAGCATCTCGGAGGCAGCTGCTTCGACCATCTTGCCGCTGTCCTCTGGAACTCCTTCCCTCTTCATCTGAAACTTAGTGATAACATCCTCAGCTTCAGACACTCTCTGAAGACCTGGCTCTTTTCCCAGGCGCATCACTAAGCTGCCTTATCTCCACCCACCGATGGCCACGCCTGTTCCTTACTACAGCGCCATGAAGCCTCCGGGCGTACGAGCGCTTAACAAATGCCAAGTAACATTAACATAACAATAATGGTAAGCATAAAAGGCAAAGACATATATGGGTTAGCAAAAGAACCTACCTGCTGAAAGTAGACGGTACCTGTTCAAAATGCTCAGAAAAAAAGCCACAAAAAATGGAATTTTGAATATTAACATCCCTAACATAATGAAGAAGGCAAAGAAATACACAGCAATCTAAAACATTTTTAACTAATCACAGTTGCCTGGAGACACACCGTCATTAGATACAGATGCTCTCCAAACAAGTCCATTTAAAAGTGTAAGTCACTCACTACGTACTTATCTCGTAATGGACACTATGGAACTCCGCCATGTATGCATCCCTGCTAGGACACTTTATCCACATTCACCAGACTCCTGAGCTACTACAGTATGCGGTACAAATAGATGCATATAATCAGTATGCTCAGCATCTAGGCCCCTGCTCACTTCAAAGATGCAGGAGGAGTGTAAGGATTGAAAGAACCAGGTTAGACCCACTAAACTTCACGGAACCTGAACATTTAAAAACTTTTAAGCTAAACACGAGCACTATACAAGTCCACCTAGCATGTTAGTGCCTAATATAAGCAGATGCACTGCCATACAACCGCTCCTGATAATATTTGCTCGAGCTAAGATCTGTAGCTACTGGCTGCATTCAGCACACAGTGGGTATGCTGCATGGTAGAGAACAGCAAACATTCTGCAAAATGGTCAAGCAAATTATGGATCCTTTCCGAATATTAGCCATCCATACATCTTCAAAAGAGACACAATCAACACATGCAATCAAAGCAAACTTTTATTGTATTGCAGGGCTTCCGATGTGATGGAGGCCCCCAGCTGTGCCTATGTTACCTTAGGAGTCCCCTCGACCTGTGAGTAAGTATACCGAACTTGTAAGATGCACGCAGCATAGATATACAAATGGTGTACAATGCTAATCTTTGTTGTACACACGTCTGTGCTAGATATCCTGGTTCAATGACTGACTCACTGATACTGAAGCTGCTTACACCACACTATGGAAACACAACATTCACAACACACTTGACTGCTTGGTAAGTAAATCTACCTAGAATTTCTGCACATAACATTTCATACTACACAATCTGGATTTTTTTTAAATGAACAGAATAAGAAATAAATGATGACTGGTGTAGTATAAAGTCACTGATATCGTTGTCTTGTTAACAGGTAGCATCAGGAATATACTTTTTTCATTCTATGGGTGTATGGGGACAGTGAGGTTTATTGCTCACACTGCATTAGCGTCCCTAACCTGCATTTCACCAAGTAACTTTACAAGTGTCAAACGCGTTATGATGTAATTAATTTCTAAATATTAATATATATCTATGTTTTAAATTCGACATGTGTTTGTAATTTACCTTATGCCAGTTACCCCTTGAAGCTGTAGCTCATGTCTTCATTGTTTGACCCATGGACCAATCAGTTGGAAGTATGCCTGAGGATGAAGAGGATAGAAGAGAGAGTAATGACAAAGATGATCCACCAGTCACAATCAAGAGGCAACGAGAGGATTTGAGTACTGGTGCTACAAGAAAAACAACCATAAATGAAAAAAGATTCATTCAGTGAAAATGTAAACCAATCACCTATGTCCCCAAACATTAGACACATATATTTAGTTGCTGTATCTTTCACAGCAGCAACCCAAATGTGCAGCTCTTCCTCATCGTACTGGAATTTGGGGGTGCCTTTGTAGACCAGGATGGTGATGGTGTTGAAGGGACAGAGAGGATGTGGTGCAGGTCTTTATGCAAGTTACATCATCTGTGACATTGTCATCTCCTAGCACTCCAACAATATATCTAGGATACCTCTGGCGTTTCCAGCATCCCTGAGGCATTCTGCATTGTACCAGCTTATTGTAGGAATGGAGTCAGTCAGCCTATTGTGTGCATTCATGATGTCCTTTATAGCTAGGCATAAAGGCATTGCCTGTGCAGTTTCTATATACTTTGCAGCAGGGCTTAATCTTGTGAATAATTAATCATTCTGAAGCATCTGTGTGTTAGCTGTTTCAAGTAACTAGTGGGTTGACCCTGAAGAAGCAACATTTGTAACTCAGTTGCGAAACATGCACTGGCGATGCTTTCTTGCTGATAAGGATCATTAGTAATTAAAGTAGACTTATCAAAGAGAATGGATTTTCAAGAAAAAATCCATAAAAAAACACTTTTCTTCCTGCCTTGAAACAACCTGTCTTCTTTCAATTCATGTAGATAGCACTAGGGAAGTTAAGCGTTATATACATAACGAGCGTGGGACCAGGAAAGCCGTGGAAGGCTTCGGGACACCCTCCGAAGGCAGCCAGAGCAACGTCGGAGCATCGCGGGATGGGTCCGACCCCTGATGGAGGCACAATAGGCAAGGCGACACAGATTCGGCGGAGGAGGAGACAGTAGCGACCGATCTCCGTCACGCACCACCGCACTGGGGACGCCTGTCCCCAAAAAGGCCGCCCTCCCGCAATAGTCCCAGCAAAACCTGTGCTCTCCCTGTTCAGAGTCAGCAAAAAGCACAGAAACAATGCTGACATGGAATGCGACCCCCCCAGTGGGCTAAAAGGATGTCAGTTCCAGGAAAGCCTCAACGGAGGTTAAGCTCCAACTCGCACGACTGAAAAGGGGGCGCCTGACCCCAAAATGGCCTCCAATTCAGACTCAATCTCAGAAACAAAAGATGCACTCACGCAAGATCTCTCACACATCTGGAGTCTCACTGCCTGCATTTTACAATCAAGGTAATACAGCCCCCAGGCAGAAGAGACGTGCCTCTGGCGGCTCAGCTCTTAAGGCCTTACGTCAAAGGAAAACCACCCAAGTTAGTCAAAAGGAAAGAGGGCGTCTTAAACATGATGACCCCTGAGGACGCAGAGCCCCTATCCCACATTATTGCACAGGGGCCGCCTGACCCCAAAATGGCCGCCCATATGATGAAATAACTGAATACATAGATATGCTGGTGCCAGGCGCATAGATATGCTGGTGCCAGGCAGCTTATACACTAGGAGGGGAACATAGCCCTACCGCCCGCTCTCTCCTTCAGGATAAAACATCCTCCCGGTAGGAGGTTTGTACCTCCGTATGACCTATCTAGCAGGCCTCACTCTAGATTGAATCCCCCCAAGCGAGCCGCAAGGAAGGAGCAGCCTAGTTGAGCACCTGGTCTGGTAGCACTGCCCAAGACCTGGAATAACCTCAGAGAGCAGGCTCACCTCGACCCAGCAACATCCGGTTAGTGAGACCCTCATCATGTGGTGCACCCCAAAGCGGTGAGACCGGGGGCACACCACAGTAGGAACAACTTCCTCCAGAGAGTCTTCCCCTTTAACCACACCACCTTGCACCTCATCAAGCAGCTCCCCCACTCGGCATGGCACTCAACCCCCCCACACTATAAAGGATCCCCTCCTCCCTCAGCCTAGCCATGCCGCCGGCCATGCAATCGGACAACTACCCGTGCCCAACCCCGAACTACCTAACTCCCCACGGTCAGAACGCTTTCGCTATAACTTGCCCCCACAGACTCTCTGCTAAAGCGAAAAAACTCTTTAAACTCAGAGTTATCAGATAATTCCCCAAAACGCTAATCGTTGAAACATACCAGTGCTCATCTAGAGGGCAGCTGAAAATGGACTTCATCTTTTACACCGACAGACCCGACCATTGGGTCAACATCCTTAACTCACACCTCCTCATCTCCAAAAACACCATCACAGCTCACAGCCGTAAACTAACTATCTCCCTACAGAAACACCAGACCCTTACCGGCACCAAGGCAAAAAAACGAGAACCTTGAGTTCTTTGACTCCCTTTTCCTCACGCTGAAGAGGACCACACCCCGTATCACACCAGACGTGCGGACCCCCCAACCGGGTATACTCCAACTCCCAGCAAGACACAGGACCACGCATGGGCCCTCTCCCCGAGCCCCTTCCCACCTCCCAACGACATCTACCACCAAACGTCCCCGGCATTGAAGGTGCCAACCGCTGCCCAACTCTACCCCACCACCAATCATAGTCAGCACACCAGAGAAGAGACCCACTCCCATTCCCATTCTCAATGGCTCCATGGCTCACCTCCACAACCACCCACAGCGCAGCCAATCACCCAGCTAGAGATAGCTCTCTCACTTCCCCTGAACCCTACTAGAAATAACGATACTTGCGGCTAGCCCTCCTACATCCAACAAAATGGGACCGCACACTCCTCCCCAACACAGAACACCACCCTTCTTCCCCCTCCCACCCACACAAATAACCTGGCACATTGCTTCAGCCTTCTTGAAGCTCAGCCTGAAACCACAGAGTTAGTTCCCCCACCTCCACTGAACCCTATTAGAAACAGCAATACACTCTCCCTGCCCACCATCTTTCAACAAGACAGGAGAGCACACTCATCCCAACGCAGAGCACCACCCACCTTTCCCCTCCCACCCACACAAACAACATGTCGCATCGCCTCAACCTTCTGGAAGCTCAGCTCGAAACCCTGGTCCAAGGCCTGAACGAAACCCTATCCTCCTTAGCTAAAATTTGTTTTTCCATCCAACAGCCCGCTGCCCCCCTACCCCTGCCCTGCCCAGAACATTCAAATCGCCTCCCCCCAACTTGACCCCCGCTCCCCCAAATCTCGTCCGCCCGTCACTAAACCAGAGACAGAGAAGCGAGCGGACAGACCGAGAAGAACGAAACCCTCCCTTTCCCCTCATGAAGCGACCACACTCGCCTCATCTTATGACCACCCTGCGATCCCATCACCGCACAGCCTTCACAGAGAGGTACCCCACCTTCCTTAACACAGGACCCCAAGTTGAACTCCTCACCCAAGTCCTCGATTCAAGTAATTACAGGAGTGGGTAGGGAACATCCCCCCCTAGAAACCCTAGACCCCCGGCACACCTAAATTTCTTAATCAGAGCCAAACCCAGCAAGTCGAGGTCCGAAGAAGAACCCCCCATCAAATGCATGCTCATCAACAGCAGATCTGCCGACAAACATGCAACAGAATTAGCAGAAGCTATCCTCTCCCATGACCTAGATGTAGCTTTCATCACGGAAACCTGGCTCAACACCTTGTCCGACCCCATCATGGACATGCTGGTGCTGCCCGGATTTTCAATAACCCACTCAGACCGACATAAGCAGAGAGGTGGAGGCTTAGCTATCATTTCTAAAAGTATCTTCTCTAACACAGAAAGCTCACCGTGCCTGTATAGCTCCTTTGAATGCCTCTCAATCAACATCAAATTGTGCGTGAACAGATCGATACTCTGCCATCTCTTGTACCACCCTCCAGGCAATTCCAAGGAATTCGGAGCGCAGCTCTCTGATTTAATCACCCACTGCACGCTCAACAACGCCAACAGCATAATCCTGGGTGATCTCAACATAAGATGGAATGAAACAAATAAACCGCTCATCCAATCCCTCAATTGCCTTCTGCTAGAAAATGAACTGATACAAAACTGCTCAGAAGAAACGCACAACAGAGGAGCGATACTGGAGGCAATCATTGCGGACAGAAACACTATCACTATTGACTATATCATTCCAGTAGACTGGTCAGATCATCACATTATTCTTTTCCATATCAACCAACCGGCCCTAACTCAACCCATAAAACAAGCTCCTCCCTAATGGGTCAGGAATACTGCTCAAGTCCCAAGGAACATCCTTGAGGAAGATCTAAGCACGCTCCTCCCAAGGACGAAGGAGCACCTCTCAACCACAGATCTCACCTCTCTCTACCATTCCAACATGACGGCCACCTTAGACTGCCTGGCGCCCTTGAAACAAAAAAAAACAGAAACACCCCCTACAGATCTTGGTTCACCTCTGACATCAATGATGAAAGAAGACCTCTTAGATCCCTAGAAAGAATCTGGAGGAGCAATCCCTCCGCCCTTCACCGCAATCAACTCAAGGCAGCATGCAGAAACTACAATAGGCACATCAAGAACAAAAAGACTTCTTTCTTCTGCTCCGCTCCAGACAATGCAAAAAACCGACCCAAAGCACTCTTTAACATCATCAGAAACCAAACATCCAAACCAAATACATCCGAGTTAGTGGCCTCCAAAGAACAATGCGACAAATTTGTCAGCTTTTTCAATGAAAGAATCATCAAAATCGATCTCTCTCTCAGCACAAATCCCTCCTTTCATAGGGAGACCAAGACACCAGCATTGATGGTGAGCACCCCAGGGAACCCACCCACTCACTGGTCCATCTTCACTCCCATTCAGGAAGCAGAGATAGTCAATCTGATCGCCAACGCCAAACCGTCATCCCACACCTTAGATCAGCCTCCTGCTAACCTGGCAAAAGACCTGAAACACATCCTAGCCCCAATGTGGTGCAAGATCATCAACAGCTCGCTGAGCCCGGGAAGTATCCCTGACTGCCTCAAGGTCGGCCAAGTCACGCCGGTACTAAAAAAACCTGGGCTAGACACGGAGGATATGAACAACTTTAGACCCGTGTCAAACCAACCTCTCCTATCCAAAATACTGGAAAGATGTGTTCTGCCACAGTTAACCCAACACTTGGAGAACATCAAGCTCCTAGACCCACACCAATCGGGATTCAGAAAGGGATGCAGCACTGAAACTGCAATCCTAAACGTCATAGACGATCTACACAAATCACTTGACTCAGACCAATGCTGCCTTCTCATTCTCCTAGACTTATCGTCTGCTTTCGGTACAGTTGATCACACCCTGCTCCTCAAAGTCCTTCAAGAAAGAGCAGGCATTGAAATGAAGGTCCTAAATTGGTTCTCCTCCTTTCTACACAACCGCTCGCAAAGAATCAAAATTAAAAACTTTGAATCCGACCCACTACCCGTCATCAGAGCAGTCCCACAAGGGTCCGTACTCTCCCCAACTCTTTAATATCTACATGGAACCCCTCACCACACTACTCAGGAACTCCAACATCCCCTTCCACCTCTACGCGGATGACACGCAGCTTTATCTGGAAACCACCTCCATGGACGACATGCACAAACTAAATGGCACGCTCAAAGAGGTTCAACAATGGCTTTCACAGAGCCACCTTAAGCTCAATCAAGAGAAAACTGAAGGTCTACTCATCTCCAACAGAGACGGAAACCCCCAAATCGAAGAATGGCTTAAAGCCGTCGATGCCCTCAATGGCACCCTCATGCCAACGGACTCGGTAAAGTCCCTAGGTATCACCCTAGACCCCAAACTAGACATGAAAAAACACATCTCTAGATCCGCCAAAAGCGCGTTTCTCAATCTGAAACTTCTTTACAAAATAAAACCCTTCCTTCCTCCGAAAGACCTTCAACAGGCCACTCAAGCACTGGTGCTCTCCAGAATGGACTATGGAATCGCAGCCCTGACCAAATCAGCCAAATCTCACCTAGGCCCCTTGAAAACCACCTTCAATGCCGCAGCTAGAATGGTCACTGGAACCAAGAAATTCGATCACATTTCTCCCGCACTCAAGGAGCTGAAATGGCTCCCAATTGAACAACGAGCCAACTTCCGAACAGCATGTCTTACGCACAAAGCCCTTCACACAGGCAAACCAGAATACCTGTCCGCGAACCTCAAAAGGGCCGGCGAGTCCAGGAATCTCAGAAGCTCCAACACGCTCCTTCTCATTCCATTGAAATCTCGGAAACGCAAAACCACAAGTAAACCCTTTGCGGGAAATGCACCCAAGATCTGGAACTTCATTCGCCCCACATTAGAACGACCACCTATTTCCCAAAATTCAAGACCTTACTCAAAGCCCTCTTCCTTGAGCTTACCTGAACTTAACGGGAAGAACACATGACACTCTGGAAAAAGTTCGACAACGCACTACATCCCTGTTGTGATCGAAAGAACAGTTGTTTCAGAATTATAATCACCGGGATTCTTCCACACCTCGTCCGACTTGATGGACTCTCCTCTCGCTATCAGCAAAGGAACTCCTCTGTTTCAATCCCCGCAGCCGCAACCCTCCTGTTTGATCACAAGAACTGTATGGTGTTGTTGTATGCAATGCTCTTAAGTGTTAGCAACTGTGGATTCTACTTTCACCGTTAAGGCGCATAATTGTACCTGATATGAAGCGCTCTGATACCCTTGGTCAAGCTAGTGCTATACAAAACTTATAAATAAATAATAAATAATTATCTGTTTCAAGAGACCCGATAGTCTTCCATATTATGCTTTTTACTCCCTTCTATGGAGATAACTTGTCAGTGGGACTAAGCTGGTCCCTGTATCTGACCCACGCTCCATTATGGTCTGCCTGAACTTGTCACTTTCCCCCAGACAAGCAAAACAAGAGGACCGCGAGTGGCCCTTTGTGCTTTTAGGCGCATATTTTCACTATAGACTTTAAAACTGAATATTTTGGCCTCTACTAATGGAACTTTTGTCATTCTCGTATCATTTTCTTTAATACAATTTACTTGATTTTTCTAAATTGGTTTGGGATCTTTATTGTGGTGTGACTTCACTTTATTACTGTTTGTGCGAATAAATACTTTACACTTTCCCTTTACGTTATACCGGACTAATTATGTGCCAAGCAACCAGGCGGTTAAGAACAGGTTAATTACTGACTTTTCTGGTTCACCCTCACATGGATTGTCCTTGTTGCCTTAGTAGGGCTTCCACCCCCGCCCACCTCAACCAATAAACCAATTTCTTACAATGGTGAGCTGTCCAGTATCTGGTAAGAGTCTTATGAGGTGTTTTCCTTGTTAGATGACCCATCAAGATGGCATGATATTTAATGACTTCCTCTGCTAGCACCGCTAACTCAGAGTCTCTGAATTTCTATTTCTTTTGCCTACCGGCAGCCATGATAAAGAAAAGAGCACTGTCCAGTGGCTCAGTGTATAGATGCTGGTGGTGATGTGGATTTTGACACTTTCTTCAGATTTCCAAACTGGCAAATTTTAAAATTGTATTGATTGAGCCCAATGATATGATATACATAGATCTTTGGGGTGTATTAAATAAAAAAATTACAGTTTGAGTCACACAGTCTGCATGTGGTAAATAGCACACACAATATTTACTCAACATTGACTAGTAATGATTTTATGGGGTGCACACAAATCTCCTAATTACACCATTTTCACTCTGTGAAATCCATATTTACTTGATGCAAAGGATGGTATGATATTTTGCTCCACACTCTTAAACAGGGTCTTAATGCCTCTAATATGATCCAAGAATGTGGAGGAAAGCACATATGTATCACAGAAAAGACAAAAAAGCAAGAAGGCACTACCAATGAGTGTCTCTTGTGTTATTTTTAGGTCTCACCTAGTAGACAGTTGAAGTAATATCTGTTTTAAGAGACATAATGTCAAGTTAAAGTAGGCTTAGAGCCTACCCACTGCTTACCATTGGTTTACTGCATTGTCACTCATTTGCTTGCTTCATATTTGTTACCTTGTGTGGGCTTTATTTCTTCTTCATTCATTTGTCACTCTCCTGGGATATGGACATGTTACATGTGTCCTTCTACTGCTCACTTCCACCGCTTTTCAAGTGCTACTTTATGTTTTTTCAAGACTCCACAAGAATGCATGTGTTTTCCAGATGTCTCTTTCGTGCACTACCCCACTTCTGCTGCAATTGCACTTTTGCTGTTCTCCCTGCCCCATCTATGATTCACTTTTATTTGTGTGCTTCTCCTCCCCCTGTTGCTTTCTTGCCTCATATGCTCCCCACCACCTGTTCCCAATTGTTCTCTCTCCTCGGTTTGCCCCCCACACTCTATGTTCCTCTCTCTCCATTTGCTTTCCCCACTGGCACCACCTGCCCCTTGCTGCTTCCCCACCCTCCTCCTTCTTGCTTCCCAGCGTTTGTGATTACACCTTCCTCCTTGTTGCTTCCCCCAAAAGCTTTTCTTCCCCCCCCACCTGCTTGTGCTACCTTTTATGATTTTAATCGTTGTGCAAAGCAATGTGGATGCTGTACCGCATGGTTAAAACCTTTGGCAAAGTCTACATATGCCAAAGGCGAGACCTATTTGCTTTGCCAATGCTTGCTGTAGTGTGGTGTTTCAAAGAGTCATAAAGACTCGATAGTTAGCTGAATATCAAAAGAGGAGGAAAGGCAGCCAGTTATAAATCAAAAGGGGTGCAGTACAGAGAAGGCAAAATGGAGGAGGTGAGTAATATTTTTTGATCACTGGTCAAAGATATTCTTCAAGCGGTAATATGGAAAATAAATTTGCCTGCCCAGGAGAGAAAATATTAGAAAAACAGAAATTAGTTTGGGAGCGTAGATTGCATTTACCTGCTTAAGGGATCATTTAAAAATCTGTCTGGTCTCTTTCCTGTGCAAGTTAGCAATACGCCGTTGATGTCGAAAAGCATTAGTCACAAAAGAGGGGGTGAAAATTAGTCTTTTCCTGTTGGTGAGGCCATGGGACTCGAACTGCAACTGGTCGCAAATATTGACATTTCCTCTCGGTGACCATTATAGGATGTGTCATACAGGAGAATGGTATTCCACTTTACATAATGCAAGAACAGACAGCCTTAAAGTTCTCGATTATTTATGGTGCATATTAGTACGTTAAAACTTATAATGTCAGGAAAGGCTCCTACCAGCTGTCTTCGAAGCAATTTATATCGTAAGAACGGCTTGACTTGTTCAAAATCTTTAAGTGCTAATAATTTTATAATGTTATCGAGATACAGCTGGTTTTACAGTTATCTGTGTCGTTTAGATACAGTTACCTAGAAATCCTCAAATATAAAGAACATAGATAGAGCCCAACCATCACATCCTTTCTCAAAGGATTATGACTTTGATATAGAGCAATTTAAAGACTAAAGGCGGGTCATGTTAGCTAGTAAAGAACCTTTCCAATGTGTCAGTCTAATCCAGTACTAAATCACAATCACAGCCATATAAAAAAATAAAAATAATGACTGGCAATTGCTCTATTAAGTATTTAGTTAAATGAGCGGTTTGTCAGGCGTTTCCTAAATCACGTTTAAGTATATTAGATGTACTCTATTTTAAATAATTTCAATAGCTACTAATTATGTATAACAATGAGTTGACAGTTCTAATAGGTTGCAAACAAAGCGAGAGAAAAAACACGCTGTAGTGTGAAGAAAACACAAACTGTAGTGTTAAGAAAATAAGTTTTCACGTTTTTTTAACACCACTCCCATTCTTTCTTTGTTAGAGGTTAACACCCTAGACTCTAGGGCCTAGAGAAAGTAGGCACATCTATAATTAAGGATTTGGGACCAGATGCATCAAGCTTTTTTCTCTAAATCGCAGAATCGGCCCGTTTGCGATCGAAAAAAATGATTTTCCGGTGCAGCTAACCCAAATTTGCGATTCAGGGACCTGTTACCGAATCGAAAAATGAGTTTGCGATTCGCTATTTGGGAGGGTCGTTTTTAGGGCGTCCCTTCCAAATAGCGAATCCTATTGGTATGCATGAATGTTTTGATACCGTGAATGCGGTAGGAAGGAGTCCCAAAGGAACCCCTTCCTCTTAGTGAATATTTGTAAAATCATTTCATAAGACCAGATAGTGGTCTAACGGACTGCTCTTATAAAATGAAAAGAAAACTTTTAATTTTTGTTTTTAAAGCGCATCTTGATTTCCTTTAAAGAAAACAGGCTGCATTTAAAAAATAAATTGCTTTATATGAAGTCAATCAAAGACAAGGTGGTCTGCTGAGCCCAGCAGGCCACCATCCCTGTGATTTTTGCGATTCCTAGGGGGTCGCAAATTGCGCTCTACCACATTAATATTCATGAAGTAGGTCTTTTGCGATCCCCTAGAAATCACTAAAAGTGTTCCACACATTTTCATGCATTCTGTTTTGCGATTTCCTATTTGCGAATCGCAGAGATTTGCAATTAGGAGATCGCAAAACAGTTTCTTCATGCATCTGGCCCAATATCTTTCTTCTACTGCCCTGTACTATGGATGTTTTTAGTGCATTCATTTTGCTTGCAAATGCTCCAAGGATTGGCAAGTAGCATAGGGCCAGATGTAGGAGCCCAAATACCGGTCGGTAACGGCCGATTTCGGCCGTTACCGACCGGTATTTAGGAATTGGCATGTAGGGGCCCTATTTTACCGAATCGGTAAATTTACTGAATCGGTAAAATACCGAATCAGTATTTTTACATACCGATTCGGAAACTTCCTGATGTAGGTGGGACTCTTCTGAGTCCCAAAGGCCTTACAGATTCGGTATTTTACCACTCAAACCATTTGGATGGTAAAATACCGAATCCAGGTGTGCATGCACATGTGTGCATGCACACCTATGCCATGTGACAGACAGACATGCCCTTAGGGCATGTCTGTGTGCCACATGGCACACATACCTGTATTTGGGGTGCTAGAGGGTGTCAAAGTGACACCCCCTGCACCCTTGCTGGAATCGGTATTCACCGAATCGGTAAATACCGATTCGGTAATGGCCATTGATTCCTATGGGCTTCAATGCCCATAGGAATCAATGGGCATTACCGAATCGGTATTTACCGATTCGGTAAATACCGATTTTTACAGAATCGGTCATTCAATTACCGATTTTACCTAAATCTCCCCTCTTCTATTTTACTGATTCATAAATACCGAATCGGTAAAATTCGGTATTTATGAATCGGTAAAATAGAATTACCTACATCTGGCCCCTAGAAAGAGCAACGTTGTAATCATATTATCAGGAGATCTATCACTGCACGTGGACCCCCACCTCTGGTATCCATACATAGGTCGCAGGCACTGGAGGGTTCAACTTACACTAGGCCAACAGACGCCTGGGAATCCGCTGTGGCGGCCGTAACCTGGCGTCGTCGACAATATGCGACTAATACTTTGCATTAGTGAGCTATACCACTATACAGCTGTCCACGGCATGGTGGCATCACAAGCACAAGATCATCGGTACCTCTATTCCGAGTCCACACATTACCTGGTAGTTGTTGACACCTTTTGTTTGCATTGTGGACTTGGACTACAGCTCATATGATGCAGATGCCAGAAATGCAATGATGTGTTTAAACAAAAAAAAATCAAAATCTACAGGCCTGATTGTTATTGCGCAGTGTATTGAACGATGTTTCCGTGTTTTTCCTGAGCTACGCCGCCGGACCCCAGGGTTGCCGGCTAATTGGCTGTGTTAACTTACCAGTATTTCTTTTGTATGTTCTTCTCTGATGCCAGCCCCTGCAGATTGCAGGCTATGTGCCATATGCAAATGTGTTTCTTCTTTGACCAATAAAGGTCTTTTAAAAATAAAAATAAATTTAAATTTTTTTTTAAAAAATCAGGAGATCTATCAGATAAATCTGTCACTCATCAATGAAAATCGAATATTACAAAAGCGAGCTTGACTGGCTGTGGTAAAGAAACCGCTTACATCAAACTGCGCAGGAAGCTAAGGACCGAATATATAATCCAAAGCATGTCATGTCAGAAGTGGTGATATTTTTACTCTTGCATTTCTATGAGGAGAACTTGCGTACTCACAGGAGAAAGGTTTTGCTATTCACAGACATTTTTCCTTGAATATGTATGTCTTACTTCCAGATCCACACACAAGAGATACATCTAAATATAATTGCTCACAAAATACTCCTTGAAATGCGCCAGGAAATTCATGAGTAATTCTTACGTTAGACAGGATTAATCCAGAATTAAACATTTAAAACATGCGAAGAAAAGGTTAGTGTGATAACCAACAAATGTTAATGACCATGCCACCTCTTCCAGCCACAAAGTGCAATAAATAAAGAAAACCTAACATTCTGCACCAACACTTGATTGATGTTAGTATACATGTTCAACTAGTGACAAAAACGAAACCATGCCTAAATAACCTTGTGTAGTGTAGTTCCTATATTCCCAATAGGCTCTGCGCATTGGAATAATATATCCTATAGATGTGACGTAGGACTTAGGTCGACTAGGTCTCTATCGAATATATTAGACTTAATTGTGAGTGCCAGCTAGCTCAGAGGTCACTAGAAACTTTCTCGAATAAACAAGAAGGGATTCGTTTTTGACAACCGCATAAACATGACAACTTTGTTTCCCCCAGAATAAACTGATCTTCAGAGTCGTGGAAACAATAGATAGATATTTTACTCAGTCAATCGTGCATGCTTTGTTTCACCATAGGTGCTGAGAAAATAGATAGACAGGCGTTTTCAATAAAAGGATTTATTGAACAGTCTTCTTTCTCAAGCATAAGAAATAAACTGCTACAATCGTAAAACTGGTTGCAAAATATAATGCATACTGTAGAAAGAGTAGAATAAAATAATACTGTAAGAGCATTGTATTGTTCCTTAACCATAAATAAATACATACATATATAACAGGCTAAAAGTACTCAACTGGTGCTTCTAAAATACGCCTACCCCGATGTACCTAACCTAAGCTTAGTACGAGGGAAGAAGTGAGTGAGGTGTAGAATAAATATACTATTCATTTGTCAAGAATCTGTCCAAGATTTCTCTTAGGGTCTAATCAGCTCCGTACCTTGATTTGGAATGAAGAAGGTCGGGCTCAGGACTCGATTTCCCAACACTCCACAAGGGGAGCTTGGAAACACTGGAGCTGGATTTCTCGGCTGGAGAAAAGACAGCGTCTCTCTCAGTGCGTCTGCTGGAGGGTCGGCTTCCTTCGGCACTTGCTGTAGCAGGATGCGTCAGGCAAGTAGATAGTCGAACTTCTCCAAACCACCGTGTGTTTGCTAAGGCAAGTGTGGGCATATTTATACCTTGAAGTTGCTGAGTTTGACGTAAAGGTGGACATAATAACGTCATAAAAGAGTCTCAGTTCTTTGAAAACTCCATGAGTTCTTGGACAAGTCAGTTCTCGAGCAAGGGGAAGTCCCTAGCTGCTGAAGCCGAGTTTTCCAAGAAATCGTTGTAGATTTTTCGGAACTGGTAGAAGTATCCCTGCCATATTTGGACTGCATGAGCTAAGGCCAAATATGTTTATGATTTCTATGCCTATATAACGATATGGTGTTTTATACCTATATAAGGGCATGAATTGGGAAAATTACAATAGGGTCCTAAAATGGTACACAACACTTTAGTAGACTCATCCGTCCAGAAACAAACAAATCAGGATCTACACGAATAATAAACTACACACAACGGAAAAGTAAAGTGATTTTAAGACCATAGAAAATGGCTAAGCAAGCAAAGAAAGAAATTTGCAAACAACTGATAAATGATTACGGCATTCACTCAGGGGCAGCTCCTCCGCTATGGCGTTGCTCCACTGCTTTTGAGTAGTGAAGTAAAGGAAATATAAAATGATAATAACTTTGAGTTATTATCATTTCATGTTTCCATTGCTGCTGGGCGGGTGGGCAGCGCTGCTCTGCTCACGGGGCAGGAAAGGGGAGGAGTGATTTTCCCACTCCTAAGTGCGCAATGATTGTCTGGTCGGCCCTTTCGGGCCACCCAAACCAGTCATGTGCACTTTACCTTTTTCCATGCAGGCTGCATTGCAGCCTGTATGGAAAACAAACCCAGACTCCAATTGACTGGTTAAGCATCCAAGCAGGATGCTCAAAACCAATCACAACACTGCACTGTGATTGGTCAGGAGAGCCTGATAGCCAGAAACCGTTCCTAGGATGCTTGATTCCGTTCCAGGAAAGACATGGCTTGGTAGTTCGGGCTGGCTTGTTCCCATGAGGCACAGGGTCAAGGCTGATTTGCATATGGCCATGTCTGAACTGGGGTGGTGTGGAGTGCAAAAAAACGATGGATTTAGGCCCAGATCTCGGTACTGGGGTGAATGTATGACATTGTTCTGCATTCTGTCCATCAACTGTTGTTTTGCATTTTGTCACCCCGAGTGGGATGGGTATGCTCAGACGTGAGTCCCATGCTCTCCACACCACTGGAGTCAAGCTATCCTGGCTGAAGACGGCTGATAGCCAGAAATCGGTCCTAGGATGCTTGATTCCGTTCCAGGAAAGACATGGCATGGCAGTTCGGGCAGGACTGTTCCCATGAGGCACAGGGTCAAGGCTGATTTGCATATGGCCATGTCTGAACTGGGGTGGTGTGGAGTGCAAAAAAAAAGATGGATTTAGGCCCAGATCTCTGTACTGGGGTGAATGTATGACATTGTTCTGCATTCTGTCCATCAACTGTTGTTTTGCAGCCTGGGTGCCTATCACAGCGCTGCATTACAGCACTGTGATTGGTCAAGGAGAGCCTTTTCTGTGCTTCCTGTGCTTTGGTCTGGCGTGGACAGCAGGAGCAAAGACATGGGACCAGCTCGGCAAGGCAAGTGTTGCTTTTATTTTTTTACTGCCTTCCCTCCCCCGCACCAACCCCACCACCTGCAACTAATGCTTGCCACCAATAGCGTTCAGTAAAAAAAGCACAGCATTATACAAAATTAAGTGCGCTTTAAAAAGTAAACATATAAAGGCTATAACAAGGATGAAAAACAGCAATCTCAAACACCAATCAAATACTGCAAACAACTGCAATGTTGACACCTCAAATACATGCAATTCTTGTGGTTTCCTGGATGTATTCAGTGTCCACAAATGGATGCAGATAAAGTAACCATATGCAACTAGGCATGACACGCTTCCATGTACACGCTACTTTGAATAGTTTCCCATGACAAAAAACTCATTATTTCCCTCCTTACACTGCGCACATGGTTAATAAGGTCTTACTAAACCAGGTTGCCATGGAGCCGAGGAGATATAACAGGGTGCCCACATGCACACATATTTGATTGATAAGCAGTGAGAGAACTGGTTGTGTAATCAAAATATTCCATTTGAGATCAATGGATCTGCATAAGCCAAATGCTAGCAAGTAGTCAGGGGCCTGCAAAGCTTGGCCTACTATTATATTAGATGTAGGCTGCCCAGATTTAGGTTTAAACATATATTAACTGATAAAACCCCACCGGAAGGGAGATAGCCCTCACCAGTGTAAACATATAAACACTGAAAAAAAACTGCACAACCTCAAACTAAATACCATTCAAAGAAAGGAAAAGGAGAGTCAAAGAGTAATTTGTATTTTAACCTGAAAGGGCCAGTACAATGTAACTTTGTTATATAAGGTAGCAGTAAGAAAGACTGGGCTAACATTATTCTGCTTGAGTTTAGTTGTTTAGGGATGTCACTAAAATATTGTTTCTTCTTCTTTCTTCAGTTTTGTGGTCTTTGGTTTAAAGATACAGGGGTTAGAAGCATGTTTTAGGTGTTGTTTAATTATTTTATAAGCTGCCGAGAATAAGGAAATATCAGAAACGTATTTAATACTTTGGCTACATTTGAGTCTTTTACTGTTAGGAAAGACGCAGGTTACATAAGAATCTTTCCCTATATGTACCATCACATATACCCACAGAGCATGGGTAAAAATCCTTAATGCATCAGCCGCCTTTTCTAGTGAGTCAGTATTGATAGTTGGTGAATTGCCAAACACCCAGGCTTTAAAGATTCAATGCAAGGTATACTGACAGCTATATGTGGCAATAGTGCAGTCACCAAGCATCTGGGATACTGGTGAAAACATGACACCAGACTTTTAGAAAACAGGGAATGCAGTGTCACTTGGAATGCTGCTGCAAAAAGTTCTTACCAAGTTCAACAAAGATTGGAGTGATATTGTTTGTATTTGCAGTGATTCAGCTACGTATATGAGAAAGTTGTGTGATGACCTTTCGAAATCGGTACCTGAGCTGAAGTGCTTACCTGTAAGAGATCCTTGCCACTTGTTAGAGGGTATGCTGAAAGCATCTTTACAATCTTTAGAGTTATTAAAGAATGCTATTGACTTTTTAGTCAATTCTGGTGCACTGTTTTGTTATTCGCAGAAACTAAAATGCAAATATTTCTAATTTTGCGCTTAGTGTGGCATCGTAGAAAGAGTCATCCCAACTGTGTCATGTGGCAACCTTTTACAGAACTTTTGCTGAGTGATGATGCCAAAGGCAAGAAATGTGAGGATCTTTGGTCACACATTGATAGTGATTTAAAAAAAAAGTACACAACTTCTGCATTCTTAAATTTTTACAGGAAAGCATGACTGCTGTAGTTGACATAATTAAAAAAGCTATTATCTGAAAACACCCTTGTCTACCAAGCGTAGAGCATAATTTGTGTAGATGTGAAGCGTTTCCTTGAGAGTAGGCTGGGCAACACTTTTATTGACTTTTGCACTGAAACATGTTCCATGAGAATCACAATATTCTGGTGCACCAGTATTGGCATTGGAAGCTAGGTCAGTCGCCACAGTTAGAAAATTGTGCATTGACTGTTTTGGTGTTAACCTTCTCAAGTGCCAATGTTGAGAGGGCCTTTTCACTGATAAAAGTTTACATGGAAAAGAAAGAGTGAGCGAGCATGACCAAAGACACAGTGAAGAAGAATTGCATGGTGTACTACCATAAGTTTGATTTGTACAAATATCTCTGGACCTCATATACACTGTACATACACTGTCTATATACCATGCTCTATCAGTGCAAAAAGCAAGCAATAATAAAATCAAAAAGTTTCAAAAACATAGGAAAAACACTGTTTCTATTGCTTTTAATGGTGTGAAAATGTGTAAACACTGATAGCCACTGTTTATTTAAGGTATTGAAATCACTTGAAAACACTGAAAAAAAGCCACCCGAATATACAAAAAAGGAAACTGAAAACAGGAAAGCCCAATTATATGGATATCAAAAGATAAATCGATCCTTAATAATGAAGAATAACAATTTTCCACAACCACAAACGTTTCATGGTCAATTCTACAACTGGTCAAACAATGGCAGTCTGGAAATTACCGCTACACCCTTATTAAAGATGCTCAGAGGACCTGAGGAGGTCAGCAATTCTTTGTGGCATAAGTTTATGACACACGGACAGATAGAGTGTTGACAAACCTACAGTTGGTCATGAGAATTCAGGAAATAATGTCACACCTCAGAAGTATATTGGCTATTCTTTCTAGAATTAGTACCATGGCTGTATACTCTAACAGGGACACTGCCCGTTACAAGCATGTTACTACAAGCAATCACTAACACTGAACCTCTCACAGGGCTGGATAGTATCAGAGGGCCCAATGCACTGGACACAATACCACAAACACCAGGTGTGGACTGTTATGGAGCAGGCAGGGGAGAATGGGTAGTCTGGGCGAATGGGCACATTACTAGAGATGCTGTACTTAACAGCCATTTAAGGAGACTCAAGGAAAAGAGGGCAGAACTTTTCATGCATCTGGATACACCTATGACCACTTTGCAAGGAATATAGATGCCAACTCTCATATACGTGTACAGTTGCTTGAAGCACTGCAAGTTCCCAAGTAGGCTGCAGATGTTTAAAACATTCTCTGATACCATTAGGCACTGAACTAGTAGTGCACTTTCAATACCCAAGGTGCGGAGTGCATCTGGGTGTGCTGCAACGCCTGAATTACAGGGGAGTGGATTTTTTTTTAGAGTTCTGCAGGGATCCGATAATTAAAGTGACCTCAAGGTTGCTCTGATCTATACAGAGTGCAGCTGTGAGAGTATAAAAACTCCTGTCTAGGTATTCTGATATTTAGGAGGACCTACACCCCGAGCAAACTTCTCTAACCTGTCATGATTAACAAGTAGTTGGACAAAGAGTGCCTTTTACACTAAAATAAAATAACAGAAAACCAGGGCTTACTTTTTAATGAAGAGGATGTGAACCAAATTCTCTCTGGTCCATCTGTTATCGGACCTCAATAAGGCTAAAACAATAGCACAGACAAAGGACTGGGACACACTTACAAACAAAAAGGTAATAGGATCAGAACTATATTACACAGGGTAATAATGGAGTATTTAAGACATAACTCTGCCCCAAGAGGCCTTATTCTTACTAATGCGCCCAGAATGTTAATTGAAGATGCCTCTTTCAAAAAAGACTGGGACCAAATAGATTGGCATTGTACCAGAGACTGATTAATTTTCATTATAAAAAGAGCCAAACACCTATCAGAGACAATGCTGGTGAAGATGCAAATCTCTCGAAATAATTAAAAAAACTACAATAAAGACATTCAAGAAGAAAATAGATTAAATAAACAAGGAGATGACAGAATAGGACTGTCACTCCCAATCCAATATTCAAAAATTTCAGAAAGACCTGAAATGATTCTCAAATATAAAAACATGTCCATATTCAGCTCCCAACTATATTAGAACTGAAAAACAATAAGACAACTAACAACAACTCATCTGATGATAGAACTTCTGACACAGATATTTGGTTGAGCGGAGATGGGAAATGAAGCAAACAAAGGAGGATAGATAGGAACAGACAGTGGACACAGGCATGGTAGGGCTTCATTCCCTTCCAGAATTCGATGGGCATATCCCAACATTTCTACTCGCCTCCACAATCTCCTCTGTTTTTTGGTTGGAGAAACCTGTTTCAACAAGGACCTCCACCAAGATTGCCCCCTAATCAGCGATTTCCTTTTTTAGTTAAAGGAAGAAGAGGCAGGGGCAAGAAAAGGAAAGCCAGCCAGGTTTACTGGGAAGACAACCCAACATCGGTACACACCAGGAGAATGTCAAAAGATACACTACCAGTGACCAGCTGAAACACATTGTGACCAATCTTTCCTAGAAGATACTTACAGATACTCAAGTGAGAGTCCTGAACAAATGACATGGGTTTGTACCCACAGCTGATCTAAAGAATTCTACTTTCATTGTGAACTAGCAGAGATTTTCAGAAAACTGAAGCTTAAAGCTTTTAAAAAGAATTAAAAGCTCCCATTGACACAGAGCATAAGGCTGATGCAGGTTTAAAGAAGAAATCCACCTTCTTTCACAATACGACAACTATCCCCATAGAGGTGATCCAACGGGTTACCAGCAACAGATAATCCAACACAATATACTCACTTGGGTCCATACACACATTTCACAACAACCTGGTAATAACTGGCGGAGCCAGGTTTATGAATGTCTTACCATATCAAGATTAGTTATTTCCGGCTCCTAACCAATCTTTCACTGATAAAAAGTTCTTTCCTCTGGTAAATGGACCAAATTAGTTGAACTAGTTGGTGAAATGACATAGATCAATTTATCTGTAAATACTAAATGATCAAAGAGTCAGAAATCTTTATCTAAGAGATTGTTTTCATGTGAATCACTTACAAAGTACAGGACAGTCTCCATCTATTCACGGAAGGAAGGGTCAATAAATAAATTATCAAGTGCATTCATTATACTACGCAATGACAATGCATGAAAAGGAGAGGAAAGAGAGTAGAGGACCTAGGCACATAAATGAACATATATTTATAGTTACCAAGTATGGTGTGAAAACCAACCCCCTGGCCAAGGGGCTGGTAAGGATGCCCAAGGAAAGATCTGGTGACCAAAGGCTTCAGGACAGGAATCAGGACAGGACTGCTGACCTCTCTATCACCAATGCTTGCGTAGCACCCCTCTCTGACACTCTCTTCCTCCGCGAGATTCTTCCGCGATCTTTTTCTAAATTAATTAGCTTAAGATATGTAGCTCTGCAATTTGATTCTTCCTCAGCATCTCTTGGCACTCCAAAAGCATTTCGGTCTCAGCAGCATTCAGCATTGACATCTCTCGGACAGCATCCTGCTCTCATGCTAACTAACTAACTAAGAACTACCTCAATTAGACCCTACATTATTCTAGTACCTCCCAAAATTGTTTCAATATCATGAAACTCCTACCTCTGATTGGACAGGCAAGGGGAAGTGATCCTCACACCATGCTTACTGTTGTAAATAAATAGTCCAAGGTGTAGGCCGAGTGGTAGTTCAAGGTAGTTCCTTTATTAGATTCAGTTACAGTTGTAGAAGATGAAGGTAGGATGGTAAATAAGATAGAAGTAAAGATGTATAGGATGTACAGCCCCACCAGGAGCAGTCTCCCTCTGCTCAGCCTCTCATCCTCCAACTGACGCTCTCCACTTGTCCACACACCAACATTCCATGACATCATACATTAATCTACTGTCATGCAGGCTGAACAGAGAGAGCATTGATGTGAAGAAAGAAGAAGGGAGTTAACCACTACAACATATCCTCTCTCTTCACAACAAAAGGAAATAGAAGAATAAGAAGTAAAGAAACAGAAGGAATACAAGTCATTGCAATAATGGAATGCAATAAAGCGATTAATTAAAATGGAACATAGTGCAATAATGCAAAACAATGAAATGCAATATAATAAAAATGAAAATGCAAGCAATGAATGCACAACGAAATAAAAGCAACTAAGAAATGCAATGTAATAATAACGCAATAAAAATGCAAGCAATGAATGCACAACGAAATATAAGCAACTTAATGGCACGCACACCATCCCCATTTCTCTCAAAGGAAGGCAAAACCAGACCTGTACCAAGAAAATACCAACAATGAAAGAGACAAAACGTCACAAGCAAAAGAAAGAAGAAGAGAAACACACGCACAACATAAGTGCACCTGACGTCTCAGGCTCGCCTATGTGTAAGAGATCCAATCATCGGCAACAAAAGAAAGATGGATAAACAAGAGCCGTTAAGTAAACAGCGAACCAGCGCTGAGACTTGACTGGACCATAACCAGAATGTAAAAATGCATGCGTGACAACAAGTACTCAAAAAAGAAGACACCAATGAAAGAATACACCTCATATAAATACAAGTAATGGGATACACTCACACGTAATCAAAATACCGGGATACACTCACCCGTAATAATTGTAAATTACAGGGAAACCTTCACCTGTGTAAATATCAAGAATGTACAGGATACCCTAATCTAAGTAAAATTAATGCATCAAGCAATGAGACACACTCACCCAAACATTCAAGCAATGAGATTCACTCACCCAAACTGCAATTTTAACTATGTCACGTAAATGTAAATTACAGGGACCTGTATAAATATGCACTAACTCGTAGAAATATCATTCAAGTAATGAGAAACACTCACCCAAACATTCACGCAATGAGGAACACTCACCAAACTGCAATTTTAACTTTGGCAAGGAAATGTTGACATTTCTTAATACTCAATACACATTGAAAAATCATTAGAATGAAATAACATTTTTAAATAGAATAAGAAACAGTACTCAGCTTGGCATGAGCGATTCCAAAACATGCCAGAAGATGGCGCACAGTATATATTAAAAAGAATAAAGGCCGAAAAATTAAAGTTTTTTCGAATAATCCAAAATCTTATCTTTCCTACATATCCACGGAGAGGGAACAGCTCTCAGGAAGACACGAACTGCAACCCAACTCCGATGAAGTCTCTGTCTGTCGTACACCCTCCACACATGCTCCCGGCCAAAACTCGAACATTGCTTGGTGTGCAACAAACAGTACTTTGGTGCGCGGCAAACAGCACTTTGGTGAGCAACAGCTGCTAAAAGAGGACAAACATCAAGATGCGGTGCAGATCCAAAACGGAGGCAGGAGATTAGCGGCATATCGTACCAGGAGATTATCGGCATACTGTACTTTGATGCGCACGAAGATGCAGTGAAGATCCAAAAATCAAGATGGAGGCACGCTTGCTGACGTTAAGCCGGGTGGTTCACCGCACGGCAAAACAGCAGGACGTCAAATCGGCAGCGCAATCAACGTCACTATGAAGGCCAAGAACACGGGACGAAGGTAAATGCGCTTTTGAGCTCGTGGCAAAGTTTTTTTTTAAAAAGGTGAAAGACGGCAGTTGGCAGAATAAGTACATGGAGAACTGAGGCAAAGTGCAATTTTAAATGTAAATTAAATGTCTCACCTGACTTGGCTCGCCAGTACGAAAGAAGTGCACACCGCTAGTGAGAATAAATTTAAACACACAGTGAAGGTCAAATAAATGGGTCTTTTTTCTCAGGTGCTTTGAATTCGGTCAGCGACTCATTTCTCCGATGGTTGTTCACTCGAGGAAAATATATGATGACAGGTTACTATCCACAGTCATAGCCAAGACATGTTTTATCTTATTGCACGAGTCATTTGTAAGGAAAAAAACAGAAAATGTCTTGTATCAGCATAAACAAGTCGGTGCCCTCACTGCCAAAGAAAAGGAATAATCTTAACTTGTTACAGGAACTTGCTGCTTTTGATTTGAAAATGCCTCTATAAAGCACAATTTAGCCTTTAGATGAAGAAAACAATCTTTTCTTTAAAAATGGAAAGTTACATGTTATCCCAGAGCAATTAGAAGCAGATAGAATCTGGCAGGGTTGTTTAAGGCTGGCCGGTGTGAAAGGCCACTGGTGGGGCTGAAGCTGCCAGTTCCATTAGAAAGTACTTAAATATTCATGTAAATGCTTATAGTTTGTAATACGTACGTTGCAGATCCTTTAGTAGATTCTGTTTCAATGTTCCTTGTATAAGAAATAAGTAGGTTCAAGAGTCCAAACGTCGCCAAAATGTTGTAAATAAATAGTCCAAGGTGTAGGCCGAGTGGTAGTTCAAGGTAGTTCCTTTATTAGATTCAGTTACAGTTGTAGAAGATGAAGGTAGGATGGTAAATAAGATAGAAGTAAAGATGTATAGGATGTACAGCCCCACCAGGAGCAGTCTCCCTCTGCTCAGCCTCTCATCCTCCAACTGACGCTCTCCACTAGTCCACACACCAACATTCCATGACATCATACATTAATCTACTGTCATGCAGGCTGAACAGAGAGAGCATTAATTTGAAGAAAGAAGAAGGGAGTTAACCACTACAACACTTACATATTACTCTTTTTCAGTTACCCCTTTGTAAATAAAGCCATCCCCTTAATTTCTTATTCAAACTTTATTTCCCACCCATATTCACATTATATTTGCAACACTTTATAATAGCTTCCACAGTTTCTTCCATCCTGGTGAAGTATTCACCACTTGGTTCCCAGGCCAGCACACTCAGTGGCCTTGGCTTGTATTCAAGTTTGTAGTCATCGTTACAGATTCACTCTCACCAGGTATGCATGGATAAACCTTCCAAACATGTGACTCTGCTTACTTCTGTCAAGCTTAAGAGGCCCAAAGACGTACTAATAATAAAGTCAGAAAAACAAATGTTATTTTCAAAAATAAATGGTTTCACTGTATACCATCTATCTCTATTCTAACCTATTTACTTATTAATGCTTTCCCTGCGTTATCATTAGTAAACAACTTATTTTCGTTTTCAGCAAAGCAGCAGCCAAACATGTGAGTTTCATAACAGCCATCTTGTTAGCTACTGTGCAAGTGCTAGAATTTCACTCCAAGCAAAAGTGCATCATACTACCTGGATGGGAAACAACCATCACAACGCAACTTTCACAACGCACTAAAATTACAACAAAACTTTTACAATGCAAGATCCATTACAACGCACGCTATTACAACGCATGCCATTACAATGCAGATGCTATTACAACGCATGCCATTACAATGTAAGTATGGGTAAGTATTTAATTTAAATAATATTAATTTAATTTACATTTAATTTCTTTAAATTAATTTCATTTGTATAATTATTTTTAATTTAAATGTTATTTTAAATATAAATTACATTAATTTTAATATTTTAATTAAATTTAATTGTAATTTTTTTTAATTTACTAAAAATTATAATATTCTACTTAAATTTAATATTGTTACATTTTTAAATTTTGAATTTAATTTACATAAATATATTTTAATATTTTCATTAAATTTAATTTTAATTTAATTTATTTTAATTAAACCCCCTGGTGTTAGAATAGTAATTTTAACCCCTACACTATCCAACACTTACCCTACTATTACACCCCCTGGAGTTAGAATAGTAATTTTAACCGCTACACTATCCAACACTTACCAAACTATTACACCCCCCTGGAGTTAGAATAGTAATGTTTACCCCTACACTATCCAACACTTACCCTACTATTACACCCCCCCAGGAGTTAGAATAGTAAATTAAAATATATGTATTAAAATAAAAAAATTAATTTAAATAAATTAATAAAAAAATTGAAATTATATTGAAATTAAATTAATATTAATCAAATTAAATACTTACCTATACTTACGTTGTAATGGTATGCGTTGTAATAGCATCTATGTTGTAATGGCATGCGTTGTAATAGCATGCGTTGTAATGGATTCTGCGTTGTAAAAGTTGCGTTGTAATGGTATGCGTTCTGAATGTATGCGTTGTAACGTCATACATTCACGTAGATGCAGTTGATGCATGCGTACTAAAGAATTTCAGTTAGCTGCCATTTTAGAATCACACTCGAGGTACTGGTTAGTAAAACACATAGGCAAGCTTCTCTTTCTTGTGTATATATAATTTTGTGCATATTAAATTTCACAACAGAGGTTAATACGCGTTAAAGGTTACTTGAGAAGATTGCATACGAGCAAGTCTCTTTTCTACGAATCCTTGCTCCATCAGAGGTACTCCCATTAGTTGAGACACTGCAGGAGGACGATAGGAACATCTTCCACAATATGAGTAATAAACAAATTAGACAAAAGCACTGAAAGATCTGAAAGTAAAGAATAAACTCATCATAAAGCTAGCAGACAAGCAGAGAAGAATTGTAATACAGGACAGGCAGGATTACACTACTGAATTTAATCCTCTCCTAGAAAACCATTAAAATTACAGAGTCCTCCCCTTAGACCCAACATCTCAGTTAAAATTGGATATCAAGAATCTAACAGAAACAGAAGAAGTCAACATATCCATATAAAAAAGAGGCGGAATTCCTTTTTACTGTCAACCATATAGCACCCTATTTCTACACACTACCTAAATGAGAACAGAACTTCCCCCCTCCAGGACGTCCAGGATAGGCTCACTATTGGAGCCTTAGTCCCGTTTGTGTGACTACTCTCTCAACCTATTAATACAAGGTACTTCCATGTACCTCCAAGACATTAGGAACCTGCTGATCCTGCTGAACAAGACTGAGTACGACCCAGAAAAGAATTTTACAATAAGTCTCGACTCAAAAGCCTGTATACCAGTCTCCCACAGGATGAGACACTCACAGTCATTAAAGAAGCCTTAGAACAGTTCAGATGGGAGTACACCACCCCGCCAACATTTGTTCTTGACTGTTCCTACCTAGCACTAACTATGAACATCTTTGAATTTGAACCCTCTACCTACAAACAGTTGGCACTTTAATGGGAAACACATTTTCAGGGCTGTATGCGTTCAGTTTGGAAGCAAAGCATATTCTACAAAAAAACAACCCCTATAAAATCAACATTGTGCTATAAAAACTGTACATAGACAACATCTTGATTATTTGGGAGGGAGACAGCACCTCTACCATTCACTTCTTGACCTGGGTTAATAATTGTGAAAACAAGTTTACACATACAGTGAACAGGAGTCAACCACATTTTTGGATGCGACTATCTTCACAGATAAGGGCATATATACACCAAAATGAGGAACACACTACTAAACTTTTACAGTGTCCATCCCAGAACTTTGAGGGAAAATTTGCTTACAGGCAGTTCCTTAGACTCAGGAGGAACTATAGTAAAACAACTGACTTCAACCCTCAAAATAAGACCCTAAAGGAACAATTATGGGCCCATGATTACCCAGCGAGGATTATAAAAACTGTAAATGAGCCTGGAATCAAAACAGGGAGGCCTTGTTAGAAAGAAAGACCACATAAAAACTAAAATCTCCCTCACAAGTGTCACAACCTTCAATACCACCTCTAACCAAGTCAAGAAGGGCATCCACAAACATGTGTGCATCCTACAGACAGGAAAACAAAAATGGGAAAAAAAAAATTCTGCAAAAGAGACAGAAGCTGAAGGACAACTTAGTGTCCACTCACCCCAAATGAACTTAGAAACAAGAACACTTCTCAACAACTGGGGCCTTCCTGGCATCGTGGGGCACTTCGCCTGTGGTAACTGTAGTATTTTCCACTTGACTTCCACCACAAAAACACTGGGTCTAGAACCAGGGAGAGTGTGGACCATACAGAAACACACTAATTTTGTAATTCCTCTAACATTGTCTTTTTAAATATGTTTATTATTGCAAGATAAGACATAAGACATAATAAACAAGGAAAAAAAAAACCGTACATTGAATCATGTAACAATGAATTGACATAGTATTAGCTTTATATGAGGATTTACAATATAAAAGAAGATCAGCAGAGAAAATAAAAGAAGAAAGAGAAGAAAAAGAGAAAAGAGAAACAAAAAATGAATTACTTTTTAGCTAGCTGAGAGGAATACTCCAAATAGTAGATAGTCCTTTGTAAATAGAAATTTCCACTTTTATAGTTCAAAAAAATGTTTCCAAATCTTTTCTTTTTTTTTAAAGGCTTTTGGGCCTCTATGTTTAGCTAATGTGAGTTCCATAATTCTTATTTCGCTAACCAAAGCACACCATTCTGCAACATTAGGAGGATCTTTAGATATCCATGTTCTTGCAATAACTAATCTTGCACATGCAAAAAGAATGGTTATAAGATCTTTATTAAGACAATTAGTTTCTTGAATGTCTAGTAAAACTAAGTGTGCAGAAAGTACCGGGGTTGTTATCTGTTTGTTTTTGAGGATTTCCATTATTCCGTTCCAATATGTAGTTAATATGGGACAGGAAAATAGCATATGTTCGATTCCAGCCGCATGTAAATCACATTTTGGACATTTAGTATTATCTGTTACTGAATTCCCCTGTGTCCAAGTAGAGATTCTTTGTGGTGTATAGTAAAGTTCAGTAATTGTTCTATAGAGTTGCAATCTAAGGTTGGAAGAGTACTATGTTATTTAAATGGGATAGTGCAGTTGCAATCTGTGTCGGATTTATATCCACATTGAGTCTACCAGACCATTTTAATGCAATTTTAATCGTATCATCGCACTTACCCTTAACTAAGTGTTGATAGCCCAATTTTATTAGTGATTTTGTTTTATTGGAATATATACACTCCAATAAATCCGATTGAGTAACTTCCGTTATTTTCATTTTGCTATAAAAGAAATCTCTTATTTGTCTATATTTAAAGTACATATCATTAGTGATACCGTTTGTTGTTTTCAGGCTTTCAAAATCTAACATACCATTTGATCCATAAAGGTCTCCCAGTGTAATTAACCCATGTCTAATCCATCGATTTCCTGTCCCATCAAAGAAGATACCAGGAAGACCTGGGTTGTTCCAGAGTCTAAGTTCGGCATTGAAAAATGAGCTTTTGCCTATGGACAAAATTTGATCCCAGATTTTTTTGATGTGCTTAGCCGTCTTGAATTTAACCCTTTTAAAATAATTCGGGTCGTGTGCGCGAAGTAGAAATTGTTTACTATCAGAACCTAACATATATTGATGAAAAAATAGTGGAATTTCGTTCTTTATTAAGCTCCTTATTCTGCGAAAAAAGGTGGCTAGAAAATAGAGATTAAAATCCGGAAAAACAAGTCCCCCTTTAGATGTTGGCAATTTCAGAAATGTAATAGCCCTTCGTGCTTTTTTGTACCCCCATAAAAAGCTGCTGCATATGCCATCTAATTTTTTAAAGAAGAGTTTATTCGGTTGAAGTGGTATAGCCCTAAATAAGTAAAGTAATTTGGGTAAAACTTTCATTTTAATCAAATTAAGTCGTCCTATTAAACTAAGCGGTATTTTATGCCATTTTTTAAGACTAAAAGCAGTTTCTTTTAAAAAAGCCTCGTAGTTCAAGTTTAGTATTTTTCCCACATTAACAGCTAGTTTAATTCCTAAATGTGTAGCCTTTTGGCAGATATCGTATATAGGTTCATCAGGGGTGTACTTAACAATAATTTGAGTTTTACTCACGTTAAGTTTATACCCCGATAATTTTCATTCATTCATTGATAATCCTGGGCATTGCTTTATTTATATCTGTAGTGTATATTGCGATATCATCGGCAAAGGCAGTTAATTTGAGGGAGTTTTCCCCGTGGTTGACTGGAATAATATTAGCCTGATCGTTTAGTGCATTTAAAAAGGGTTCAAGAGAAAGAGCAAAAAGTAATGGGGAAAGGGGGCAGCCTTGCCTTGTTCCTCTTCCTATCTTAAAGTTAGCAGAATCTTTACCCCCATAGCTTATCTTAGCCAATGAGAACCAGATATTCCCATTTTCTTTAATACTTCCCACAAGTATTCCCACCCCACTCGGTCAAATGCCTTTTCCGCATCTAACATGATCATACCGAGTGGGGTGTGAGTTGTTTCAGCCACATCGAAGGCTGTAATTGCCATGTTTACATGGGTGGTGGTGTCTCTACCCATTACAAAGCCATGCTGTTGTGAGTTAACCATATCAGGCATAATAGGGGCTAGGCGGTTGGCGAGGATTTTAGAGAGGATTTTAACATCTGAATTGAGCAAAGAAATTGGGCGATAAGAACCACACTCTTTTTCGGGTTTGCCTTTTATAAGAAAGAAGATTATTTTAGCAATTTTCCAAGATGCTGGTGCTTGTTTGGATAAAAGAATTGAGTTTATCACCTTTTCTAGCAGTGGTAATAGTTCTTGGGCACAAGATTTATATATTTCCAAAGGCAAACAATCCTCTCCGACTGCCTTTCCTAACGGTAAATCGTCGATTGCACGTTTTATTTCAAATGATGTTATTTTTTAGTTTAATTGTTGGAGAGCTTCTATATTTAGCGCCCTTTGTGCTGTTAGATGTTTATTAAGGTATTGTATTATTGTGCTTTTGGAGGGTATATTGTCGGGGGTATAAAGATTTTGGTAGTACTTAACAAATTGGTTTAATATTTGATCTGCTTGTTCATAAGTACCTTGATCTTCTCCTATTATTGCCTTGATTTTAGTTTTGGCTTTTTTGTCCGCAGTTTTAAAGGCAAGTACTTTGCCTATACGATCACCACCTTCATATTGAGCAAATTTATATTTATGTATTTTTGCACTATGTCTTTCTCTTAAAGTTTTTTTTAATCCTGCCTGTAGTTCGGCTAACTTTATTCTGATCTCATCGATATCATTTTTTGAGTGTCGCGTTGCGTCAGCAAGTTGTTGTTCGGTATGTAATATAGTAGAGGTAATTCTCTTATTAGCTCGGCGACTCTCAGTATTTGACATCAGTATATATTGTTGAGCAAATCCCCTAATACTACATTTGCAAGTATCCCACACAGTACTAAGGCTAGCCGAATTGATGTTTAGTAGTATGAACTCTTGTATATGTTTGTTTAATAGTGTTATGAACCGAGTATCAGCCAAAAGGTACCTTGGGAATGTAAAATTTCGTGTTTATTTTTTTTGATCTTTTATTACAAATTCAAGTAGCAGAGGGTTCGGGTCTGAAGTAATTTTTGGGCATATTTCAATGTCACAATTATCTACTATTCAATCCGATGCCCATATCATATCTATCCTAGAGCAGGATCTATGCGGCGCAGAGTAATGGGTGTAGCCTGCTATCAGAGGATGTTTAGAACGCCATAAATCTTTCAAATTGTTTAGTCTTGCTAGTTCTATGATTGCTGATCTAACTTTATGCATTCTATTAGAGTTGCTTTGCCCGGTAGAATCTATTTTATAATTAATAGCACAGTTAAAATCCCCAGCAAATATGATTTCTCCCTCCCATTCAAGTAACTCTATACTTAGTTCTTCAAATGTTTTGGGATCATCAATATTGGGTCCATATACCACACATAATGCAAATTTTTTGTTGTCACCTTGCATCTGTGCAATTGCCCACCTGCCCAGAGCATCTGAAGCAGTTTTAATTGTATCAAATCGATTTCCTCTTTGTTTTAAAATGGCTACCCCTCTAATAGTCGCATTCAGCGTAGAACATACAACCAATTGATAACCCATCTGAGAAAGCAGTTTTCTGTCCTGATACTTAATGTGAGTTTCTGAGAGTAGCACAAAATTAGGATTGTACATTTTAATCTCTTCTTGTACTAAGTTCCTTTTACTTTTACTATTTAGACCATCTGCATTCCAGCTTAATAGTCTTATTTTATGCATTTAAAATAACGTAAAGTTTCTCCCGTATAATTGATTCCCCTCTGTTGATACCTTCTTTTTAACCACATTTTTATTATTGTCCTTAAACACATAATCAAATCTTGCAATAAGCTTTTTCCACATTTTTCCCCCCACCTTTTACCACCCCCTCCCTTGCAGAGACCCACCCCCCACCCACACACCCTCACGTCCCTTAGGGGGGAGCACCCCTCTATCTTCTGCTGCCGGTGTATAGGCAGCGTAGTGAAGGAGCTGACATGAAAAACTGCCCCTGCCACTTATTATTGTATCTATAATTGACCACACCTAGAAAAAAAAGAGTATATGTATACCCGCACTCAAAGAGAAAAAAAAGAGAATAAAGGTAAAGAAATGAGGTAAGAAACTAAAGAAAGAAATTGGCCAAGGGTTATTTAGTTATTATATCAGCAAAGTGGTCAGAAGAAAGACATAGTGTCATTATTAATGAGTACTGATTTTTTGTTCAGTTGTCCTCTTTTTCTTTTTCTTTTTCCAAAGAGAATTTTTCCAGAGCTTGTTCTGCCGCTTCAAGATCAGTAAAAAAAAAACACTTGACCGTTACGTATAACCTTGAGACGTGCAGGTTCTTGGAGATAAGCCATGCACCCTAGGTTTTTTAAAGCCTCTATCATTTTCCGAAGTTCCCATCTTCTATCCATTGTACCTTTGCTTAGATCAGATTTCACAAAAAAGGTAAGATTATCAATAGTTACAGGATTGTTGGGCCTGGCTTTAAGTGAAACAGCTTGTCTCAATAGGAAATTCCCAAAGTATATCAAAAAAGGTCTAGGGAATTTACTGTTTTTGTTTTTTTGAAACAAAGGCAGTCTATGTACTCTCTGTAGTTGGGAGTCCCAGTCCCAGTCCGATAGATCACCAAAGGCTCTTTGGAAGAGTTTTACTAGAAACGATCTCGGGTCAGTCCCCTCCATTCCTTCTGGAATTCCAAATAGTCTGAGATTTTGTCTCCGAGCCCGATTTTCCAAATCCTCAACTTTAGCTTCTAGTTTAGAAACCCTTGATGAATTTTGTTTTACTGTTGAATCTGTCTTACTGGCACCTTCTTCTACTTCTACAATTCGTTGTTTTATGTCTTCTATTTCTTTTGTAACCCCACCAAGGCCTTGACAGATATCTCTCATGCAATCTTGTAGATGAGTGTTGTCTTCTCTTAACTGCAGATATTGCTGCTGACTCTCCATTCTATGTGCCAGAAGAGTTTGCATAATTGATTCCATTTATATGGTTTTTGATGGTGATTTTGAGGAATCTTGTAATACTACTGTATCTTGTGCTTGCATGCATGTATGACCCAGCAATGGATTTGAGTTAAGGAGGTCCATATTTGTTTTCTTTACCAGAGCTTTGCTAACTTCCAATGGACAAGTATTCATGTTTATTTCTTCAGTCGCTATGTTTAGCATTTCAGGTTGATCTCCTGAATTGTCCACTGAATTTTCAGCAAAAGGTTTTAGTTGATTTCAAGCTTGATATTATGCAGTCCAAGTCCTCACTTGTCCTGTTGGTGTTAGAAGCTATGATTTGAGAGTTGATGACCATCGATTCATTGACCTCAGAGTTATCAATAGTAATAAGGGTGGTTGTCAAGGAAGCCCCTTCTCTGTTCTCATTAGTTAAGTCAGCTCTAGTTTCGCCTGTAGGAGTTGTTACTTCTTGGTTTACAAGGGATGGTTTCTTTTTGAAGTCCATTATGGAATCCGTTGGGCTTACTTTATTGCTCCCCTGAGAGTTATGCACATCTTCAGGACTTGTACCAGAAAGTCTTAGAGCCATGTTCTTAACACCACCCTTTGCCTCTATCCATCTTCTCAATGGACTATCATCAATTAAGCGACTTTTCTTATTCCCAACTGGTTCTCTAATTAATGATTCAAGAGTCATATTTTTTGTTTGGTTTTAACCTTCATTTTAGTTTTCCTCGAGCCAGTTGATTTACTAGAAATAGTTTTAGGATTTCCATCTGTTTCATCTTCGTCAGTTAACTCCTCATACTCTAAATTGGAATCTTCATCTGTTAACTCGATAGTTTCTTGATTTGAGCCATCTTCTGTCTTTTTCCCCTTCGTTTTAGTTTTATTTGGATGTGGATTGAGGTTTATGTTTAATTCCACAGTGTCCTCCCCCTTTTTTTGCATTATGTCTTGTATCTTTTTTTGGCTTACATTCATCGCAACGGCCCCTTCTTCACTTGTTATCTCTATATCAGTTTGAATTTCATTTATTGCGGTATCCCCAGTAGTTGACTGATTTTCTGGAGAGAGAGTTACTTCATTGACTCTAGAGAGTTTATCCGAACCCTTGTTTCTGCCCATGATTTCCACTTTCTCAACAGAAGATATGGTAGTAGTTGACAAAGCTTTATTAACATTGGTAGCTGTTTCTTTAATTTTACCTGTTTGTTCTTTTGCCTCTAACTCAGTTAATAGCTCAGGCTCAGGCTCGGAGTCTTTACGCGTTCCTCCATTCCGGTTCTGCGTGGGTTTCATATCAAATCCCATATTTACATCAATCATGTCAGCGAGTCTTTGTTTGGCATTTTTATTTCTCCCAGCGCTCCCACCGCTGTTATCCCCTGTGGCTAATTTGATCTTCGCTGAATGCTCCATTTGTGATACATTTAAATCGCCTGCCGCTGCAGCTGCCGCCATCGTACCTGTAATCCCTTGTTTCACTGTTTTGCAGATCTTCCTGCTTCTTGCAGACCGCGTCTGCCTTGCTGACATCGGCTCCTCGAGCTCCAAACAATTCGGCGCCAGTAGCACCAAACGCAGCGTTGGGTGTGTGCTCAGCTGCAGGGGAGACAGGCAGAATCCAGGACACGCCCCACTAACCAGCCTCGCCGGCGTGCGAGTGAAGCATATCCTTGCGAGTGTCCAGGAGCGGAGTGAACCCCTGCTGTGGCAAAGCAAAATCCGGAGCATTTGATTTTTGTCGCGTAGTGTACAGGAGCAGTAGCGGAGCGATAACGGAGCAGTGTATAAAGCGGTGAGTTCTGAGTCCCGGTAGCCGAGATTGTTATCGTATTTCCCGGAACGCCTTCTCTGTTTTTTCCTCTTCTCCTTCAACGGCTTTCAAAATCAGCCAGTTTAGGTGTGTTTCTTAACAAATCGTATCTAATCGTGGCGGAGCAGCTCCATGCAGCAACCTTCACTCGGCGGCTTCAGCCCGCCATCTTGACTCCTCCCCCGCCAACCGGAGCTTTTCCTCTAACATTGTCTAGATGATAACTTGCCCCTGTGGGATCCGCTATGTGGGGATGATGAGCAGAAAGATAAAGACAAGAATATGTGAACAATGGAGTAACATTCGATGCAAACAAAACATAACCACAAATGACTGACCACTTCATTAGAGATTGACACACGATGAACAAAATGAGATGGGTCATTATTGAACAAATTGAGAGCAACATTAAAAATCCAGAGAGTCTCCTCTTTGAGAAGGAACAGTGGTGGATATACCACTTATCCAAACACAAAACAGGCCTAAACGACAGCATACCATGGAATAGCATACAGTTGTAATCCTTGCAATTGGTCCAGAAATACAGAGGTCCAATGTCCATCTATCCTTAATAGCATGATCTCTTGTCATTTAAACAGCCCTAACTCATTGTAAGTGACCACAATGGGCATGCCCTTTTATGCCCACCATGCAACACATGTAGGTAAGGGCTCAAGTTGGTAATATATCAGCCCAGTGCTCCCTATTTTATTGGATTTTAAAAGACTCATTCTCCGCTAACTATTGTTGACGTATAAGTCACTATATGAATAACAGGTGTTGAGTATTGGGAATTCACATGACCAAAAATCATAAAGACGTGTGATGTTCTTTACATTCTGTTTGTGATTGCACAAAATACGCAGAACATACACTCAGATGTAATTACCAAGGACCCCATCGGCCTTTCTATTAAATATAACTTGGACCGGTCATTCTTTGAATCAGCACGAGATGAAGTGACTTTCAGTGTTTAGCCACACTGAGCCCTAAATTGGGTGTGATCGAGACCACACCTATCAGTGGCGTGGATGGAGGACGCACCTCGTACAGTGGCTACCATGCTCTAATGCCAATGTGCACAGATGGCAACCGCTCATATAGGTACCCATGTGCACGTGGGTGCACAGACATGGAATAACACGCCACCCTTTTGCTGATAACAGTATTTAGTCCAAGTAAGACAAGGGCAGAGTAACATGCAGAGCCCCAGAGGACCAAGGAGGTAGTATACCAGGCAAGACACCTTGACAAAGTAAGTTGGGATGGGTATCTCTGCCAATTTATTCTCAGACCAACAGGAGCATTATTTGACAAATCTCTACTCCCACAGTGTGTGACTACAGGGTCTGCCCCTTTCAGGGTATCCACGTTTAATGGAAATACTGTACTATAAGTAGGTTGATTATTCCTTTTAAGAAACAGCAACATACAAGCTGCGCTTTAAGAAAACAAATGTGTATGTTCACATTAGGCCTTATTGTACACAACGATGCATGAACATGTGTATCACAAAGCCTGAGATTAATCATAAATACACTCATGCTATTCTGGAAGACACTCACGCTCCCCATTTAGTCATTAAATCAATGCTCACTGCATGAAGGCCAATGTGATAGGTTGACAAACAAATTACAAAAAGTAACTGATTATAATGTGCATGTTTCAGCATGGCATAGGCACACTGAGCTGGCTGTGCCTAAATTTAGCATCACAAACAGCTACCAGTAACCAAAATGATATCTCATTTCATTCACTACAGATGATTGCACAGAGTCATAAGTCATAAGTCATAAGTTATGAACTACTACACCTTTACAGCATGTCTTAGCTTGCATGTTATCACTGATTATGAATGACACATTAGTGAAAGGGACATCTTGGTCCTGAAGCAAGCCATAATGATCCTGTGGGCACTTTATTGGATGACTGACACATGTAGACCTAGGATGTGGGAGATTATCACAATCTCATCTCACATCCATCTATGCTTTTAGCCAAGGTTTCCATTGTTATAATTGTAAATGTCCGAAGTGGTGGGTAATTTTGAGGTCATTTTAATCCTCTGATCCCTGCAAAACTAGGAAATAACCCAGCTCTGCTGTAATTAAGGCATCTCAGCGCCGCCAGATGCGCTAGGCATCTGGTGCGGGAACTCGATGATGAAGTGTTAGTGGGTTAGTGTTCTTTTAAAAACCTAAAGAGTTTTCCCAACTCACATGAGTGAGGGGCATCGCAAAGTTATTTAAACTTTGGTAGCAAGTTTATTTTCATTGGTTTGTCAAAATTAATCTACTGATGAAATTGTGTTGATGAATCAAAATGAGAAAAAAATATTCAGCATTCTTTAAAGGAGCTACAATCCATATCTTTGTGAAGCTCTTAAAAACCAACATAGGCCTCAAATTGGTTTAATTGTTTTCTTACTTGAAAGCAGCAGAATGCCACAGAAGAAAGGAATGGTAGGAAGGAATGCACAGATGAAGGTGAGAGTAAACCACAAAGTAATCAGGCAAACAATAAGCTTCTTTAGAGGCACATGGCGAACGGCTTGAGGAAATTAAGGAAATGGAATACTCTATCCACATGCTATACACTGGTTGGCAGAGGAATTGCTGTTGGTGAATCATGCTTTATTTGTCTTCTCTGGTTAGCACAAATAGATTCCTATGATAATATTTCAGAGATGAGATCATAAGCAATTTAGCATGTCGGAGCTTGATTTACAGTAATTAGACAAAAAGCATCTAACAATGCACAACATAGTAATGTTTCAAACTATAAAAAATTGCTTAGCGTTGGTTAAAATTGAATAGTTCAGTTCTTGATTTTCTGGATTACACAGAAAATTAGCCTAACATTTTGTGCAAGTGCTGATGTGTTTATGCATTTTGAGATGGGTGCGTGCATGGGGGATCAAGGACTCAAATTTGTGGTTGGTAGTATCTTTCTTTTGAGGCTAAAAGCAACTCTTGGCAATTTGAAGTATGTTAATCTAATTAGTTGATGGGAAAGTTCATAAACAATATTAGGATGAAGGATGACACCTCTACTTGTAACACGCATTGGCAAAGCCAAAAAGTCTGACCTATGCAAGAGCTATTGGCTTTGCCAATGTGTTTAAACCATGTTGTACACCAGCGTGGCTGCTCTTCAGCATGCCTACAGGTTAGAGGAGAGTTGCATGCAGTGGCTTGTCATAAAGTGTAGTAGCAGAGAGTGGAGTAGAGTGGAGTGGTGTAGAGGATTGTGGAGTGGTGTATAGTGGAATGAAGGGTTATGGAGTGGCATAGAGTGGAGTGTCATGGAGTAGAATGGAATGGCAGGGAGTGAGGTAAAGTGGACTGGTGTAGAGTGGAGTAGTGTGTTGTAGATAGAGTGGAGTAGAGTGGAGTGGCATAGAGGAAGCTGCACAGAGTGGAGTGGAGTAGAATGGAGTAGAGTACCATGGAGGGTTGTAGAGTGGAGGGACATAGAGTGTTGTAGAGTGGAGTGGCATTAAGTGATGTAGATTGGAATGGTATACAGTGAAGTAGGGGGTTGTAGAGTGGAACAGAGTAGTATGGAGTGAAGGAGAGTGTTGTAAACAGGAGCAGTGTCAGAGAATGGAGTGGAGTGTCACAGAGTGGAGGGTTGTAGAGTATCATAGAGTGGCATAGTGTGTCATGGAATGTTGTAGTGTGTCATGTAGAACACATAGAGGGTTATGGAGTGGTGTAGAGTAGGGTGGTGTAGAAGGTAGTGGAGTAGAGTAGAGTGATGAAGAGAGGAGCAGAGTGGCATAGAGTAGGGTGGTATAGAGTGGAGTCTCAGAGTGTAGTGTCATAGAATTGAGGCGTGTAGAGTGGAGTGGAGTACAGTGTCATACAGTGTAGTTTTGTAGAGAAGAGTTCAGTAGAGTGGAGTGACCTAGAGTGGAGAGGCGAAGAGTGGGGTAGAGTGTCCTGGAGAGGCATAGAGTGGAGTATAAATGGTGAGATTGTGCACTGCCAATACAGAAAACACAGAGTTACAATAAAATATGCCTCATGTATGCTTTCCTAATTCTGATATATTCTGAACTATTTGCAAAGTTCATTTACAGACATTTACATTTTGTTGTGTGCTAAAACAAAACATGTTCTTTCACTACCCATATTGTCATATAAATCCTCTTAGCTTTTTTAGACTCATCCTGAAAGAAATTGCTGCTTAATGGAGATTAATGCTGGCTGTGTGCAAGAAGAGAGTGGAGGCAGGAAATATTATGCCATTAACCCCTAGCAAGACTAATATAGGATTAACTTTCCGCCAAAACAAAAGAATTCCTCATCTACTTCTTGGTGAAGCAACATATTTATTTGTGGCGGACAAAAAGGTAAAAAAAACTAAAAACCTTGTAAAATGTAGTGCAGAAACACTTTTTTAAAACAACATTTTTTGACAAAACAGGGAAGGGAAAGGCTTAAGGCAACCAGAGGTCAGGGAAAAAATAACATCTAAACAGAGGAATTCTGAGAACAAAGGGTGGGGAGAGGGTTGTCAAAGAACAACAGGAGTGAGAGAGCTCAATAGGTGGGATATATAAAAATGGAAGGGTAGAGAGACGTATAAGTGGGAGAGATAAAACACATGCACTTGCATCAAGTGCTTCAACAAAGAAGACAAGCATTGGCAAATTCAATAGGTTACCCCTGCGCAAGAGTTTTGGCTTTGCCAATGTCTTGTAGGCATGTTGTACAGCAGAGTGAAGGGAAGTAGAGTAGAGTTTAGTGGAGTAACATGGCATAGAGTGGAGTGAATTAAAGTGGTGTGGAGTGCAGTAACATCAAATGGAGTGCAAAGAGTGGCTTGGAGTGGTATACAGTGGATTGGAGTAGAGTGGAGTGGATTAGATTAGAGCGGAGTAATGTAGAGTGGAGTGATGCACAGTGAGGAACAGTGGAGTGGCGTAGAGTGAGTGGCACAGATTAGAATTGAGTGGCTTAGAGGAGAGTGGACTGGCATAGATGGCATTGAGTGGACTGCCATAGAGTGGCAGTGAGTGGAGTAGTGTAGAGTGGAGCAGAGTAGAGTGGAGCAGAGCACAGTGGAGAGTGGTATGGCATAGAGTGGTGGGGACTAGAGTGGCACAGAGTAGAGTGAAGTCGCTTGGAGTGGTGTAGATTATAGTGCTATACAGTAAAGTGGCGTAGAGTAGATTGACAGAGTACAGTGGAATAGAGTAGAGGGGAGTGGAGTGGGTTAGAGTGCGTTGGTGTAGAGTGTTGTAAAGTGGAGTGGCATAGAGTGCAGTGACATAGAATGCAGCTGCGTAGAATGCAGCAGTGTAGAATGCAGCAGTTTAGATTAGAGTGGTGCAGGGTAGAGCAGAGTGACAGTCTGCGGTGGCATAGATTGTAGTGGCAAAAAGTGCAATGGTGCAGAGTACAGTGGCATGGAGTGCAGTGGTGAAGAGAGCAGTGGCATAGAATATAGCGATGCAGAGTTGACTGCCACAGAATGCAGTGACATAGAGTGGTGCAGAGTAGAGTGGTTTAAAGTGCAGTGGTGTAGAGTAGAGTGGAGTAGAGCAGAGTGGTGCAAAGTAGAGTGTAGTGCCATAGAGTCGAGTGCTGTATAGTTTAGTAGTATAAAGTGTAGTGTGCATTGGCGAAGAGTATGTTACAGTGGTGTAGAGTAGAGTGGTGCAGAGTTGGGTGCAGTGGCAGAGAGTGCGGTGTAGATAGTTATAGATTGAAGTGGTGTAGAGTAAAGTGGTGAAAAGTAAAGCAGAGAGGTGTAGAGAGCAGTTGCATAGAGTACAGTAGTGCAGAGTAAAATAGAGTGGCATAAACTGCAGTGGCATAAAGTGCAATGGAGTATATTGGGGTAGAGTGCAGTGTTGCTAAATGCACTGGTTTTGAGTAGAGAGGTGTAGAGTGGATTAGAATTTAATGAAAGGGCAAAGATTGCAGTGGTTTACAGTGGTTTAGAGCAGGGTAGCGTACAGTGCAGTGTTTTAAAGTAAAGTGGTGTGGAGTAGAGTGGCGTAGAGTGACTTAGTGAAAAGTGCAGTGGGAGAGTGGTGTTGCACGGAGTGGAGTAACGTTCAGTGGCATGGATTATATTGTTTCAAAGTCAAGTAAAGTGGCGTATAGTGGAGTGGTGCACGGTAGAGTGCAGTGGTGTAGAGTGAAGCGGTGTAGAGTGCAGCAGTATGGAGTAGATTAAAGTGGTGCAAAGTGAATTGTCATTGAGTGCAGTGGCATAGAGTGAGTGATCCAGAGTAAAGAGCATTGGCATAGGGTATATTGGTGCACACTGCAGTGGTGTAGAGCGCAGTGAGGTAGAGTGCAGTGTTGCACGTAGAGTGGTGCAGAGTAGGGTGCAGAGTGTAGTGGTGTAGAGTAGAAGGGTGCAGATTAGAGTGAAGTCACATTGAGTGGAGTGGTGCAGATTATGGTGCAGTGGCATTGGAGCGGCGTATAATGGAGTATGCATGGTGTGGTAGCGCACTGCCATTACAGACAATGCATTTTCATTTGAAAAGACTACATTTGCATAGACATAAAGGTTTAATAATAAAAGTATACAGTGCACATATAGTAACATGTGGCAATACCATCAACTAGTGTATTGATTTGTTTTGATCGTGCTGAAATATTTGCTTACACCACACTTAGGAGTTACAAAATGTGCATCTTTTGTGCTTTCTTAGTTCTGAAAAAACTGCACAGTTTATTTACAGACATTTACATTTTGGTGCATGTTAGGAAAAAAGTATTTCCTTTCACTGCTAGATTGTCACATAAATTATATCACTTTGAAGTAAGAGAAAGAAAAGCAAACTCCAGTTCCCATTGGTAGACAGAGCTTGACATTTGACCTTTGTCAGCAAATGTGACACAAAAAGAACAAAATGTAAAGGCCTGTTTACAGAAAATAAGAACAGTGGAAGGATACAGTTGTAAGAAAATGGGTGGAGGGTGGTAAACCCTACTCAAGAAGCAGCTACAGTCCCTGTCAGGGTGAAGTCCCAAGCAAACCCCAAATTAACATTGTACTCAACCCCCTGGTAGCTTGGCACAGAGCAGGCAATGTGTAAAGTATTTGTGCAACACTTCTATCAGTAACACAGTGAAAATACACCACAAAAGGATCCCATACCAGATTTTGAAAAATAGAGTAGATTAATAAATAAAACAAGACCAAGACGACAAAACTCTAATCAGCAGAACAAGAGATATGCAATTTCAAAGATTTCAGTGAAAATAGCACCAAAAAACACAAAGAAACAATTATTGATATTTGGTTGCGCTGTACTGGAATAAAGTCACATGTTCAGGCCGGCCATGGTAAAGAGTGTGTCGGATACAGGCACCCAGTTAGTCCCGCTGAACAAGAGCAACCTAAATCCTGTTGCGGAACATTGTGAGGTCCTGTGCCGAGGACGTCTCGCGGAAACTAGGTGATGCATCAGTTCTGAGGAGCTGAGAATCTACGATGGGAGGCCCTGTGTCGTCATTAAGGATACCGTCGATGAGGGCTTGTGATGTGAAGTCCGGTGTCAAGGATGCATCACACAGTCATTTTGATGCGTTGGTTCCAAGGAGCTGTGAAGCTGCAATGTGAGAGCCTGCATATTCGTCACTCTGCTGTCGACAAGAAATTTGTGATGTAACGGCCTGCATTGGGAAACCTTCGCAAGGTGGTGGTTCTGATGCAGACTGCGTGGTGGATGCAAAGTCTTTATGTTTAGACACCCTCACAGCAGAGGCAATGCATTGGTTTTCCTCCGGATTTCACCGCTCAGCATAGGAGATGCATTGGTTCTGCTGGGTGCACAGATGAGCTGGAAACGCACCTTCAGGCGCACTTCAAAGGGTCCAGACCTGGGGTGGCACCACTTGGCAGGGTAGGACTCACAGATGGCAGAGTTAATTGGCTGGGTTCCAGGTTAATGGAGCTTTCTTTCCCTGAGGCTCTGGTTAGGAGGCAAGTCAACTAGGCCTTCGAGTCACTCTTTGGTTGTGGGTTCAACAGATGCAGGTCCAGTTGTTCTCACCCAGGCAAGAGGGCAGGAAGCTGCAAGTCAGCACAGCAGGGCTGTTCAAAAGAGAAACAGTCCAGCAGTGTGGCAGTCTTTTCAGCAGCACAGTAGTTCTTCTTCCTGGCAGTGTATCCACAGAGTATCCAAAAGTCCAGAAGTGTACTGATGAATTGGTGTCTAAGAGCCAATATTTATACATGTGCCTTCCTTTGAAGTGGGGGAAAGCTTCTAGAGGTTACCTTTGAAGTCCACAGGCTTCCTGCCTACCCTGCCCTGGCTCCAGACTAACTACAGGGGGTATGCAACCCTGTGTGTGGATGCAGGGTACAGCCTGTTGAAGTGCAAGTAGGTCTGTGCCAGCTCCTCTCTCCCCTAATACCAGTGAATGGCCTTCCAGGACCACCTAAGCTCTCTGTTGTGTGTGGCTGTCTAGTAGTAACACACACGGCCCAACTGTCAGCTTTACCCAGCCATGTGACCCAGAGACAGGCTACAGGCACTAAGTGGCTAAGGCAGGACATTTTTCAATTTCTAAAAGTGGCATATTCAAAATTGGAATTTAAAATCAGACTACACCATAAAAGAGGATTTTTTCATTACAATCCAAAAACACCAAACATAATCTGGTTACCTGTTCCTATTTGAAATTACAGCTTATTAAATGTTATAAGATAACCTCAATGCTATCCTATGGGAGAGGTAGGCCTTACAATAGTAAAAAATTAATTTAAGAGTTTTTCACTATTAGGACATGTAAAACTAAAATGTGCATGTCCAACTTTTTAAATACACCACACTCTGCATATAGAAATACCTGAGTTTTGTGCCCTTAGACACAAATCTGTGCTCTTCTTGTATGGTGTTTCACCCTTGATAGAAGCTCAAAAAGTAACTGAGCAGAATGACCTCAGTTTAAATGACTTTGCTAAGCACTCAGTGGAAATTCCAGAGTGTGTTTATAAGAAGGTTGAGGCCAGGGTTTGTATAGGAATACATGCACCTTATGCTGTTATCTCATTTCCAAAGCAGGCTTAGTGAGAAGAAGAGTTTTAATATCCTGACATCAAACATCACTAGGGAGCTCAGATTTGGGTTCAACGCTCATAATCATAAGCCCTAAAAAAGGAGACGGGCAATTTTGAAAGCGCTTTTCACCCTGCCATATTATGAAAACAACATCATGTGAATGTCTGAAAGAAGAGTTTTGTGTTATTTATGTGTTGAAGAAAAATAACAGAAGAATGCAAGGCAAACGAAGCCCTCCCACCCAAACTCTACAAGATGTCAAAGTTTTGTGATTTGGTGAATTGAAAAGATGTTTGGTTGTTTACCAAAAATACTTTGATCTCATTTGATGATCCCCAGATATATACTGGGAGGACAGTCTTGGCAATCTGTTTATGATTACAGGAGAGGAAATCTCAGTCAAGACGTGCCCACGAAAAAAGCAAACTGAATTTGACAATTAGTTCCTAACAGAAGGAACATAAAGATATTTCAGATTAAAATAGTGTTGCATACTTCAGATGAATTACGCACACTATCCATCCTTAGGGAGGATAAAGGGGTTGTGAAGTCAGTTTTTCTCAAGAAGAGGTTCAGAATTCAGGGAGAGCACCAAATGTTGCAAAATCTCTGTATTTAATTGTATAAATTTAAAAATTAATATTAGTATGGAGCCTTGCCTTTTTTGAAAATGGGCAGACGGGAAAGGTCACTTTTGTTTCGTTTCAGGGCTGGTATTTTCCACCACCCACTTCGTTTTCTTCTTGGAATAGCCAAAGATGGCCATTGAGACGCTTTTCCCTCCGACCACACCTCAAAGCAAACTGTGCTCTATTTTATCTTCTTTTGTACATTTTATCGGCTTTACAATTAGTGTCGCTTTGTTCCATGCAGGGTTGCCCTACGAGTTTTGGAAATGTTAAATACAGAGGAAGTCTTGTTTCTGGATGGGCACTTTCTTGCATTTTAGCTGTTCTCTCTAGGAAAAGTATGATCAACTGATTCCTTTTGGTTTTTACTAAATGCTAAATTGTCTGTGTTATGGATTGTGGAAAACGTGCGTATCTATTTTTTTGTAATGCTGTCTTTATCTTGTTTTTATGTATCTCTCCAGTATTTTCTGGAACACATTGTATTCATTATTCTGTTTTTATGCACACCTATGGTATGCGAAACGAGTTTGAATTGATTGATTGACATGGAGTTTGTCAATCTTTTCAAATATGTTGTCTCCTGTTTTTCTGATGACCATGATGAACCGATACATATAGCACGAACAACGACTACGATGTGCAATCTGAAACTATGTACCACTTGATCGAGGAACGCAATACACTAGGGACTAATGCAACTAGCTACTTTTATGTTTGGTGATCGACATGACCTTTGAATTATAAATATGTAAACGTTATGTATATAAAATTGCATGTCTAACATATTTATTTCTATGGTTTTTATTCAGCCCTCTCCATCTATTGATCTCTTATTGTGCTATTCAGATTTTTCTTTCACCTACTATGAGGCAGTGATCGAGCTCGCATAAGCCACTGGATAACTTCATTGTCAGTGATGGCATTCTGGAGCACATCCACCTGTAAAGAAGTTCCCTTATGTGTCAAGGACTACTTATGCACTGTGTGCTTTCAGAGACCAAAACTTTTTTTTCGCTTTTAGCAATTTTTTTTTCTACATTTACATTGATGATGGCCCATCAGCTTCCTCAAAAAGTTTTGTAAGAAAATAGAAAAACAAAACAAGTACTGGCAAAAGCAAAATGCAGGCGGCCAAAGTGATACTTCTTGATTATCGTGAATGTGATTAGATTTGTTCAAATAGAAAGAGGAAAAAAAAGCTTTGGAAGTTAAATAAAAATGTGTGTCATTTTTCTATACACAAGGTGGTGAATAGTTTAAGAGAGTGGGTAAAGGTCGACAGGAGGCTGCAACTGGGACTGCTTTGTTTGAATCATGATTGTAGAAAACTAGTCCAAGATTGTGGGTGGCTTGATGGTTTACGCAGAAACTTTCTGCATTTGTAAACTTGGGGACTTCTTAAGAGTTTGCTGGAAGCAGGAGACTGGCCGAAAGTGGCAGATTTCATGTCCACCCTATTTAAAGCATACAGGCCCTCTATTCACACTAAATAGGGCGGAAGGAACATCCCACTTTTTTGGCAGATCTGCATTGGACTAACTGTAAAACAGGGACTTTGAGTCAATAAAGATCTTCCAAAATACAAAAGACATGGCTTTCTGCAATGGAAAACCAGTGTAGGCTTTACATTACAGTTCTGGATCAGTTAAGTTTTGCTTTGAGTCATTTGGTGAGGCTGTTGTATAGGGTGTTGCCAAAGTCGCAACAAGAGACAACACCAGACTGAATAATATTTAGCAGCAGTTAAAGGGAAGCAATGGGGTTTAGTCTTTCGTGTGTTTTTTGGAGACAGGAAGCAGGACGTGTGATTTAAGAACAGGTTCACTGTCATATAGAAAGTCTAAGCCATTGGAACATATTTGCATGCTGTCAGAAGCAGGCTATTTAGAAGTGAGCCAACAGGTACCTGACTATGAGATGAGGTCCCCGTCTAGGCTGAGGACTTCAGTTGTAGCCTGCTAGAAATTGGGTTTCTGGTTGACAGGGGTATGTACCCTGTCCAAGCAGTAACCACAATCCTAGTCAGGGTAAGCGTAGCACACACTAAAAGTCTACCTGTGCTCACCCTCTGGTAGTTATGCACAGAGCAGTTAGGCTAAACTAAAGAGTCAATGTGTAAAGTATTTGTGAACACACACACACAGAAACACAGGCAAATCAGCAAAATAAATACTCAACACCAGTTTAAAAAGCTAGCCGATATTTATCTGAGTAAAACCAGACCAAAATGATAAAAATCCAACATACACAAGTGAAGATATGAATATCACTAGATTAAATCAAAATGCAGTGCTTAGAAATCAATAGCTCCAACTGGGGCTATCTGGTCGCGCTTGATCAGGGCAATGACAAAAGTTGCATCCAACCACGATGGAGCACAGGTCAGATACAGGAGTCATGCAGACCCATTGACAGAATCTTGGATGCATCGATGCGTTAAAACGGAGGGGATGCATTGAAGGCAATGCGTCGGTTCCTGAAGTTGCACGTCTTTCATGTGTCGATGTCATATGTGCTGTGTATCGGTCCAGGATGTCGAACCGCTGGGCTGTAGTCAATGCGTTGGAGGTGATGTGGTGTTTGAGACTAGCGCAGAAGCAGTGATTCCGAGCCACTGTGTCAGCAAAGTCAGGGCTGTGTTGTAAGTCGAGGTTGTTGCATTGCTCAGTCGTCGAGTGGTGCCCACGGATTCGGTGAAGGCAGCGTCGATATCGCAGACAATGCGATGGTTCCCTTTGATGATTCCGTGTTGATGTGTTGGTTTCTTGGGTTGCAGCCCAGCCACTCACTTCCATGTGCCCAGAACTGGATTTAGCACCACTTGGCAGAGTAGAACTCACAGCAGACGAGTCCAGGTGCAGGTAGCATGATGCAGGTGAAGTGTTTGATAACCCTGAGACTTCAGAAACAGGAGGCAAGCCCAACAAGCCCTTGGAGAGCCTTTAGAGATGCAGGATGTAGAGACTCAAGTCCAGTCCTCTCACTCCCAGGGAAGAAGCAGCAGGCAGCAAGCCAACAGATTACAGCAAGAAGCAAAGTGGCATCCCATCCTGACAGCACAGCAGCTCTTCTTCATTGTTGAATGTCCCCAGTTCCAAAAGTGATCTGAGTATATGGTGTCAGAGGTACATTACGTATACTAATTTTAGCCTTTGAAGCAGGGACACTTCAAAGAAAGGTATTTGTAGTGCAGAAGAGACTGCCCGTTCCTGTCCTGGCTCCAGACACTACATGCGGGTATGCAACTCTTTGTGTGGGGCAGGCACAGCCCTATTCAGGTGCAAGTGCCAACTCCTCCCTCTCACTCTATCTCAGGAAGTCCCATCAGCCTGGTGATGGGCCATCAGGCTATGCAGGGCACACCTCAACTCCCTTTGTGTGTAAATGTCTAGAGGGAATGCTCAAAGCCTAGCTGTCATCCAACCCAGACATGTATTCCAGAGACAGGCAGAGGCACAGAATTGTTAAAGCAGGAACACGGCAACTTTCTAAAAGTGACACTTTCAGACCCGCAATTTAAAAACTAACTTTCCTAAAAGATATGTTTTTAAATTGTGAGTCCAGAGACACCAAATGTACTTTTCCTATACATTCCCAATTGGAAGCTACACTTGTGAGGTGTCACAAGGCAGCTCCAATGCTAACCTAAGGGAGAGATAGGCCTTGTGTAGTAAAAAATGAATTTAGCAACTTTTCACTACCAGGACATGTAAAACTCAAGAGTACACGTCCTGCCTTTTAAATACACTAAACCCTGCCCATGGGGCTACCAGGGTCTACCTTAGGGGTTACATATGTAATCAAATGGAAAGTTTGGGCATGGCAAGTGGGTGAGCTTGCCAGGTCGAAATGACAGTTTAAAACTAAACATACATCTCTGCAGTGGCAGGCCTGAGACAGGTTTCAAGGGCTACTCATATGGGTGGCACAATCAGTGCTGCAGGCGCACTAGTAGTATTTGATTGACATGCCCTGGGCACACGTAGTGCACTGTACTAGGGACTTATCAGCAAATCAGATATGCCAATCATGTAGAAACCAAAGGTCCGTACATTTCAGGCAGAGAGCACATTCACTTTAGCACTGGTCAGCAGTGAAGAAGTACCTGAGTCCTAACGCCAGAAAAAACAAAGCTCAGCACACAGTCAAAACAGGAGGTCAGAAGGCAAAACGTCTGAGGAAACTTCACCAAAAGATGCCAGGTGTAACATACCCTTGTTCAGTTTTTGTGAGTTATAATAATTCCAGCTGCGTTATGGTTTAGGTAGTCTTAGTAATGAGTTTGAGTTACCTTCTCCTCCTCATGGGGGGCCATCAGAGAAACAACAGAAAATAAATCAAACTAGTAATTGAGATTGGCTATGATGCAGAGACACACATTATACAAGGATGAGCTAAGCGGGGAACCCTGTGGTACATCACATTGAGGGCATCTAAGAGAAGAGCAGAATTAAAGTATTCCAAACTCCATTACATTGGGAAAGGGACACTTGTATGTGGCATTTGTCGAACTTCTGTTGGCTTTTAATTTGATTCCCCACAACAAAATGACCTGGGAAACATGGGCATCCCAGATAATATGGTACCGATACTTAAAGGTTGCATAACATCAACTATGATCAGGTGAAAGAAGGTAGTCGGGGCAAATTGACTAGTCGTATTTGCAATTGAAATGTGAGTCCAGAGGGCATGTGTCCTGGCCCTGACCTTTTTCTCAGTATACATAAATGATGTAGTGAAATATCCAGATATTCCCTGCAGTGATGCTCCAAAAGTAGGAGCACAAAAAAAATAGCAGCACTATTATTTCAAAATGACACGGTCCTAATTTGAAAAACAAAAACTGAGGATTACAGGTTTTTGATGTTTTGTGCATATCGAGGGCTGGAGGTAAACTCATTAAAAATTATGTTGTTCAACTCTTAAACAGCAGAAGATCTTCAAAAAAGTGGGCAATTAAATTATTGAGTGTGTCGCCGAATTTAAATATCTTGGCGCTACGCTGACAAGTAATCTGTCCTTGATGTCCTCGATGAATAAAAGTACACTGAAGTTGCAGCATCGGTCTATGGTCATTCTTAACCTATACAAGAAGACAAAAATAAGAACAATTTCTCCACCTTCAAAGATATAGAATATAAAAGTGAAGGGGACAGCGTTATGTGGCATTGAGCGATGGGAACATGTTAAGGGTACTAGATTAAATGTGGTGGAAAATAGATTTTTAAATCATTAGTAAACCTTCCACAGAGTGTCCTCTATATCCCATTGTATGTTTGATTTGGCCAGAATCTAGTTACCCACATTGTTAAATTAAGACTGTTTTTGCACTACACAGATTGCGGCAAACAGACGAGCTTGTCCCACAAAGGTCAACCCTTAAAGAAATATTGCATCTCCTAAATATCCCATGGTTACAGCTGTGTAATATCATTCAGGTCTAGCGACCCTGTGGATTCTCCAACAGATGCTCACTAGGCTACTAAAGGCATAAAAGAAACATTCTGGATTTGTACATGAGTGTGTGTGAAATACACACATGTAAATCTGGGAATCGGTCATCAGGGTTTCAGAACATAAATGTATACCCATACTTGATAACCTAGTGTACCCAATGGCTAATCAACTGTACACCAAATCCAGATATGAGATTTTACCTACTAATAACTTCTGCATACGATGGTGCAAGAAATACTGTGTTAATAATATATGGCTGCCTTGCAAAACAGAGATCGAATCACTAGCAGACTTGTGTTTTTTTACTGCAATGTATATGTTGCTCCACGTGGGAAATGGATATTACCTGTTTTTAGCTTACAATCAGACACCTTGTAGAGGCTCTGGGAATTTTAAGAACCAGTAAGCTGGAGTAATTGTTAACAATGTGGACCAGTTTATTAACTGCTATATGGATAATGCAAAGGAAACTGCGTGCTACAGCTTTACAAGATTTGGATAGTTAACTGATAATGAATTGATTTTAATATATGTTTATATATAACTAGCAGCCCGCCCCAGCGTTGCCTGGGGCAGAAAGGGGCTGGGGGCAGCATTTGAGGCTTGCGTGCACTTCTGCCCCCATCCGCCCTGGCCTTACCTCAGCCGCCGGTCCCGCTCCAGGCGCCTCGCCCGCACAGGCCTCCACTCTCCGTGCGCCCCGCCCACACAGGCCGCCACTTCGCCCAGCAGTAAGCAGGGCCGCGGCAGTCCTCCCAGCAGGTCGCGATCTTCGGCGCCAAGTGTTGCCAGGGAGCGCAAACGCAAATGATGTCATCACGCAGACGTCGCGGCCGGCGCTACTTGCAAGGGACAACTTTATTTTTATTTCAAAATATTTTAAACAACGTATATTTTTTATTTTTAATAGCCTATGTCCTTCTGCTTGCCCTGAGGTTTTCAAAGATGTCTTGGGTGTTTTGATTGGTGGTGTACTTTTCGAGTTTACCTGGCTCAAAGGTTTGTGTTCTCTCTTTATAATAGTAGTATAGATATATCAGAGTTGGTTTTAGATCTATTTATATAAATAGTTAATTAATGTCTTTTTATCTACTGTTGGTCTTAGATCCATGTATATGAGAAGTTGATGAATTGTGCTTGGTCTAAGGCATTTTAGTTTTAACTAGATTTTTTTTATAATGGTGTGCTATAAGTTTATTTTTCTAATCTAAAATAAACTAACTGAACTGAACTGCATTGAATACCCATTGTATTTGGAAGGGGCTGCTATTTGTCCATACTTTTATGATACACAGGACCATTGTGTCTTGGAACATAGGAATAGCTGGCTTTTGGAAAGCACCCAACCAATAAATGCCCAAACCAGATTTTTCACCTCGAACAGCTCTCTATATAAATAAAGGAACCATCAACACAGTGAGTAAGTCATTGTTCGTTGGATTTGGGCAGCCAATTAGACCTGACCAATGCGTCAAAACAAGGTTTTGCAGCATGCTCACCTGCCTTTTTAAACAAAACAAATCCTACTGACTCCACATCAGTTCAACACTAAATACATTCAGAGTGGTACTGTTGACAGGCCATCCAGCCTAAAAGCATCAGAGGATGTGATAGCGCAGTTTATGTCATTTGGTATTCAACTATCCTACCTGTAAACTGTCCAAACCTATGCATTGAATATGCAGACAACACACACCTATATTTGAAAAGCTCCTCTGCTTGTGGGATCTAATTCCCTAAACGTTCCTTAAAAACTGTTTGCACCTCATCCAGACCTGGATCAATCAATCAATCAATCAATCAAAGCATTTATATAGCGCACTACTCACCCGGAGGGTCTCAAGGCGCGAGGGGAGGGGGGGTCCACTACTGCTCGAACAGCCAGGTCTTGAGCTGCTTCCTGAAGGAAAGGTGGTCCTAGGTCAGGCGGAGGTGGGTCGGGAGGGAGTTCCAAGTCTTGGCGGCCAGGTAGGAGAAGGACCTTCCTCCTGTGGTGGCTCTTTGGATGCGGGGGACGGCGGCGAGGGCGTGGCTGGTCGATCGAAGCTGGCGTGTGGGAGCGTAGAAGTTGAGGCGGCTGTTGAGGTATCCTGGGCCTTGGTTGTGTAGGGCTTTGTGTGCGTGGGTGAGGAGACGGAAGGTGATTCTCATGTTGACCGGGAGCCAGTGCAGATCTCTCAGGTGTCCGGAGATGTGGCTGCGACGGGGGATGCCCAGGATGAGTCGTGCTGAGGCGTTCTGAATCCGCTGGAGTCTCTTCTGGAGTTTGGCGGTGGTTCCGGCGTAGAGGGAGTTGCCGTAGTCGAGACGGCTGGTGACGAGGGCCTGGGTGACCGTCTTCCTGGTCTCGGTGGGGATCCACCGGAAGATCTTACGTAGCATGCGCAGGATGTTGAAGCATGACGAGGAGACGGCGTTGACTTGTCTGGTCATGGAGATGGAGGAGTCCAGGATGAAGCCCAGGTTGCGTGCGTGGTCTGTTGGTTTGGGTGCGCTGCCCAGGGCGGGGGGCCACCAGGAGTCGTCCCAGGTGGAGGGTGAAGATCCCAGGATGAGGACTTCCGTCTTGTCTGAGTTCAGTTTCAGGCGGCTGTTCATCATCCACTTGGCTACGTCTGTCATCCCTTCGTGTAGGTTGGCTCTGGCGGTGGCGGGGTCGTTGGTGAGGGAGAGGATCAGCTGGGTGTCGTCGGCGTAGGAGATGATGTTGAGGTTGTGTTGGCGTGCGATGGCTGCGAGGGGTCTCATGTAGACGTTGATGAGGGTTGGGCTGAGCGAGGAGCCTTGAGGAACGCCGCAGCTGACTTCGGGGGCTTCTGATCTGAACGGGGGGAGGCGGACTCTCTGTGTCCTTCCGGCGAGGAACGAGATGATCCATTCCAGTGCCTTCTCCTGGATTCCGACGTTGCTGAGGCGCCGCACGAGGGTACGGTGGCAGACAGTGTCGAAGGCCGCGGAGAGGTCTAGGAGGATGAGGGCCGCTGTTTCTCCGTTGTCGAGCAGGGCTCGGATGTCATCGGTGGCTGCGATCAGGGCGGTCTCGGTGCTGTGGTTGGCCCGGAAGCCAGACTGCGAGAGGTCGAGGGATCCGTTTGTCTCGAGGAAGGCGGCCAGCTGCTTGTTGACGGTCTTCTCGATGACTTTTGCAGGAAACGGGAGCAGCGAGATGGGGCGGTAGTTCTTGAGGTCGGTGGGGTCGGCTGATGGCTTCTTTAGTAGAGCGCTGAGTTTGGCGTGCTTCCAGCTCTCCGGGAAGGTAGCGGTGTCGAAGGAGGTGTTGATGATGTCCCGCAGGTGGGGTGCGATGACAGCATCGGCCTTGTTGAAGACGTGGTGAGGGCAGGGGTCGGTCGTAGATCCGGAGTGGATGGAGTTCATCGTGCGGATGGTGTCTTCGGTGCTGATCGGGGTCCAGGCGCGGAGGGTGGTGGTGGGGGGCGGTGGTTCAGTCGTGGCGTGCGTCGGTTGAGTGCTGAAGCTGTTGTGTATGTCTGCGATCTTGTTGTGGAAGTAGGAGGCGAGGGAGTTGCAGAGGTCTTGCGAAGGGGTGATGTCGTTGTTTCCGACGTTGGGGTTGGAGAGCTCTTTAACAATGTTGAAGAGTTCCTTGCTGTTGTGTGCGTTGTTGTCCAGTCGTTCCTTGAATGCAGTTTTCTTGGTGGCGTGGATCAGTTGGTGGTGTTTTCGGGTGGCGAGCTTGAGGGCAGTCATGTTGTTCGGTGTTGGGTCTCTGCGCCAGGCTTTCTCGAGTGCTCGGCAGTTCTTCTTGGAGCTCTTGAGTTCGTCGGTGAACCATGGGGCTTTCTTGCTGCTGGGTCTGCTAGGCGGGGTCTTCAGAGGGGCGAGGTCGTTCCGCAGTTGCTGATCCACTTCGTGAGGTTGGTGGCCGCCTGGCTTGGGTTTGTTGCGCTGGTGGGAGGGTTCATGCTCAGGGAAGTCGCGAGCTGGTCGGCTGTGATCTTGTTCCAGCTTCTGCGTGCAACCTGTTGCTGGTGGATCGTGGTCCTTCTGAAGCTGAAGTGGACGCAGCTGTGGGCCGTCCAGTGGAGTCCGGTGGCCTGGCTGAAGGTGATGTCCTTGCTGGATGAGAACACGGGGTCAAGTGTATGTCCGGCATAGTAGGTGGGGGTGGTCACCAGCTGCTTGAGACCGAGGTTGGCGAGGTTGTCCAGCAGGGTGGTGGTGTTGCGGTCGTTGTTGTTCTCCAGGTGGAAGTTGAGGTCCCCGAGGAGGATGTAGTCAGCGGAGAGGAGGGTGTGCGGGCTGATGAAGTTGGCGATGTCTTCGCTGAATTGTGTGCGTGTCCGTGGAGATGGATGCCCAGCACCTATCTGAATCACAAACCCCAGCTAAACAGAATTCCTTCCATTCGCCAAGAGCAACAAACATCTAGTTCAACCTTGGCTTAAAAACATGACCCTGGATGGACTGGACCCCGACTTTCACTCAATATCAAGTCACTCTGATGCAACTAGAACACCAACCTCAAACTCAAAGAACACATAGCCAAGAAAGCCAAGGTGACCAGGTACCAACTCTTCCCAGAAAGCAGAGTCAAAACTGCTGGTAAAGCCCTCATATTCTTACATCTGTAGAGAAGGAATGCCTGTGCCCATTGCCAACTCCAACTTCACCCTGCTTCCCCCCAAGGACACCTGCACACCACAGCACATTTTCTTAAGGGTCCGAAGTACCCTGATTACCTCACAACCACCATGATGGAGCTCCACTGGCTCGAACTACCAACCACAACTACCTTCAAAACCAACTTCATCATCTTCAAAGTACACACAACCACCACCCCTACCTTTTAGTCTGACCAGCTCACCATCCTTGGTGGCTTTTGACACACTTAAAGCCATTATACCATCAGATTCGAGAAAAGGAAGTGCAAACAAGAAATGAAGAGCAACATGCCTTCTCCATCTATGCATTCATTATCTGAAATGGCATCCACTTATCCACCAGGACTGTCCCAACCCTGCTCCAATTTAGGAAAGAGTTCAAGACACACCTCTTTAAAATGCAGTACCTCAAAATGCAGCAAAGGTCCTTCCTCACTACTAGATACCAGCTGCCCCTCTAATCACAGATTAGAGTCTCCTTAACTTTGACCATGAACAATTCTCCAATACCTTCCAGCTAAATACCACCTACAAAGCTATGAAATTCTTTAGTACCTCCCTGGGGTATGAGTGATGAACTAAGCTCTGATTGGTTTATGATTCTGAAAGCCATACATATTTCAATGCTAACAGTATTGCCTCAATGAGGCGAGCATTATAAATTATTATAACATTATAGCATTATAACATTAGTAAATGTTTGTACACCTTTATGTATGCTGCTCTTTTTCCTGCCGCATGAATCAACAGGGTAGACCCACGTTTTGAAAGACAGCTATTTTATGAATACTAATTTGTAGCAGAAAATCTGTTGCCACATGTTTAAGTAACACACATCAAAGGAACAAAATCATCATAAGCAATGTAATCTATTCATTTTATCATGAGAAGACCTATACATTGTTTAACTCTGAAGGATAAGATCAGTTATGACAATATTGATGTTATCATTACCTCACCTGGCACAACATTCTTTTTTAATTTGGTCACTACTGAGAAAGTCTAGAGACAATTTGTGCTGAGGCTGGCGAACTAGAAAATAAAGTTATGTAAATGACATCTAAACCTGATGGGTGTTTACCCAAAGTTATTACTGCTAGCAAACAAATGAGGATTACGATCTGACAACCCTAGAAGAGCATGTTTCTCACATTGATGCTTTGTTGTTCTTATTCTTGTTGTTATTATTATTTGCAGTCTTTTATTTATTTTTATTTGCAGTCTTTTATTATTTAAAATTTTTATTTGCAGTTTTTCTAGGGTGTTCAGCGAGGAGCAGGAAAATCTGATTTTCAGCATATCACGACAAAGTAAAATTATATTTTGTGAAACTAAATGGAACACACTTCCATAGTCAGTGGCTATTGTTAAAAAGTGGCTTATATCCATTTAATTTGGACCTATATTGGACAGTCCTTATTTTAATGATAGGCAAACTGACTGTTTAGGTATAACGAGTGTGATTAATGCGATTCAGGAGGTCCTGTACCCCAATGACAGATGCAGCATGCTGTTACCCACTAATGCCTCAAACCTCTCATTGCGCGCTGAACACAGTCAGTAGTGTTTCAAGAAATCCCTGAAAACAGAACAATGATGACTATTGGGTGCTAATGAAAGTTCCAGACTGCCAGGGACTGCGATTGCAGATCATAAGCTATTGGCAACCAAGCACACTGGGTGGACACCTCCTACCCCTCCACTGCTTCCTGCATTAGATTGATCATTATTTTTTAGTCCTCATCTTGAGATCTGAAGGGATAGAACAGTTGCATACGCCTACTACAAGGGTCCCAAATAAATAAATACAGACATAAATAAATGAATGCGTACATTAATTAGAATACCACGTTTTTAATGTCCAGAATCACCTCAGCTAAGAGAAGAGCAAACCCCATAGCACCTGGTGCGAGGGAGTGGGAAAAGGGCTTACGATATGGAGTAGGTGCTGACCAAGCATTCAAGAGGGTGAGTCAGTATTTGTGTTTGGGCAGTACAACTGTCCATTTGGTGCATGCACGCTTAATTATTAATGATTTGTTCATATATAGTCAAGTGAAATACACATATGGTTGATGAAAGATGTGATCATAGTTCTGGAAGTGGTAACTTACTGTGAGCAATACGTGGTTGGTGCCTATTTGAAATCTACATGTTGATTATTCTATGGGCAATATTGGTTTGGGAATGAATTTATGGAACCTTTTTGCATCAAGTGATAATTTGAACACAAATGGGTATTTAAAATGAAATGTAATTTACTACTTTACAATTTACCTATTACCCCTGATTTCCCCACAGTTTTATTACTTACGTCATTATTTGAAAAGTGGAGCGGGAGTTTCTTTTAAGAAAATAAGGAGATCAAATTGAAAGAAAAAAAAAAGGGAAGAATGGAATTAGATTTTTATGTAGCAAATTTAATGTTGTGTTATGTTACCCAAAATTTGTAACACTCATGGCTCTCCTCGAGAGTGCTTCCCAGCACGCCTGATGTAAAGCAGAAGAGTGCAAGAATAAAACTAATTATCCAAGTCTTAAGCTACTTCCTGACACTGTCATGTTTTGAGTTGTTCTGTAAGTTGATCAGGAGTTTGTTCAATGGACTAGGCGCTAGAACATGAAAAGACATTCCTCCCTGTCTGGCAAGCTTGAAACATGGAATCACATCAAAAATGTGGTCCGCCGATCTTAATACCCTTGTAGGCAGGCGGGCAACTAGAGCCAAATTTCGAGGGAGGCTGGAAAATATTTCGGGAGGGGCTAATTCTTTCAACCACAGACAGATTGGCTGTAAGAAGGGGTGAACACACAACAAAAGCCTCATTTACAAGTAAATGGTCTTTTAAAGACCTGTTAAGTACTCGGGTGCGGCTGCAATTTGTTGCTCGCCAGCCCGCAAAGCTGTCATCCCTGGGCTGACACACACGACGGGTGGGGCCCGTCGGGCAGGGGGGGCTGAAGCCCCGTGAGCCCAATGGGTGTTGCGCGCCTGCTTGTAGGGCATTATAACTGGAGCAGAGAGAACAAACTAGGCACGTCAAAAACGCTGATATCTTCCAGCAATGATATCCAGGTCTAATGATATCCAAGAATATGTATCGTAATAAATACAAGTAACGCAATACAAACAGGAGAAAGGGAGAAGCATAGCCTCTTTTCCCACAAACTGCCACCAACTGACATCTTCCTACATTCTTTAGAACCCTCCTCATGAACATTCAGAATGGAACCTCCGTGAGTAGGACTCAGACTTAACACATCTTTCCCTTTTCAACCCAAGAACCCTTTACAAGGCTTTAAAAATAAAACTTTGAAATAAACATATATAAACTAAAAGGGAATCACAAGGTAGAAATATGTAAATAATATAAATAGATCCTAAAATAAAGCGTCACAAGAATTATGCATCTCATAGTGTTATTATTGTAAACAAGAACTATGCATACCACAGTCTTATTATTGTAGACACACATCATTTCAAATATTACTCTTTACAGATCCGTATTAATACATAATATAACCTTGAAATTTAGCTGCCATTGATTTAACTCTGTATGGTCTACACTGATTCATCACACAAGTACCAGAAGAAGATTCATTAACCACAACACCCTTCTGAGTGCCCTCATACTCATGAAGCTCAAGACCCAACAGCAAACTTGCACATTCCTCATTCACTTTTACAATCCTAATGAAATTCTACCACTGTCCATTTTCTAATCTTACCTTACTAGAAATCTCACTCACTTCTTGCACCTTATGGGATTGACTGAACCTCACTCCCCCTTTTCTCACACCTACTTTGGGTAATTTCACACGCACCTGATCACCTTTACTGAGATGCAATCTCTTAGCACACTTATGGAATCAAATCTGATTTTACTCTGATCACATCTATGATCAATATTTTTCTGAAAGACTCTTCCCCTAAAACTCCTTAACTGTGCATTATCCACCACAGTGTCAAATCTGTATAACTATGCTGGCCTAGGAAAATCAAATTTGTTTTGCCTCTTAGAGTACAAAATGGAAGAACACCTGTTTCTTTGTTGAATGTATTATGGTTTGCACACTGCATAGCTCTGGTGGCATCCTCTACGTCCACACTCATCAATGATGCCTCTGGCATATATTCCATTTACATTCTATTGATTCTCTCTATGAGACAATTTGTTTGTGGATGGTACCAACTGCACCACTTGGTTTTATACCTGCCTCACTAAAAAAGTCCAACAATTGTTTGAAACGAACTGCACACCATTGTCTGACATTTATTCAGCAGTAAAACCCTATCTGGCAAAAATATCAGTCAAAAAAGTTATGACACTTTTGGTGTGAGTTCCCCTTACAAACCTATCTTCCAAGATTTTTGAAATATAACCTACGAAACCAATGGCATATTTGTGCTGCAGAGAATGATAATGAAATGGTCCAACAAAATCAATAGCAACCCTTTACCAAAGATTTTAGGTGAATCATAGCTGCTAAGGGAGTCCCCCCTGTCATGAGACCCTTGTCATTCTGCTTACTGAAACCCACATTGATCAGCATTGATCAGGCCAGAATCACATCAATTAACCTGATTGCCAAAACCACTCACTCCAGCATACAAGCTCTTGGAGTCATTCTAGGTTCAAGTGGTGTAGGTTCAATCCTTCTCACACCAGCAGAGAGGGTAGGAGGCAAGCAAGCACAGCAGAAAAGCAGTTTTTCCAGAGTTGCAGTCCAGCTGAGTGGCAGTCATTCAGCAGCACAGCAATCTTTCTTCCTGGCAGACTATTCACAGGTACAGAAGAGTACTGAGTAGGTGGTGCCAGAGCTCCAGTACTTATATGCAGTTGAGCCTTCGAAGTGGGGAAAACTTCAAAGAGAGGTCTTTGAAGTACACTGAGTGCCTGCACTTATTGTCTTGGCTCTTGACATCCCGCACTGGGTTAAAAATGTCCCCTTTGTGTTTGAAAAGGAAAGAACACATTCAGGAGTAAGTGTCAGCTCCTCCCTCCCATCCTGCCCAGGATGACCTTTTCGGATGTGAATAGCCCATCAAGCACACCTAACCTTCTTTTTTGGGTGGCTATCTAGAGGGAATGCACAAGGCCCAGCTGTCACCCACAAAAGATGTGTATTGGCGATAGGCAGCAGGCGCACAGGAAATAAGAGCAGAAAAATGGCTTAAATGTTCACCAAGCATTGTGTGAAATTATGCTGGAAGGTCGGTAATATCCACCAATTTGAGCCTGCATAACTCAGGTCCATGTTATAGATGGTGATTCTCTATGTTGTGCATGTTACCGTCAACATAGCAGCAAGCTAAGACACAGAACAAGTGACTTTGTCAGCTGAGAAAGTAAGTTTGACTCCTCTTTTCACTTAGCATTTCAATTCACTTGGGCGCACATCTGAGAATTATTATCGGCATCTGAGAATTATTATCGGCTTGCCTTTGACTTAACAATATATAGATTCTCAGTACGAGTGAATGCTTGAGTTTTAAGGTTGTACTCCACCATTGTTCTTATACATATTATTTTTAAAAGCACACATCCACATATGCTTGTAACAGGGTGCCCTGATACATACTGGCACGCGTCTTGTAATTCACGTTTTTTAAGTTGTTTAGGCGCTTCTTCAGTATACAGTGATTTAAATAGGGGTACAAACTCCTTTAGCGACCCCATTCTTCATTATTCTCTGGACAATTCTGATTGTAGGAGATATAGGAATTAGCGGTTTTCCCTTGATTGAGCAGGACTGACTAATTCACTCACGAATTTTTACAGACAAAGGATATATCCGATAATTGCTTTTACGTATGTCACTTTCGAAAAAAAACACACAGTTATGCATGTTTGAAATATTGTACTCCATTATATATCGGTATGCTATTTTTAACTTTTAGTTTATGTATCCGTTTTGCTTAGGTGCTTAGCTTATAGGTTATTGTGAACAATTGTTCGGGTGCTATCCTTATTTTATAGCTAGTCTCTTAAGTGAGATATCATTATTTCAAGGCACAGTGATGTTGCTCCATTTTGTAGCTTGTTATTAACCTTTGGAGGGATGCCGAGCATCAGTATTCTTTCAATGCTTCTGATTGGAAGATACACCGCAATGGAGCACGGGTCGCATACAGGAACTAACTTTGTCCTGCTGAAAAAGTACCTTTTGATGTAGGCTGTGTCGAAGATCCAATGCAGGAAGCATAGGAGGTGATGTGTAGGCGTTGGTCCCTTTGGATGGAGGCGATGCAACAGTTCAAATCCACGCAGTTGGAAATGCGTTGTCAATAAACTCTTGTTGATGAAGGTGATGTGTTGTCATCGAGCTGCGCAGACACCAATGCGATGTCCTCTAGCAACAATGTATTAATGTTGGAGGAGATGTGTCAGTTCTGCGTGTTTGTTTTGCTAGTTCAGCACAGAAAACCCACTTCCAAGGGTCCAGGGCTGGATTTACACCACTTGGCAGGGTTGGACTCACAGATGACAGACACAAGGTGCTGTCGCAGGGTTGTCGCAAGTCTTTGATGCCCCTGAGACTTCAGAGAATTAGGCAAGCATACAAGCCCTTGGAGTCATTCTGGGTTCAAGTGGTGTAGGTTCAATCCTTCTCACTCCAGCAGAGAGGGTAGGAGGCAGGCAAGCACAGCAGAAAAGCAGTTCTTCCAGAGCTGCAGTCCAGCTGAGTGGTAGTCATTCAGCAGCACAGCAATCCTTCTTCCTGGCAGAGTATTCACAGGTACAGAAGTGTACTGAGTAGGTGGTGTCAGAGCTCCAGTACTTATACCCAGTTGTGCCTTTGAAGTGGGGAAGACTTCAAATAGAGGCCTTTGAAGTACACCGAGTGCCTGCACTTGTTGTCTTGGCTATTGACATCCCCCGCGGGGTTAAGAAAGTTCCCCTTTGTGTGTGAAAAGGAAAAAACAAACACATTCAGGAGTGTCAGCTCCTCCCTCACATCCTGCCCAGAATGACCATCAGGATGTGAATAGCCCATCAAGCACACTTAAGTTTCTTTTTGGGTGACTATCTAGAGGGAATGCACAAGGCCCAGCTGTCACGCACCCCAGATGTGTATTGGTGACAGGCAGCAAGTGCACAGGATATAAGAGCAGAAAAATGGCAACTTTCTAAAAGTGGAGTATTTAAAGTTGTAACAATACATTCAACTATATAATAAAATAGGGTTTTATATTCAAAGTCCATAGGCACCAAACACAAAGGTTCTACTCTCTCAATCAGAAATTACACTTCTTAAATGCAATAAAGTATTCCCAATGTTAACCTATGAGAGGGGTAGGCCTCACAGTAGTGAAAAAAGAATTTGGTAGTGTTTTGCTACCAGGACATGAAAAACAAAAAAGTATATGTCCTGCCTATCACTTACACAGCACCCTGCCTTATGTCTTACCTAAGGCTTACCTTAGGGGTGACATGTGTAATAAAAGGGAGTTTAAGACTTGGCAACGGGGTTTTAAATGCAAAGTCAACATGGCAGTCATACTGCACATACAGATTCTGCAGTGGCAGCTTGGGGCATGTTTAGAAGGCTACTTAAGTGGGTGGCACAATCAATGAAAAAGGCCCATTAGTAGCATTTAATTTACAGGCCGTAGGAACATATAGTGCACTTTACTAGGGACTTTTAAGAAAATTAAATATGGCAATTGTGGATAAACCAATGTTGCCACAGTTTAGGGAGAGCACATGCACTATAGCTCTAGTTAGCAGCGGGGTAAAGAGCCTTGAGTCCTAAAGAAAACAAACAGAAGGTTAGAAAAAGGTGAAGAGGAAGGCAAAATGATTGGTGCTGACCCTGCAGAAAGAGTTGTTGTCAACTCTCTTGACTATAGGAGAAGTGTTAAATACATCAAATAATGGTTGTCCTTGGTTTAAGCACAGAGGAAACCCACATTTAGGGGAACCATTTCCCAACATAAGCTTATCGACGCATGGCGTCTTTGCAATCCAACTTTAAAATAGTTCACTTTTTATTCTCCCTTACACCATTCCCAGTCACGAATTGACTACATTTTTGTTTCTCATCATATTGCTCAGACCCTCAATACTGCTGAAATTGGTTCCATTTTACTTTCGGATCATGCCCCGGTTTTGATTGGAATCGATGTACTACCTAAATCTGTTGGCCCTAAGAGGTGGCGCTTTAACAATACTCTCCTATTAGATCCCAAATTCACTACCTCTTTTACTTCATTTTTGGATGACTTTTTCTTACTTAACGATACTCCTTCTATTCCAACGCATACCATCTGGGACGCATTTAAGGCCGCAGCACCAGACTTTATTATTAGCTTTGTAGCGCGGAAATGTACAATTACCCGTAAATGTACTGAGAATCTCCTTACTGACATTAAGAGATTGGAACATGCCTATTTTACCTCACATTAACAGGATATCCTGACTGCTCTCGTGGCTGCCAAACTGATGTTTAATCAAAAGTCCACGGAAGATGCCTCACTGTATTTGTTAAAGTCTAGTGCTAAATTTTATGGGGGACGAAATAAAGCTGGGAAAATTCTTGCCAACTATCTAAAGGTTAAGCACAATAGGCTGAACATCGATTCCATTTATGATGCCAGCTCTGTTCTCCACCATAAAGATGCCGATATTCTTACTGAGTTCTCCCTTTTCTACAAGAATCTGTATTCTTCTGAAACTCAGCCCTCTCTTCACTCTCTCAAGCAATTTTTCTCCAACATCCAGAAACCTGAACACTTCCCTCTTGACTTGACTCATTTAGAATCTGACATCTCTCAAAAGGAACTGACCACTGCATTTCAACATCTTAAACTGAACAAAGCTCCTGGGCCGGATGGTTTCACTGTGGAATTTTACCTACACTTTTCCAAATCACTCATTCCAAAACTCCATTCTCTCCTAAGTTCGTTCACTGTCCTTGGAAGCTCCTCTGGGTTCTTTTCCGATGCCCACATATGCTTAATTCCCAAAGAAGGAAAAGACGCCAAGCACTTTAAGAATTACAGGCCCATTTCCTTGGTGAACATCGATTACAAAATATTTTCCAAGGCGTTAGCTGCTCGACTTGACCATCTGCTTCCGGACCTCCTGGGCGAGGAACAGTCTGGTTTTGTGAAGGGCCGCTATATAACTGACAATACTAAATTACTGTTTAACATTTTGTCTAAATCCTCACGCCTACAGCATTCTCTTCCAGCGATCGCCCTGGGATGCTGAAAAGGCGTTCTATAGGGTCGAATGGACCTACCTTTTTCACACTCTAGACTGGTTTGGCTTTGGTCCCAAATTTATTTCCCTGATCTCCCTCTTGTACTCCGGCCCACGCGCGGCGGTCTGTGCAAATGGTCAGGTTTCCCGTTTATTTGACCTTGGCAGAGGGGTTTGTCAGGTTTGTCCCCTTTACCCTTTTCTTTTTAACTTGGCATTGGAGCCCTTCTTGTCCAAACTTTGCCAAAACCCCAATATCCATAGTTTTCAGACTGCAAACTCCCACATTAAACTTGCTGCTTACGCAGATGACATTCTGCTCTTCCTCTCTAATCCTACAGATTCCATCCCTGCTTTTCTGGAGGAAGTGCGGAACTATTCTCACATTTCTGGCTATAAACTTAACAATGATAAATGCAAGATCCTGGCCCTTACAAAATTCACATTTAAACCTGACTTTAGTGCTTCCAACTTCACCTGGAGTCCTTCCCACATTAAGTATTTAGGTTTACACATTACCCCTTCCATCCCTACCACTATTTCCCTCTGCCTTACTAAATGTATTAAAAAAATATCGGATTTAGCAACTAGATGGCACCCTCTCTATTTATCATGGTGGGGCCGTCTTGACACGATCAAAATGATGCCATCGCCTATAATCCTCTATACCATCTCCAACAGTCCTGTACCTATTCCCTCCAAATTCTTTAAGAAGATTAACACAGTCTTATCCTCCTTCTTGTGGAACAACAAAAAACCTAGAATGTCTTTTGCTAGATTGATCCGTCCTGCTTCAGAAGGTGGAGTGAATTTTCCAGACTTTCCCGCCTACCAGAAAGCCTTTTTGTTGCGCCAAGCTTCCTTTTGGCTGCAAGACCCTATCTCTCCCTGTCCCCTATGGGCTAAGGTTGAGCGCCTTTTCCTTTCCCCCTTTTCTTTTGCTGAATATATTTATTTTTCTCGGAAGCCTCCTTCGATCTCCATTCCCATCCATAAGTTCACCACCAAGCTTCTTCTTTCCTCTAAACCTACCCCTCCCACCACCGTTGCTGATTTTCTTTCTTCCACCATTTGGCATAATATTCATCTCCTAATTCACAACAAGCCCTTTTACTGGAAATCCTGGAGGCATAAAGGGTTAGTTCGGGTATCGCAACTGTTTTCAGGTTCAACCCTTATGCCTTTCTCGACTCTTTGCTCTTCCTTTGATTTGCTCCCATCTTTTGATCCTAAATAGCTTTTACATAAAACAGCAGTACTGACTATGTACAACCAGCTTCTGCAAGCGCAGACACCTCCTTCTACCTCCTCATCCACTACACGACTTCACTCTTTCCTACGCACTGCTCCCAAGGCTTCTACTATTTACAAGTACCTTCATGCCCATGAGTCCACTAGAGCCAAGTCTAGGGTGGAGGAGCAATGGGAGCACGACTTCGATAATTCCTGGTCTGTATCCATGTGGGACAAGCTATGGATTAAGATTCGTAAATCGTCCAGAGTGGCGTCCCTAACACAGTCTCTATTCTTCCTTTACAATAGGTTGCTATACACGCCCTCTGTCCTTAACAAGCGATTTCCAACCACCCCAGATGTTTGCTGGTCTTGCTCTTCTCCGAACGCCACCCTATTCCATATGCTGTTTCTTTGTAAACCTACACATGACTTTTGGATACAGGTTTGGGTTCAAATTAATGTAATTTTCGATACTCATATTATTTTTTCTCCTACTCACGTTTTCTTGGGAAGCCTCTCGCCTTGCTGGGATGATATTGATTGTGATGTTCGTATTGTTGATTTATTGCTAGCTGTTGCGTTCCAACAGATAACTATTAATTGGAAGGCTTCAACTAACATTTCCTTCAAGGCTTGGTGATATAATGTTTGTCCTAACCATAGGCTTGATAATGCTTTTCATCTGTCTTTGGGATCACTTCTGATTTGGTCAGTATTTGGGTGTCGCTGTTGTTTTAGAAAGAATGTATGAGCCCTCAGCTGCTTTTGTGATGTTTTTTAGGCAGCATTGTAGCTTAGCCATGGATATGGGGGTCAGTTCTTGGATTGGAAGGGGACATCACTGCTGTCTGGTTAGTTTTGGAAGCTCACGCAGTGCTGCTTTCTGTTCACTCTAAATAACAATTATCAGACTCAGGTTTTTGTTGTAAAGACACACTCTTGGAAAAGTGGAAAGTAATTTATTGCCAATTCGAGACACCACCAACAGACACTGCCAGCTCGTCAGTTCCCAGTCTGTAACTGTCTCCAAAGAGACATCACCATGGAGCCTGGAACACCGGGCAAGAGTTAAAATTCGGAACAAAAGAAAGTACGTTCTTACAACGTATCCCCTATACTAGTAATACAAAAACAAAAAGGAAGAGTGAAAAGCAAGAAAATGGTAAACATAAACAAGTGAAAAGAAAAAAGGAAAGACATAAAGAAAAACAAATCCTATTTAACATTTGTTCATTTTTATAATCTTTAAAACGTATTGTTGGGCGGCGAAACCTGGAAGAAAATCTCCTTGCAAGAGAAGAATTAGGTTTTGATCAATTTGAACCTGGCAACTTTGTATCAGTACAAGAAGGATACAGTGACTTGTCACTAATGAACTTCACAAGTCGCAACATGCTCCACTTTATACTATCGTCAATTGTCACAACATTCCTCTGAATGGAAGTTGTGACAATGGGCCCATAAATTCTGCCACACCCTTCACTTGCCACCTGGGATTCTTGACCATCACTCACTCACCCACACTCCACGATCTTATCCTCACCTTTTAAATCATATCTCTCCTTATATTTCCATTGATAGGATTTGATCCTGGCATCTACCTCCTCCTTTTGCAAAGAAATAGCATCCCTCAAAGGCAACCATCCAGGATTCAGAATCCTGCACATCTTGGGAAGTAAATTGTACACCGTTGTCAGGGATCAAGAACTTGGGAATACCTTCACAGGCAAATTCATCTTTGAGAAAGTCTAGAATTGCTTTAGTGCTGTGTTGCATTTTGTTGTACATTCATTTCTGCCTTGTTTTCCCTGTCTGAATCTGCTGCCTGGAATGTATGATGCGTGCCTGCATCTTACATCCTGGGTTCCAGATTCCAGACCAACCGATGCATTAGATCTCTACTTGTACCTGTTTAGATGTGCTGTGCTTCAACTCTATTTGATCAATAAACCTTTTTCCTTGGAAATCAACTTATGTATTTTTGGATCTTTTTATTGGCGACGAGGGAAACCGCTATTTCTGCCACCATCCCGGAAGCACAGGAGCAGAAAATTTCTATTTTTGTACCAGGTTTAAAAAAAAAAAAAGGATCAACCTGGAAAATATCCTTAAAACTACTATGAACTATTCTCCTACGTCGTATCTACGAAGGAATACGACCCACCGGCGCTGTTCTGCACATTTTTAAAGTTTTTCCGCTTTTCCAACGGTAAAGAAAACGACAAGAAGTACTGTACTTTACCGCACCTTACCGCATCTACCTTCGTTTCTTGTGCTTATCCTGACTGTTTCAGCGATCCTTCTCCGACGTTTGGGTGATGTATAAAACCCCACTAATCCAATTTTAAGCCCTTTTACCCTTTTTCCTGCTGTGCGCGAGGGAGCCTTTCAGAGCGCTCGAGACTTTCCTTGACGTGTTCTTACACGTTGCGTCTCGCTCACGCGCTGCGTCACCACGCCACTCGCTCCTTTTGTCATCACGTTACGCGCTCAAGCGCCATTTTGTGTATCCATGACAACGTGATACACGATCACCGGAGACGCTGAAAAGCCGATGTCGGGCAAGTTTTGCACGCCGGAAGGTAAAACAAACTATATTTATACGCTGAAAGACTGAATTGGACATATTTTCATTATTCTTCATATACTTTTACCAGAATTACGCTCTATTTAAAACAAAAGACTTGGAATATACTACCTGTTATTTTGGGTGTACATTGTTACTTGTGAGAAACTGTTCAATTTTTTTTTTTAAAAAAAAGAGAGAGAGCATCTTGCTACAGCCAGTATGCAATTCGACCCACCTTCAAAGTTTTTACAAACCAAAGGAGACCCGCCCATCCCTTGGACTAGATGGAAGGAAGAATTTTTTACTTACCTTAAGGCTATGGATGGTGAAAGGATGTCAGCGGAAAGGAAAAAAAACATTTTCTTACATTGTCTTGGCTCAGAAGGACAACTTGTCTTTAGGACTTTACCTCCAGTGAGATCTGGTGGTGATTCGAATGTCTATGATGAAGCTGTACACAGAATAGAGGGAAGGTTTAAACCAGTAACCAGTGTAGCCTTGAACAGGTTTAAATTTTATACAAGGGTACAAGATGAGAGTGAGTGCTTCGATGACTTTTTAACTGCTTTGCGTGCACTTTCTCTTCATTGCAATTTTGGTTTGATGACCGACGAAATGATTAGAGATCAAATTGTGGTGCATGTTAAAAGCAAAAAAGTACAAGAGCAGTTATGGATTTTAGGGGATCCCAGTTTGGAGACTGCCATTAGTACAGCCAAAGCATTAGAACAGTCTGACAAATGGATCAAATCCTTAGACAAGGTCTCTGTTCAACCTACTCCCTCTACTTCCACTGGTGAGGTTAGCACTGTGAATGTTAAAACCCAAAATTCTAACAAATACGAGGGCAAAAGCAAACAATTTTATTGTTTTAGATGTGGAAGCCCGGATCATATAGCTTCTTTTCCACAATGTCCTGCTCTGAATAGACAATGTAATAAGTGTAATCGCACTGGTCATTTTTCTAAATTTTGCAAAACTTCAGCTAAACCAGTCAATGATTACAAGAAACCTTCTTATAGTACTTACAGACGAACAAATAGTAATGTATCTTATGTTGCGGAGAGAGAGGGTAATGATCAGCTGGTTAGAGAGTCTGGCATTGTAATTTCTATACAGTCTTCGTTCGACATGACACTAGCAGATACTCTGCCTTCTCCAAAGAGTTCAGTGAATATATTAGGAAAAACTCTGGAACTCATGGTGGATTCCTGTTCACCGTGGACTATAATCACTCGTGATTACTGTATAGAGTCATTTGGTAATCTAATTGATGTGAATTCCTTATGTGAACCTGATATTGATGCATACAATTTTGATACTTCCAAGATCAAGTTTATAGGTTTTAAAGAAGTTCCTATTATTGTAAAAAACAATTCAGCCATTATTAAGATGTATGTTGCGTCTAAAGGTGTGAATGTTCTAGGTTGGCGGGATCAAGCTAAGTTGGGGATCTCGTTAAATCCTAGGTTGAAAGATCCAGTCTGTGTCCTGGCTATAGCTGATGGCGACTATGACCTGGCGTCCATGTCTAAAGAGATATCCATCTCCTTTCCTAACTTATTTTCTGAGAAACTAGGGAGATTGAGTGGTTTTACGCATAGAATCAAGGTCAAACCTAATACGGTGCCTCTAAAGCAGAAATTGAGAGGGGTTCCCATCAGTATCAGAGAGGAGCTCAGAGTCATGCTTGATAACATGGTCAAAGATGGTGTCATAGAGGAGGTTGAATCCTCTGAATGGGTTTCGCCTATTGTTTTGGCGATTAAACCCGACAAAACAATTAGGTTATGTGTAGACCTGAGGGCGCTAAATAAATGTTTGGTTACAGATTGTCACCCGTTACCTAACATAAATGAAATGCTGTGTATGCTTGACGGTGCCTGTGTGTTCTCCACATTAGACCTTAGGTCTGCATACCACCAGATTGAGCTCACAGAAGACTCAAAACACTTCACCGCTTTCATCACTCCCCATGGTTTGTTTCAATTTAAAAGAATGCCTTTTGGCCTAGCGTCAGCCGCTTCTGTTTTCCAGAGGGCAATGTATCACATATTCAGGGATCTGAGTGTCTACGTCAAATGCTTTCAAGATGACATCCTCATCTTTTCAAAAAACATCTCTGAACATGATGGTCACCTTAGGGAGGTTTGTTCCAGGTTGGAGGAGTTTGGCTTGACCATCAAAGCTAGTAAGTGCAAGTTTTTTTGTAAGACAGTAGATTATTTGGGCCATTCACTTTCAGGGGATGGAGTTGTGCCAAAAAAAAGTCTCGTGGATGCTATTGTTAAGGCCCCTTCTCCAGACAACAAGGAAAAGTTGCTATCTTTTGCAGGGCTCTGCGAATATTATAGCAAATTTATAAAAAATTTTGCAAATAAAATGGAGCCTCTCAGAGAACTTACAAGAAGTTCAGCCAAATTTATTTGGTCGGAGAAGCAGGAACAAGCTTTTAAACAGATCAAAGAGGAGATAGTAAATGCTCCTACTTTAAAGTCCTTTTGTGTAAACAAGAAGTGCATCATTACTGTTGATGCCAGCCTTTATGGTATTGGTAGTGTGTTAAGTCAGTCATCAGGGAAGGATGAATGGTGCGTTGCCTTCTCCTCAAGGACTTTGTCTCCCACGGAGAGAAGGTACTCCGTAATTGAAAAGGAACTTCTGGCCTGTATTTGGGCGGTGGAGCACTTCAGGAATTATGTTTGGGGAAATCGTTTTGTTTTACGCACCGACCATAAACCCTTAGTTGGTATCTTATCTCCTGGTGGTGGATGGAACTCCACTGCGCGCATAGCTCGTTTGACTTCACGCCTTCAAGAGTATGATTTTGATATTGTATATGTTCCTGGTAAATGTAACGTGACTGCTGATTTTCTTTCAAGGTTTCCTTGTGAGGACTCTTCAAAGTTGGTTAATGACATCGATGTTGTTGCTTCTGTTGGAGATTGCGTGTCCAAGGAGTTCATTTCATTGTCGGAGGAGGAATGGTTCCTTGAACTTGGCAAGGATGTGATTTGCCAACAGCTGTTTGATTTTGTTAGGAATGGTTGGCCACTCCATAGGGGTGTTTCTCCGGATATAGCTCCCTTTTCCCAGGTTTCATCGGAAATTGAAGAGTTTTCTGGTTTACTTTTCAAGGCTGGTAAATTAATTCCACCCCAATCCTTACAAGAGAAGATTCTTCTTCTCGCTCACCAGAGTCACATTGGCATGTCGTCAATGAAACGTCTTATTAGAGAGAGCTTTTGGTGGCCGGGTGTGGACAAAATGGTGGATAGGCTGGTAAGAGATTGTTCGCATTGTGTCAACAGTGACAAAATGCTTCATGTGACCTCTGCTCCCCTCAAGCCTGTGGCTTGGCCCACTTTTCCCTGGCAGAAAGTGGGTTTTGATATATCTGGTCCATTCAAGCAGTTACCTTATAATGCTCGGTATGCCTTAGTTCTGGTAGACTACCACTCCAAGTGGCCCGAAGTAAAGTTCGTCAGCTCCGCCTCTTCCCAATCTGTCATTCTCTTCCTTAAGGAAGTCTTTGCTAGGGAGGGATTTCCTGAAACCTGCGTCACTGATAATGGTGTTCAACTTGTGTCAGATGAGTTTGAGAAATTCCTCGGTGCATGTGGAATCAAGCATTACACCACCTCTCTCTATGAGCCTAGGGAAAACGGCCAAGTTGAACGCTTTAACCGCGTTCTTAAGGAATGTTTGAATCTTATACAGACTTCTGACGATGGTTGGGTGGATGTTGTGAGGAAAAGATTGTGGACATATCGCATAACCCCTCACTCTGTTACGGGTGTTAGTCCCTTTAGGCTCCTTAAGGGTAGGGAACCTCCCTCTGATATATGTCCCTGGTGGATTAAAAAACTTGATGTAAAACTTGATGTAAATAATTCTGTTTGTGATCTTGCTGCTGTGGCCAAACGGGTTGAGAACAAACAACTACAGATGAAAACCCTGTTTGATTCCAAAATGAAAACCAAAGATAATGACTTTCTAGTGGGGGATTGGGTACGGATTAGGAAACCTGGTTTTCTGGTAAAGGGTCTTTCCAAATTTTACCCTCCCATCAAAATTGTTAAAGTCTTCAAAAATAGTGTTGCCACACAGGATGGTAGGGTATGGAATGTCCGCAGGGTTGCTAAATATTGCAATCCTGAAAATGTACAGTATTCTCCTTCTTCTACTCAGGACTTTTGCCAAAGGACACATGATGCTTTTCCCGTTTTACCTTCTCCCAGTTCTGTTCATCTAGATTCCTCAGTTGCCTCCAGGGTTAAAGTTTCCAATAGGCAAAAGTGTGTTCCCAGCAGGTATCTGGATTAATGTTGTTTTTTTTTTGGGGTAAGATGTGTTGCATTTTGTTGTACATTCATTTCTGCCTTGTTTTCCCTGTCTGAATCTGCTGCCTGGAATGTATGATGCGTGCCTGCATCTTACATCCTGGGTTCCAGATTCCATCCCATCCACCTGGGATTCTTGACCATCACTCACTCACCCACACTCCACGATCTTATCCTCACCTTTTAAATCATATCTCTCCTTATATTTCCATTGATAGGATTTGATCCTGGCATCTACCTCCTCCTTTTGCAAAGAAATAGCATCCCTCAAAGGCAACCATCCAGGATTCAGAATCCTGCACATCTTGGGAAGTAAATTGTACACCGTTGTCAGGGATCAAGAACTTGGGAATACCTTCACAGGCAAATTCATCTTTGAGAAAGTCTAGAATTGCTTTAGTGCTGGCAGTGCTCACACACCTGGTGGACACCCACTTCGAAGAGTAATACACCAAAAGAATAACAAATCTCTCAGAAGGGCTCAATAATTCAAAAGAACCCACAAGATCCAAACCCAGCTCAGTCCAAGGTTCACGTGGAACCTCCACTGGAGATAAGGAAGCAGAATTGGTGATCCTAGTCTTGTCATTGGTGGCACTCGTTGACTACCTCCTCCACTTGATGGTCCATACCTGGCCACAAATCCCTCTCTCGGAGTCGGGCCTTAGTGACACTCCTTCCCAAGTGCGCTTTGTGTGCAAGATTAACAGGTTTGGATCTCAAGTTACAATGAGGTTTTAACCTTTCCCCACACATTAACTCATTTTGCACTAATGAAAGCTCATCTCTAATGGACCAAAGGTATTAGTTCAGCATCAACACTCTTGCACCCAGGCCAACCTCTGACCACAAAATCAGCAACAATAGGTAGAAGCCGATCATGAGATTTGGCCTCAGCCCATTCATCTTCTGTGAACATAGGTTCTTTAACCCAACACATTCTCAAAGATTCAGCATCACAAAAGTCATCTTGGACTTCAATAGATAGTCTGGGCAAGCAATCTGCAGCCTTATTAGCTGAACCAGGAATATATTGCACGTGAAAATTGAACTCCTCCAGATCCTCACTCCATTGTTTCAACCTGGAGTCAATCTCTCACTCTCTCTGCATCTTTATTTCCTTAACCCAACCAGAATTGTTTTCCATGCCCTCGACAATAGCAAAAGCTTCCTTAAGTGAAGGATTCCTTGACAAAAGTTTCTGTTGCACTCTAGAGCTGTTGGTGCATCTAACCAACTGATCACGGATTAAGGAGTCTGTTAAGTCACCAAATTCGCAAGTTCGGGACAGTGTTTTCAAAGATGCAATGTAGTTTCCAACCTTCTCATTGGGTTCTTGGATTCTCATAAAAAATGTATGTCGTTCCAGCACAACATTAATCCGTGGACTGAAATAAGTTTCAAGCATCTTCATGGACATCTCAAAAACATCTGCAGGTTCATCATTCCCCTCACCAATAGGTAATTCATCAATGCTTTTGTAAATATTGCGACCCTCGATACCCAAATTGTGCAGGAAAATTGGCTTGTTTCCTATGTGCAGAGAATCTTTCACCACCTATGGCCACTAGATATGAATCAAAAAATGTCCTCCATCTTTTCCAGGGAAGTAAAGGCTCACCTTTCTCACAAAGTAATGCTGGGGGTTGGCTCATAGATGTTGTACACATGCCGGCAGTATAAACAATGTTCAAATAATAATGAACTTGTAATAATTACTATCAAAAGCAGTCAATGATGGCAAGCACCAGGTTTGTATTAAGGCAGCTACTCGAAAAAGTTAAATGCGAGAAAACGCGGTAAAAATGGAAGCGAAATAACCTTTACTCCTGTGAGTCCATGGCCATAGAGATCAAGCATGAGAAAAACAAGATGGCTGCAAGAGGTATGCCGCGTAGCATAATAACGTATGTATTGAGATCCGATGGAAAGAAAAAGGCTCGAGCAACTCACAGTACAAGCGGGAGTCAAGCACGAGCAGCCTTGAGTGTTCGAATGCCCACAACTTCTCAAGCAATAAGGTAAAATATTAAACATTTACCAAATTCAATCAGTCGGCTCACTCGGAAAGTGTAGGCAGGCATTGCAGGCACGTTTCAGGAACTCCGCAGCTCATGTGTTTAAAATTGTCAAACAGTTGACAAGGAAGTCGAAATCCATGAAATCCATGCAAAATCAGTGGCTTCATGGGGGGTTGGTGGTGGGCCTGTCCCCCACAAGCATCACTTGTCGCCAGTGTTGTAAAGACACACTCTTGGAAAAGTTGAAAGTAGTTTATTGTCAATTCGAAACACCACCTACAGACACTGCCTGCTCGTCGGTCCCCAGTCTCTAACTGTCTCCACAGAGACATTACCATGGAGACTGGAACACTGGGTACAAGCTGGAATTCAGAATGAAACAAAGTAAGTTATTGCAACAGTTTTCATGTGAGAATTCGATTCTCTTTAGATTAAGTACTATTTTAAGTTCTGAATCACCCTTTCCCTTGTCAAATGCCTGAAGCTTTCCATATGATGGACAGCTGGCTAGTAATGCTAAATGGGATGCCTTGATCCCAGACAAGCATGAATGACTAAGAAACAAACTCTATCGGCCACATGCATCAACCTATTTAGGAAGTGCAAACTGTGCGAATCGCAAAATTCGGCCGTTTGCGATTCCCAAATAGGTTTTTGGGATGCATCAAGCTTTTTTGGTTAAATCGCTATTTTTAGCGAATTCCAAAAATGCGATTGCTTTTAAGGAATCGCAAATTTGCGATTCCTTAAAAGCAATGCATGATTAATTTTAAAATTACGAATACGTAATTAGGGGGTGCAAATTACCACGAGGTTGAACCTCGTGGTAATTTGCGAAAATGTGTCAAAATGCTCTAATTTGCATTTCAAAACACTGTCATGTTACAGACACACATGTTCTTAGGACATGTGTGTTTGAAACATGCACTTCAAAATACATTTCAGGGGTGCAACCCCTCCCCCTGCACCCATGGAATGCATCAACATTTTGCGAATTCTAATTTGCAAATTCGCAATTCCCATTGATTCCTATGGGCCTTTTGGCCCATAGGAATCAATGGGAATTGCGAAATCGCAAATTGGAATTCGCATATTTGCGATTCGGTAAAAAGTGTGATTTTTACTGAATCACAAATTTTATGCACTTTCAATCATGCATCCTGTTTTGCGATTCCTTATTTGCGATTCCCTAAAAATCGCAAATTAGGAATCGCAAAACCGGACTTTGATGCATGTGGCCGTTAGTGACGTCACACAGGAACCCTAAATGCAAAAATTAGTTCTAGCAGACTCGTGAATAACCAGGGCCGCTACACTTGGCTTTTGTGTGGCCACGATTGACCAAGCATTCGCACCAATGTCCTGCAAGGGGGTACAGAGAGGAGAAGCCTTACCCAAGTGCACTCATAACTACACACACAGTGATTGATTAACTGCACAAGGTGAGCTGGCCATGCATACATCTTTGCTCTGCAATTCACTGAAAAAACCATAGGTTTCAGGGGTTTATTGTAAGTTGGACATTTCACTCAAACAAAACCATAGAAATTCCCTCGTTATAGTTAGTTCAGCTAACTATAACTCGCGCGCCTGCAATGCACTGCTGATGACGTCACATATTACATCACTCATGACATGGTCAGTGACATCCATCATGACATCACTGATGACATCTCAAATGACATCACTGATGACATCATCCAGTGAAAATTAAATATGTTTTATATATGTATATTTCAAGGTCGATGGAAAAATAAATGGGTGTATAAGTGTCCAAATTGATGATTTTTTTTGTAAAATTGGTTGTGTAAATGGCCGAATAATTGTATCTTAGAGAATACATGGGTTAGCAAGTGATGTTTAAATATGTACGGATCTGTATCAGTCTCTCACTTTATTTATAAGTGGCTGCATGGGTTGGTGAGTAGCTACATGAGTGTCTATATGGGTTATTAGTTGTTTTTTTGAGTATCAGTATGAGTGTCTGTATGGTTCGCTGGGAGGTTTTACTTAGCGCATAGATGCATAAATGAGTGACACACTGTTTGTATGTGTTGAAGACAGCATGTGTGTGTTTGTATGTGTTGAAGACAGCATGTGTGTAGGACTGTATGTGTGGATGAGTGTGTGTATGGGTGTGTTAGTGAGTGAATGACTGTCTCAATGGTGTCTTTATGAGTAACTACATATGTTTTAAACTAGTATATGCGAGTATTGGTGTATATAAGTGAGTATATGTGAGTGAGAAATTGGAAGAGTTTCTGTATAAATAAGTATGTGTTTCTACAAGTGATTGTTTAAGCGAGTAAGTATGTCTAAGTTTCTGTAGTAGTAAGTGTTGTGTGTGTATAACTGTATATGCAACTAAATGGATGATTGAAGCTTTATTTGCATGTGTGACTGTGTGTGAGTAACTCTATGGATGAGTGGTGGTGTGTAACAGGGCAGTGGGGTGGGCCATGTGCCCCCGCGCAATAATTACATTAAGCCCCGGGGGTGGCGGTCCCCGGGCCTTGGGGGGGCCTTTGACGCCCTCCATACATTTTAAAAAGAAGCCCCGGGGGTGGCGGTCCCCGGGGCTGCAGTGGTCCCCCTGGGCCCCCGCAAATATTTTTGGATATGCCCCCGGGACTTGGCCCACCCGGGGGCTAATTAATAACGAACCGTGGGAGCCCTCACTTCGATTTTTTTCGCGGCAGGATTTGCGGATCCTCCGCGCATCCCGGGATTTTTAATGGAAAATAACATGGAGAAAACACGTTTTGGGATCCCCCTTTTTTTCTCGGCTCCCGCTTGCCGAATCACCCTGAAACTTTCAGGATAGGAGCAGACCAGAGAACCATCTACCTGCCGAATATACACAGAGCTGTCTCCATGAACCTATTTCTGCCAGATATTACATGAATTTACAACCATCACTACGACACACTGATATGCCCAATATCATGAAATGCATTTGTGTGGAGATGGAGAACCAACTCAATCATGGTTTGTGATTGTTGGCTCTGTAGCATCAATCAATCAATCAATCAATCAGGAGTTTGTAAAGCACACTACTCATCCGATAGGGTCTCAATGCGCTGGTGGCCGAGGGGGGGGTAGGTCCATTTGGGTCATTTAAAGAGCCAAGTCTTTAGGTCCTTTCTGAACTGGGGCATCATCATATCTCAAAGGAACATACAAGATGGGAGCAGTGGGAGTCAGGAGCTCCTCCTTGAAACTCTGGAGACTGAGCAAAATTACAGAAGTGCAGGATTCCCACCAGCCACCTGCAGCTGGCTTACCCAGATAGGCTGAGGAGGTGCCTGGGACCCCCTGGCTGCTGCTGGAGTTTGTTTAGTGCCATGAAGTCTTTTGTTCTGTGGTTGCAGACACTTCTACACCACTTCTAGTGCTCATGAAGGTCAGACGTGCAGGGCAAGCTGCAGTCTGGAATGACTCGGTGCGTGCTGTAGCATGATGGAGCGGCAGCAAAGGTTCAGAGTGCAGTGGATTCAGCCGGCAATGTACTCTTGGAAGGGCCAGTGGTTGAGCAATAGCAAGTAGTTAGCCCCCTTGCTCCAGAGAACACATCTTTGCCAGCTCCCCCAGCAATGCCATGTTTGTCTGAACCAGCATATGCATAGGGCTGGAGGCTGCTGCACACACATCAGGATGCCTCCGCTTCTGCACCATGACAGGAAGAGGCATTTAAGGAGACAAAGCAGTTACACCCAGAAAGCAGCCATTCTCTTATAGGTATTTGCAGCATCATGTAGAAATGTGTGTTCATCTCACTCATTGCTGTCTCATCAGCGCCATTAAGGAGGAATCCTTACTCATTGGGAGTTACCCCGGAGCATGGTGCTTTACATGAGACTGTCGTAGCCATAGACACAGCTACATGATCCTTGCTTCGACTGAGCTGGGTTGCCCTTTTTTCTTAACTATGCTGTCTTTCAAGGCCACTTATTTGTTCTCGTTGTATATAATCGTTGAAATGTTCTTATGATATTTAGTAAATACAGTAGTAACTATGATCATTACAATAGTAACTGTTTTCATTTAAAATGCACTGATAGTTCTCGGTCTAGTCTCGGTGTAAGGCTACAAATAAATAAAATCAATACTAAATTAAATAAATAGATGTAATTGCCTGGAGATCACTCATAGATCTGTGCAGAATATCCTTGCATATGCTGAAGTTTCTGACTAAAACTGCAGCCTGTTTTATCCGGTTGTTATGTTCTTTTCTATACTGTTAGATGTTAGCTTTCATACACATGCAGCACAGGTCATGATGCAGACAAGTAGGTTTTTGATAAAATATACTTCATCAATAAATTGGTTAATATTTAGAGCGCTATGAAATGAAAGTTCAGTATGAATCACCGTTTTAAAACTTATAGTATATTTTAGGATGAGCTGAGTGAACAATACTGCAGTAGAAGTTGTAGGACAACAGATACAAGATTATTTTTAGCCTTTGAATTGGCATCGGAATAGACATCATATGCATAGTACATACAAATAACTTACACATTTTGTACATTTCCGTTTCAACATGTGAAATATTTTTTTTTCCTTTTATGCTGCAGATCCATTTTTTTAAAAATAATAATCAAAAAATTACGAGCCACTATCAAGACATGAGACGGAAATGAGCTTCTGATGCGATTAGAGGAAGACAAAAAGAAGATAAAAGCCAGAAGGAATCTTTATTTATGTTCATGAGAAGAGGGATGTACAGCGAGAAGAAAATATCACCAAGAGAACAGTGTTCATGACTTGAGAACAGGAGCAATAAAACCCAGAGAACCAGAACAAAGTACAAATCACCACCAGAGCACGCTTCCATTATGAAGATAAAGAGGTAGTGAGCATGCAGGGCCAGGTGCAGTCTCAGCTTAACTTCCAGGACCAGGAGCAAGGGAACAATGGAAAATCACCAAGTAAAACACAGTACAGTATTCCAATCCCAAGAATAGAAGCCTGATAACCCACAAGGGCAGAAGCAAGAAACATTTACTGCGGTGCAAACAGCAGAGTGAATTTTGTTCAGTACTCACTACTTTCTGCTGCTCATCAGAATGAAGAAAAGAGTAAAATTTGAGGCAAACGTATTAGAACTTTAGATTAAAAAAAAAGATGCAGTCATACTGGTGCATTCAGCGTCAGGTGGGAGCTGTACAAGAAAGCGTTGCATCCTTAAGGCTCTATGCGAGTTTCTTGCACTTCATTGTCCCTTGCACAATGTTGTTTCATATTATACAACTACCAAGCAACATTGGAAGCATGCTTTTCGAACAGGCCACTTTCCACGTGTTTTTTCAGGATGGCGTCCAATGCTTATGCAGTGAGACTGCTATTGTTGACTTAGTTTCCATGTCAACAACAGAAACAAAATAATCCAACACCGCTGATGACATCACGCACGAGGTTCACCTTGAGCATATAAGAAGTGCAAGTATTTATCAGCAGGCAAATGAGTCACCACATTAATGCATGTGTGCTCTTTGATTTGATGAATATTAATAAGTTCCATGACAGTGAAGAGGAAACCCTAGGTGGAGAGGAATCCCAGGGTGTGGTGCGAGGAATCCCTGGGTGGAACTCTTGCGGCATCCCTACAGGCAGGACCAGGCAAGCTGGAATTAATTGCAATGAGTCTAAGAGCCATGGCCACATTTTAATAATTGTTTATGGGTTAAAATGCAGCGTGCTGTGCCATCTCCACCTACCTAACTCTGGTGGTGGGGGGTGGTTGCGTAACTGAGGGACTAATTATTCTGTCCTGAGTGTTACCTTTCCACTGACATTTTTTCATCTAAGGTTTATTAAGAGAATTGTAATGAGAAGCTAATTTCCTTTTTATTTCCCGTAAATACTTCAAACAAGTGTGTTGTAATTAAAGTCAGGTAGCTGAGGTGTAATCTTAGATGATTTATTCAGTCTTTGTTGCAGGTTAGAACAGCCATAGCTTGGTCATTAGCTAGATCTCAAGATAGCCCCACCAGGAGCAGCCTCCCTGCTGCTCAGCCCATACTCCAACTGACACCTCACAGGCACCCAAACATTCACACTGGCTGAGCAGCAAGGACCAAAGCAACAGGTGAGATGTATAAACAAGCATACAAGATAAAACAAAGTGTTTAAAATTGACATTGCACTTCATTTATATAATTAGTGCTGGAAAGAAAAAAAGTGTGACTGAATGAGACTTGAAAAGTGGATTTATGTTCACCAATGTGTGCAAAAGCAGGTAAAGGAAGAAACTCTTGGGCCCATAACATGGAATTCAACACTCGCAAGGGTTCATTTTTTTAATGCATTATTTCTTTGTAAATGGAGAACTGCAGATGAAAATGCAGTTCAGAGTATAAAAAAAGATAGTTCTGATTTTCATTTTATATTGTAATCAGGCTGTAATCTCCTGCTATCTTTTTTATACTGATCCCAAAATGTTATTTTTCAAAGTGTTTACTGTGAATAATTAATGCACGATGTGCATGAAGCACTAGACAATTTCTTGTTTAACACAGTGGTCGAGGTGCATTAAAAAAAGTATGGGAAGTGCGATGCTGTGTGCAAGGGGCGAAGTAAGTGAGTGTGTGGGCGTGGCTAAAAAACTAACAGCCAGATTCATGAAGCAAAATTGCGAACGCAATAGCTGCGAATTAGCTATTGCGATCGCAATTTACAGAAAAGCAATTCATCATGTGAAAAACACTGTATTTGCGAGTTCGCAAAAAAATTGCGAATTCGCACAATAATTCGCAGAATTTAGGAGGAACCCCAATAGCGAATCGGAAATAGCGAGAATCCATGGATTCTGCGATTTATTTAGCGATTCCGCAAAATATTCGCAAACGCTATTCATGAAAACTCGCAAATAGCGAAAAACCCGAAAATCGCTATTTGCGAGCCGCAATTTAAAGAGAACCAAAAGCAGGTGGTAACCATTAAGGAAAAATATATATATTTTTTTAAAACCAAATGAGCCACAGGTGCAGTCCTGAACAGACATACTTAAGGAAACACAGTAGTAGCATGAGGACTCTCACAATGCCAGGACTGTACATGGTGGTCAGGCGGCGCAGGCTCCAGGCTGCAGCACGGAACAGACGCAAGATCCAGGAGAGAATATTCTGCTTGCAGGTCACCCTGCTGGGCCAAACAAGGGAGCAAATTTACACAAAGTACCGCCTGAATGGGCCAATGATACTAAAGCTGATCCGGGACCTAGTACTCCTGATGCAGCACCCAGCAAGGAGGACCAATGCCGTGCCTACACATGTCCAGGTCTTGTGCTGCCTGCACCTACTGGCCTCCGGAAGCTTCCAGGGGATAGTCTCTGTTGCAGGGGGGATATCCCAGAGCACCATGTCCCGCTGCCTAAAGAGTTTCCTTGAGGCAATGCTGAGCCGCCTTCACCACTACATCTCATTCCGGACCACCCAACAGGACTTGAATGACACCAAGCTACAGTTCTACAACGTTGCCCAATTCCCACAGGTCACTAGATGCATTGACTGTACCCACATCCACATCTGCCCACCAGCACAAACGGAGTACATGTACCGCAACCGCAAAAACTACCACTCCCTCAATATCCAGATGGTGTGCAACGAGAAAGACTTATATCACAGACATAGTGGCACAATATCCGGGGAGCACATATGACTCCTTCATATTCCTGCACAGCGGCATACACACACGACTGGCCAGGAGAGACTTTGGTGAAGGACACCTACTAGGTAAGTACACATGCCCCATATAATACACTGTGATCATGTAGCTGCGCAGAACATGCACTCACCCTCTGCTCCTTACATTCAGGTGACAGCACCTACGGTCTCAGTGAGTACCTCCACACCCCTTACCTCAACCCTGCAACACCACAGCAACGGCGTTACAATGCAGCACACATCCGCACTAGGAATTGCATTGAGAGGACATTTGGGCTTTTGAAGAGCCGCTTCCGCATACTGCATAAGACTGGTGGGGCCCTCAAAAACGAGCCTGAGGTCTGCTGCCACACTGTTGCCGTGTGTGCAATACTCCACAACATTGCTACCAAGCGCAGGATACCTGTTGAGATATCTGGCAGTGAGTCAGAAGGGGACAACCGCCCACCTCCACATGCGCGTCATGCACGCGGGAAAAATCCAGCTGAAGGACACAGACGCCGCAACCAAGTCACTAATAACTTTTTCTAGTCCACCCACCCCCCTCACCCAACACTTCACTCATGCATGACAATTGAAATAATGACATGAGTCTGATGTACTGTTATTGAATAAATATTATTGTTATATTCACAATAATATGGCATTTTTTCATGAGATACATTTTAGGTGTATTGCGTCATACATCTCCTGATTTATTACAGGGCGTGCTTTTCTCATCAGCATGTCCCTGCATGATGAGCAAAAATGTCAATGGCGCCTACGGCCCGAGGCTCCGATTCGCCTTTCCACATCTTCATCCGGAGTCGCCCGTGATGCCGAAGTAGACTTGCTGCTTCGGCGGGGAACCCTAACTGGTGATAAAGACAGGCTGCTGTGGCTAGATGTTCCCTCACTAGCGTCCTCCCCTCCCGCCTGGCCGTGGCCAGTCGCCTGCAGAGCCTGAACTGCAGTGGTTGCCTGAACAAGTGCCCGTGCCACGTCCTGGCAGCATTGGACCATCTGAATTTGCATGGCCAATGATCTTCGGGACATCTGTGATGTTGCGTTTCCAATGATCTAATTTGAGCGCGTATACGCCGAGAGGCGTGTTAGAAGCTGACGGTGGCGGTGCCGGGTGAGGTTCCGCTGGGTCAGCATGGCCTCAGTGTTTGCCTCCACTGCTGTGGTCATTCGCTCCATCCGGTCAGACAGCTGGCCAACATTCCTGGCTGTATTGTGCAGCTGCAGATGTATTGCTGCAAGGTGTCGTGCCTGTTGTTGGTGGACGCGCAGCATGCGGCGCTCTATTAACAGACCCGGCACACGCGCAGTCACACCCCTCCTGCCGGCGCTTGGTGTCGGTTGGCGCCGCTCCCTGACCTGTCCGCTGGACTGGGTGAGCACAGTAGGTGTGCGTTGTGTTGGTGGCCTGGCGGCTGCTGGTGTTGCCGATGCCACGGGCATGGGTCTCACAGTTGGCGGTTGCGGAGCGCCTGTTGTCGCTGGCATTGCAGGTGGTGGTAAGGCTGCTGGCAATGCATGTGTTGGTAAGGCTGCTGGCGCTGGTGCTCGGCCTGATGGCCCTGGTTTTGGGGTTGGATGTGCATCACCCTCGAAATCCCTAGGATTCTCGTCAATTTGCAGCCCCTCACTGTCGATTCTGGTATCTTCAGCGCCACCTGTGATGTAAAGTGGACGTTGATTAATAACATGTATCTTGCACATGGAAGGTTGCTACATGATTGCAGGCTAGCATTCCCTGACTGACTGTTGGATTGACTATATTAGGACGTATCTGGCTGTATGGGGCTGAATGTAAATTGTGGTCAGACTGCATGTCCCACAATGCAATAGGGATTTTCTGGTGTGTATGGGCTGCATGACTGGGGTTTCTACTGGGTAGCTCTAGGGTCATGGCCATTGTTAGGGGACAGGGTCGCAGTCGCATGGCACTTACCTTGGCTTTCTTGTGTGGGTCGGGAGGAGTCCAGCCGGGTTACCCCCACGCATGCCTCAGGTTCAAAGGTGTCCTCAACGAGGTCTTCCAATGGGGTGTTGGGAGGGACTGTTGGATCTCCCCCTCCTGTTGCAGCACGCTCACCCAGCCTCTCGGCGATCTTCTCCTTGGCACGACCTCGGAGGTCGTACCACCTCTTCTTGAGATCGTCGATTGATCGCTGTGTGACTCCAACAGAATTGACTATTGCGCGGATGCGCGACCAAATTCGCCGTTTGTCGGCCTCTGGCACCCTCCTGGAGTCCTTCCCAAACAGTCTGTCATGATCTCGACTGACTCCCTCAATCAAATGTTCTAGCTCCTGTTCTGAGAATTTTATTTTTCTCTTTCTCTCAGTAGAACTGCTCCCTGCTGCATCCTGTGACATTGCTGCAGTGGGGTGTATCCTGAATCAAAGCTGGAGGTGGTTTAGAGTGGAGCTCTGGGCAGTGCTGCTTCCAAATCAGCCTCAGTATTCAAAATGAGGGAGGGAACTGCCTGCTTCCTGGTATGATGTCATCACTGTGCTCGAAATGCGACTTCCCGTTTTTGCGATCTCGCTATTAGCGAGATCGCAATTTGCGATTTTGCTAATAGCGAGATCGCAATTTCAACACGGAAATTGACCGATTTAGCGATTATTCTGTGATTTAGGGAAAATCGCTATCGGCGTTTGTGGCCGAATGCGAATCACTATTTTGTATCGCATAATTTCATGAATCCCATTATGCGAATTCTAAATTGCGATTCGGTATTTTTCCCAATTTAGAATTCGCATGAAAATGGGTTTCATGAATCTGGGGGTAAATATTTTATAACTGTTTTTGGTCTTTCACCTTCAGATAACTACGTATAAAATGATGCACAGATTAAATTAAAATTAAATATCTATTATTTTAATCAGTGGGATGTGCTCAATTGTACATTACAAAACCTCTATTAGTTAATGGACTGCAACAGAGAGCCACATAATTCAGTTGTGGTTGGTGCTGTGGAAAATAGCGGTTTGGGTATGTTAAGTGCTACAAGGTCCCAGCCTGTGACAGAAAACACTGTAAACATGCAAGTTATCATTTTAAACTTGCATTGAACACGGTATAAGATAGTCTGCCACAGAATGTGCAAAAAGGTTTACGAAAAAAAGTATTTCCAAAATATAGAATGTTTTCAGACTGTATGTAGTGCAGTGTTTTGTTTATAATTTTATTTTAAAAGCACACACTTCACAGCTTAGCTGGTGGCTCCCTTACATGTGTGTCACAAGGAGGCTTCAAGTGATTCCATAAATTAAAGTTAATACAGGCTTCCAAGCACCCTTTACAATTGCAAATTGAACAATTGCGCCCATTTACATTTCTTACAGGCAAGCAGGCACCTTAGCTAGAAGCCTTGCTTGGCTATCTGCTCCTCCCTCAATTTAACAGCACAGGAGACTCTTTGCCTTACACTTCAGCTGAAGCATTTCAGTTGTCTGTAATAACCTTCTCGGGACAGTTAGGCAACAATTTTTCTCAAATTAAAAAAGTATTGGCATATCGTGACCTTCAGATCCCCCTGCCCCCCACTTGACTATTGGTTTCACAGACCTCTAGGCTAGGGTGACCAACCGTCCGTAAATTTCACGGACAGTCCGTAAATTGGACCTCATGTCCGTTGTCCGTCAGGATCCTTTTTACGGACGTCTTTTGTCCGTAATTTCAGGCATTGCAGGGAACAGCACTGTTCCCCTGCGAGAAGCCTCAGCTCCCTGATGGGGCCGCCGCGCACTCCTCTGAGCACAAGAGCAGTCCCATCCCACCCTTTGTCATTCTGCGTGGGGCTGATTGCCACATACAGAATGACAATAGGTCAGTCTGGGCTGGCACAGCATGTGGGGGCCTCCTCCAGCCTCGGTCCAGGGCAGAGCATTCTGTCACATGGAAGTTCAAAAACGCCCATGCTGCTGTTAGGTGAGAATCCAGTTAACCAAAGGAAGGCGGGGAAAGAAGTTCAAAGGAAGGGATTATAGTTATAGTATAGCAGCCATGGTTGCTGCTTTTTTATTTTATGCAACTAACAACCATTGACAAAGCCAATAGTTCTGGCTTGTTGTAGGTGTAACGTTACTTGTTCTAGGTGTAACGTTACTTGTTGTGATATATATCTGGATGCAATGACAGAAGCAACAAAAATACCAGTCGGGCGGCAGATGCTTGTTTCCAGTCCAGGGAGGACCTGGCTTGGAAGTTCGGGCTGGACTGTTCCCATGGGGCACAGGGTCAAGACTGATTTGCATATGGCTGGGTTCGAACTGGAATGGCATGGTGAGCAAAAAAACGATGGATTTAGGCCCAGATCTCTGTACTGGGGTGAATGTATGACCTTGTTCTGCATTCTGTCCATCAACTGTTATTTTTGCATTTGTCACCCGAGTGGGATGGGTATGCTCAGACGTGAGTCCCGTGCTCTCCATGCCACTGGAATCAAGCTATCCCGGCTGATGAGGGCTGAAAGCCAGAAACCGGCCCCTGGATGCTTGTTTCCAGTCCAGGGAGGACCTGGCTTGGCAGTTCGGGCTGGACTGTTCCCATGGGGCACAGGGTCAAGACTGATTTGCATATGGCTGGGTTCGAACTGGAATGGCATGGTGAGCAAAAAAACGATGGATTTAGGCCCAGATCTCTGTACTGGGGTGAATGTATGACATTGTTCTGCATTCTGTCCATCAACTGTTATTTTTACATTATATTAAGCACAGATTTTTAGCTAATGTGTTTTAAGCCACACATTTTATTACATCGAACACCCTTTTGGAGAGATCCCCCTAGTTTTTTCATCCCACTTAAAGCTCTGGAAACAACACCATGTCACAGCCGCCCCACATCCAGGCACTGTGCATCAAGCATGACTCATGCCTTCCACTTTTTCAGATTGCCTATGTGCAGGGGCATAGTGAACCCTGCCACATCCTACCCCTTGCTTTAGGAACTACAGCAAGGGTGGAGTTCTTGATGGGTCTCATAATTAATGTGAAAAGGTGAGTAAGTAAGTGAAGGGATGGGTGGATGGATGGATGAATGGATAGATGAGCGAAATGATGGATGGATAAGTGAAAGGGTGGCTGATGGGCGGGAGAATGGGTGGATGGATGAGAGAAATGATGGATGGATTGATGAATTGATAAGTAAAAGGGTGTATTGATGAGTTGATAAGTGAAAGGGTGAATGGATGGACGGATGAGTGAAAGGGGGGATGTAAGACTGGATGAGTGAGTGAAAGGACGGGACGGATTGCTAGATTAGTGAATGAGTGAAAGGATGGATGGATGAGAGAAAGGATGGATGGATGAGTGAAAGGATGGATGAATGATAGGTTCAATGGATGAATTCATGAGTGGATGAGTAGATGGAAGGGTAGGTGGATGGATGGCTAAGTGAAAGGGGAATTGAAAAAGAAAGGGGGGTGCGTAAATGGATGACTAAATGGGTGCATGGGTGGAAGGATGGGTGAATGGGTGGAAGGATGAGTAACTGGATGGATAACTGAGTAAGTGAAAGGATGGCTGCATAGGTAAATGGATGGCTGGACGAGTGAATGGATGGGTGGAAGAGTGGATGGATGAGTATCGGATGGATAGGGTGAAAGGGTGGGTGGATGGATAAAGGATGAATAAAAGGGTGGAAGGTTTATACATGGTTGAATATGGACATGGATAGGCACACAAATGGAAGGACAGAATGAATGGTGAAAGACTGAATAATGGATGAAAGTATGATTACAAATTGTAAGCCCCATTATCTTAAGCAACATTTCCTACACATTGACTTTCACATTTATATGAGTAAATGACTCTATATAATATGTTTGTACGCAATCCAACACTCTGGCCCACATACTTGGGATGAGTAGCACCATAGAAGAAACTTAATACACATGAAAGAGGGTCTATCTGAAGATGAGGAACGCCATTGGAGGGTGGTAGCAAGGCCAGACTCGCCAGACCGGGCATCTGGCGTTTTCTCTGGGAGCTGAAAAGGTGGGGGCGGTTTTGTTACCAAAAAAAACCTGCACATTTGCTTAAAGCTGCACGCATACTGACAAACCATGAAGCGCACACTGTCAGGGCTTAGAACATTGTGCGCCTGCCAAAACTTCAGTTTCCATGATACCCAGGGCCCGAACTACAGATCCCATGATTCTCGGCGATACTGCAGGATATTGCAGGGCGGAGCCGGGTGATCGGGGCTCGTGATTTTACTATGGTAGCGGAGCATCTGGTTCCTGAGGTTCCTGTATCCTGTTCGATTCCGATGGGACTGAACTCGGTCTCCGTCCTTTCTAGAGGAAGGAAGCATCCGGTATTTTGATCACGCGCTGGCTAGCGCGTTTGTTTACTTTATCTGCATTCGGCTCGGAGCAAGTCTGCACAAGCTTATCAGTGCCTCGCGGCTGTGAGGACTTTATGTAAGGAGGTTTGATTTACTACGCTCTGGGAAGAGTGACTCAGAGGTGTGCTTATTTTGGGGTTTGTTTACATTTCCAGTGGCGGAGTGCAGGGGGGAGAGGACCTCCGCATTACCGTCATGAAGACATGACGTTGTATGTATATTACCTTGTGGAATATAAATGCCAAAGCGGATGGCAGTAGTGAAGAAACTACGCCATGCCGTGTTTGGTTTAACATTGTTACCTCTGGTGCAGTGTTTGGCACATTTGCACTTTCATAGCGAAGGAGGATTCTGCTGGCAGTAACTAGGATTCTCTTCATCTCTAAGCACTGGGCTTGTTGCGCTTCATTGTGCATTTACTTTCTTGGATTGAACCATTTTTGTATACTTTGCGTTGGGACTATTCTTCAGAGCTTTCAGCTTTCCGGCTATGGGGTAGGTTTTTAGTGAGAACTAGTGTTATAGGCATCACATTTATTCATAAGGTTTCTTGTGTTGTGCAGGATAGAAGGAAGTCAGAAGAAACAGCAGTATGAAGGTGTATGCATACGGTCTCCTACAGGTGAATCATAGTGCCCTTTATCTAGTGAGAATGTAATGAGAGTAGGGTTATGAATCGTATTAACCATTGTGTGTTTTTTCTTGCAGCTTCTTTTCCCCTGCTGTCCCTTCCTTCTTCCCTTTATTCTTTTGGGTTTTTTCCCCTTTTGGGGTTTTTCCCTCACCCTATCGTCTGAACACCCTGTGATATAATTCAGGGTGTTCGGAAGGTCCGGAGGTGGAGCATTGTTGCTGCATGCGGATCCTGCGGAGTTCAATCCTGACACACCATTGTCTCAACCTAATATAAACTTATTTTCACTTGTACTTTAGTGGTTGTCTATTTACTTACTTATATACTATTGCGCAACCTCCTCTGATATGTCTGTAAAACTTACCCTTTGTCCTGAATTTTGACCTCCTGTCCTGAATTTTTTTCCTGAATTTTGACCCTTTGTCCTGTATTTTTACACTCACTGTCCTGAATTTGCACCCATGTCAGTTGGTCACCCTACTCTAGTCGTGCATAAAGCTGAACTCTTGTGAGTTTTATGCGAGTTAGGATGCCGGAGACAGATGACAAATGGCAGCCCGCGCGAGGGTCAGTGCTGCAGTCCTGCTCCGTTTTCTCCCACATGCTCCACTACCCGGATGGAGTCTACTGAAAGATCTCTTGATAACACTTCCACCTGACCTTCTCCAAGCCCAGTTTCGCAGTTCAGTGCAGGCTTTATACCCAGGGTGCTCCAGATAAACAGTTACACAGGCTACATTGATAAAAATCTTTGCTGTTTTAGGCAATGGAGCTACACGCCGCCTCTCTCTCCCTCCCCCACCCTTCCCAGGACAAAGGAGATGGGCTTTTTCTGCTTCTATATCATGCGTGGAAGTATATCACAGACCCGGGTAACAGCCTGCTGGCAGCAGCCGAGATGGCAGGATTAAGGTGTGACTGGAGCTTGCTCATGTGTGTCACTGAAAATAGTAGCCCATGTGAGCAGGCCGAGGTGTCTCCCACTTTGAGAATAGCATTCATTAGGAGTGTGAAAGCGAGCAAATGTAAAGTTAAATTACTATTTAAACAAGTAATACGGCACAAAAAAGTTAAATAAAGCTTGATGTTTGTTGAACGGGTGCTGCGCTGATAGTTAAAATGTTTACAGCGTGGCGAGTGGGTGATGGGGCGGTGAGCGCCATTGTTGACTGTGAGCCTGTGTTAATGTGAAAGCGGGCGCTGCGCTGAAACCTAAAGTAAGCGCCTGGGGGCTGCAGGCGCCATTGTTGAATGTGCACCTGTGCTGTTAATTTAAAAGGGCGAATTTGTGGAGGTCTGCAGCTAGTTTATATTTAAAAAATCATGTTTTAGTGCACAACAATAGAAATGTGTGAGTGCGCCACGTTAAAGATAAAGCGCATTCTGAGAGAAAAAAAATGTTTTACTTAAATGAGAGAGCATGTCACTTCTGAGTGGTTGGAAGTGGTGAAACAAGGCTGGTTTAAAAAAATTAGGTAAACGGTTGTTGGAGAGCAGGTCCCGTCTGCAACAGCTGGTAGGATAAAGTCATTTAAGAAAATAGTGCTCACAGGCTGTAAATAAAACACCCTGAGTAATAATACAAGTAAAAAGGGACAATCCTCATAGGAGGTTACAAAAGCAGAAAAGGCGGTACTAAGGGGGGTCTACTAAGCCTATTGATGAATATTTGACATTGCAACACATGAGTTTACAACACATGCCTTTACAACGTGGTCAGTACAATGACGGCGTGGTTACCACGTGTACCATCACAACGCAAGTCATTACAACAAGTTGATGTAGGGTGGGCGATGGAGTTTGGAATAGTACAATTTACTATTCCAACTCTAGTCTGTGCCACAGTAGGGAAGATGTTAGGTTGCAAATCCAACATCTAAAGCCCCCTACAGTAAGTCGTTGGAATTACTTGCGTTGTAATGGTATGCGTGGTAACAACGCAATCGTTGTACTGGACTCACTGTAATGACACCACGTTGTACCGACAGCGTTGTAAACACTGTTTCCCCTATTGATGAATCAAAAGCAACCATTTAGAAAGGACACTAACAGGAGCTAATTGAAAGATGGACAAGTACTGCCTAGGCGAGATCTAAAAATTAAACTGCCCTGCAGGGATAATTTGCCATTCGTGAATCAGCTACCATATCATTTGAGGTGTAATTATCGAAGTAATGGTTTATGACTGTATTTGCTGTTGCAAAGCATTGATGTCTTCCACTACCACTGCCAACAAGCATTTGCAATGCAACAGGTCTCGCATTTTGAGAGTTTAAGCTATTGGCATTGTAAATGTCAATGCCTTTTATTTATGTTTTGTTTTTTAAAACATAAATAAAAGGAAGTGTCATTTACAAGGGCAATAGCTGAAACCCTCACAAATGCGAGACCGATAGCATTGCAAATGCTTGTTCTGTTGAGGGCATAAGGTCTAGTGACAGCAGAGTTGTCAGAACAACAGGGGTGCTGGAACAGTTTTTAGAGTGGGGTGCTGCGATCAAAGTTTACATCACTGAAGTCATAGGGATAGTGAAACATCCTAACTTCACATAAAGTGTAGCAAATCTATTCAGCAGAGAATGGTATTGGTTTAATATGTAACTGGAGCATTGTGGAGCACACTGCTACAAATATACATATATATGTGATATGATAGTGCACTCTATTTTACAAACTGGACATTTTCCATTGAAATGGTCACTAAATTTGCACAGACATACAGTTTTATTGATAAAACTATACATTGCACTAATGATAATGCGCGGAAAGCGGGTTCCAGCAAATATGTATGATTTGCTCATCACCAAGTAAAATGTCTTGAATTGTTTGGATCCTAAGAAAATGTAGCTTCAATCCCACTTCAGAATAAAACATGTGCTTCTTTTGCGCTTTCTCAACTACCTATATATTTTAAGATATTTGTACAGTTCATTTACAAGTTTATCAGTTTTGTTGTGTGTTAGACAAAAATATGATGATATGCTACAAGCATTCCTTTCATACTCTTTGTTATGCAGCAAGATTGTCATGTAGTTGACATACCAAAATAATTCTCACTTTGCAATCAAAGAAAACTAAACATCAATCTCCATGCTAAAAGAATAAGCAGCGGACCGGATTACGTCAGCCCAGCGGAGTACTTGAAACTACCACCACGGAGGGAGTACCACCAAGATCTAAGTCCAGCAGTAGCGGCCGGTTTTGTGGAGAAGTGGTGAGTCAGACAGGGTGGGAGCGGATGGGAGACGGCCGGGTCACAGGACTCCACTGCGGCCAATCCTGACGTTGCTCTCATGCTGTGAGAGCAGCCTCAGGATTGGCTTGAGTGCTCTGAATTTGCACTCCTAGGGAGACTGGGAGCCTGTGGCTGCTCTCGCAGACCCAGCAACGCAGCTGGGGTTGGAGATAGCTTCACTGCGCATGACGCTTTAGCTGTCCTGAGACGGCTGGTCAAACCATCATGCGCATTGAAGGCAGTGCACTTACCACTCCCCTCAGTGCCTGTCATCCCCAGGCCCCACCCCCCAAGACTCGGTAGGAGAGGAAAAATAAAACGATAATAAAAAGTGTTTTATTTTTCCTTTCCTGCCGTTTTGAGGCGGGGCAGTGCTCCACCACCATAGCAGAGGAGCTGCTCCTGAAATCAGGCTCTAAATCCTGAAACTAGTCCTCTCAGTGATGATTGACAAGAAGGTAGCATAGGGAGAGGGAGGCTGTAGAACTGCAGAGGGCTTGTAGTGACAGCAGTGTTCTGCTGAGTAGGGTGGTGAATTGGAAAGTGGGGGAGGGCTTGGTGCTGGCACCCAATTTTCAGCTCTATTGATTATAATCTCTATGTGGGTTTGTATAAAACCCAAGCAAAGCCAAAACATGTTCACGCAATACTAGAAAACGGAATCATTTTACTTAAACCCAGAATGATCATTTTAATAAACAGATTACTCAGAAACATATGAACACAAAATATCCACCTGCCCATTACTTAATCCTACATGGCCAGTGCTTCAATCCCAGTTCAATGCTCCCTGCACCCCATAATTAGACTGCTGAATCCTTCAGACACCTCGGGGAGCACCGTCTCACTTTCGCACCGTTGCTCGTAGGCGCTTGTTGCTGGCATCGCCTGTTGTCAGGTGTAACTCTTTTTTTGTTAACAGGTGACAAATGCACCGATGAAAGGATGTCACTCCAGCATGGGGGCAAAGAACCAAACCACGGCTCAAGGGTAATAACTTTGGTTACCAGGCAGTCGTTGCTTTGGCAACCCTGTCTAATTAGCCATGAGTTCATTTCCCATTTGTGGATGCCACCTCCGCTCCGTTTCTTGAATGTTGTGAGCAGGTCTGGGGAACAATATATGTATTTCCGCTTGTCACCAAGATGGCGCGGCCGAACAGAACGCAAACAGTCTAGCAGCTCGTGCAATCTTTCATGCCGCCTCCAAGCCGAATGTACGGGCGCACACTAGTCACGCTGTGCGTGTTTCCGTGTGCCGTGAGCGTGCACATCGGACGTCTAGGGGAAACTCGTCATCATGAAGCCATCCGGAAGATTTGCGGTGTGTGAGCTAGCGGGCTCCCGTGCTCAAGGAGAGCCCCGCCTGCTGCCGACCCTGAGCCGCTGTCCCTACACACCTGAGGAGGAAAGCACCTGAGGAGAGCAGTGGGGGATTCCTGAATCAGCCCGGTGAGTAGGGGGGGGTGTACACTGTTTTTTGGTGCATCAGGCTAGCGAGACAGGAGATGGGCACTTCGAGTGTGTGGATGTGCGTGTGTAACTGTGTGTGTGTGTGCACGTGAGTAGGCTGGGGGGTGTGTGTGTGTGAGCGTGTGTGTATGCAGTGTGTGTGTCTCTGCGTGTGTGTGTGTGCGCGCGAAAGAGAGGCATGGCTGACTTGGAGATGTGCACGGCTGGGCTGGGCATGCGCGTCCACGCTGTGAAATCGCCGCGCGTGCTCCTGTCTATGTCCCTTGAGAGCCGACTCAAACGCAATAGGTCTCGAGCGAGACTTAAAAAGGAGGAAAGTGCTCATTTTACATCCCCCTCCTCATTGTGATTCATAGTGGATTAAAAACCAGTTTACCAGTTGTTTGTAAAAGGGGTTTTGCACTTTTCAAATAACTTCATAGCAGTCACAAGTCTGTGATTTTGTGCATATCAGGGTTTATAGCTGCAAAATGATATTAACAAATGAACTCAAGAGAAAGGAAAGGGTAGATGATGCTTAGTAACAAATAATTCTAAGGCGCTAACCATTATACTATTCACTATGGTTGCCGTGTTATTTCAAATGCAAAATTATTTTATTCATCAGGTCCTTATTTAATATTATAAACTTCCCCACCCCATGAAGGGATTATACAATCATAGCGGTCTTGCACTTATGAATGCCCTATTACTTGTGACAGCTAAATACTTGTATTGTATTCCATTATTACTATAGTATAGTGGCCCCTCGCTTCTGTGCAGCACTATGAATAATGAGGCGGGACACATGGATGCTGTTTGGGATGGGCAGTGCCCACCCATGCACAATGCCAGGTCCGAATTTTATGAGGTCTGTATGGTGTGGCGCCCGAAGTCCCGGGTGTGCATGTGTGCGTGTGATATTGAGCCTTGGGCGTGGCCAGCAGTGCACTACATTCCTTCCAAAGTTTCTTGTGCTTGAATAAAGTAAATACCAAAGGTATACAACATCTTAACAGTCAAACCATAACAAATTTTGACAAAGGAATATAATGTCCCATATTCAGACCTGAACTAGTCACATTCAAAATGTTCTTGTTTCTTACGCTTCTGCATGGTCAGTCTCAACTTTTATGGGAGACCCCTTGCCCCTGGTTAGAACCTTCGCCGGTGGCCAGGTTATAACTTGAGGTTTTCCAGGAGGGACCTCCGGTAACAGGGTTCATTTCGAATTTCTGGATTTCCTGCATCATCAAGTCACTGCTACATGGGTCTGTTCTACGGCTGTCCACTGGGCTTCACAGGCTGGGCTGGATACCACTTCTGAAAAAAACAATACATTCCAGGTCACAGAATGGCCGTTCCTTGTAGCAGTTAACCTGGTGCTCTTTCGATCAGTCACTCAAAGGAGGTGAATCTTGAATGGGAGGTGGCAAATTCCCGCTTCCCTGTTGGTCGATTAGCATGGCCCAATTTCCCTCTGGATGTCTGAATGTTGTGCTTGCGAGTCACAATGGCCTTGATCAATCAATCAATCAATCATAACACTTGTATAGCGCACTACTCACCCGGAAGGGTCTCAAGGCGCTTGGGGGAAGGGGTCCGCTACTGCTCGAACAGCCAGGTCTTGAGTTGTCTCCTGAAGGCGAGGTGGTCCTAGGTCAGTGGAAGGTGGATGGGGAGGGAGTTCCATGTCTTGGCCGCCAGGTAGGAGAAGGATCTGCCTCCGGCGGTGGCTCTTCGGATGCGTGGTACGGCGGCGAGGGCGAGGCTAGTAGACCGTAGCTGGTGGGTGGGCGTGTAGAAGGTCAGGCGGTCGTTGAGGTACTTGGGGCCCAGGTTGTGGAGAGACTTCTGTGCGTGGGTGAGGAGCCTGAACGTGATCCTCTTGCTGACGGGGAGCCAGTTCAGGTCCTTCAGGTGGCCGGAGATGTGGCTGCGTCGGGGGATGTCCAGGATGAGTCGGGCTGCGTTGGAGTCTATTCTGTAGCTTGGCTGTGGTTCCGGCGTAGAGGGTGTTTCCGTAGTCCAGTCGGCTGGTGACAAGGGCCTAGGTGACCATCTTCCTGGTTTCAGTCGGGATCCATCGAAAGATCTTGCGAAGCATGCAAAGGGTGTGGAAGCATGATGAGGAGACGGTGTTGACTTGTCTGGTCATCGAGAGGGAGGAGTCCAGGATGAAGCCCAGGTTGCGTGCGTGGTCTGTTGGCTTGGGAGCGGTGCCCAGGGCTGGGGGCCACCAGGAGTCGTCCCAGGCGGAGGGTGATGGTCCCAGGATGAGGACTTCCATCTTGTCTGAGTTAAGTTTCAGGCGGCTGTTCTTCATCCATTCGGCGACGTCTTTCATCCCTTCATGTAGGCTGGTTCTGGCGGTGTCGGGGTCTCTGGTGAGGGAGAGGATCAGCTGGGTGTCGTCGGCGTAAGAGATGATGTTGAGGTTGTGTTGGCGTGCGATGGCAGCAAGAGGTCTCATGCAGACGTTGAAGAGGGTGGGGCTGAGTGATGATCCTTGCGGGACGCCGCAGATGACTTCGGTGGCCTCGGATCGAAACGGGGGGAGGCGGACTCTCTGTGTTCTTCCGGCGAGGAACGAGATGGTCCACTCCAGTGCCTTCTCTTGGATGCCGATGTTGCGGAGGCGTTGGACTAGGGTGCGGTGGCAGACAGTGTCGAACGCTGCGGAGAGGTCCAGGAGGATGAGTGCCGCTTTTTCCCTGTTGTCGAGCAGGGCTCGGATGTCGTCGGTGGCTGCGATGAGGGCGGTCTCGGTGCTGTGGTTGGCTCTGAAACCGGACTGCGAGGGGTCGAGGGATTCGTTCGTCTCGAGGAAGGCGGCAAGCTGTCTTTGACGATCTTCTCGATGACTTTGGCAGGAAAAGGGAGGAGCAAGATGGGGCGGAAGTTTTTGAGGTCGGTGGGGTCCACTGTTGGTTTCTTCAGTAGGGCGCTGAGCTCGGCATGCTTCCAGCTCTCTGGGAAGATGGCGGTGTTGAAGAAAGTGTTGATGGCGACCCGGAGTTGGGGTGCGATTGTGGAGTCGGCCTTGTTGAAGACGTGGTGGGGGCAGGGGTTGGTTGGAGATCCGGAGAGGATGGTGTTCATCGTGCGGGCTGTGTCTTCGGTGGTCACCGTGGTCCAGGTGTGGAGGGTGGCGGTGGGGTGCGTTGGTTCGACGGTTGGGTGCGTGGATGGAGCGCCGAAACTGTTGTGGATGTCGGCAATCTTGCGGCGGAAGAACGAGGCGAGAGAGTCGCAGAGATCTTGTGAAGGAGTGATGTCGTTGTTGCCGGTGCTGGGGTTGGAGATTTCCTTGACGATGCTGAAGAGTTCCTTGCTGTCGTGGGCGTTGTTGTCCAGTCGCTCCTTCAGTGATTTCTTCTTGGTGGTGCGGATGAGCTAGTGGTGCTTGCGGGTGGCGTGTTTGAGGGCAGTCATGTTGTCGGTGGTCTGGTCGAGGAGCCCGGCTTTCTCGAGGGTGCGGCAGGTCTTCTTGGAGTCCTTGAGTTCGTCAGTGAACCAGGGGGCCTTCTTGCTTCTGGGTCTGCTGGGAGGGTTCTTCAGTGGTGCGAGGTCGTCAGCGCAGATGGTCAGCCACTGCGTGAAGTTGCGGGCTGCTTCGTTGGGGTCCGTTGTGCTGGCAGGTGGGTTTTGGCTGAGGGAGGTGGTGAGCTGGTCGGCGGTGATCTTGCTCCAGCTCCTGTGAGGAACCTGTTGCGGGTGGTGGTGGGTTGTGGTTTTTCTGAAGCTGAAGTGGACGCAGCTGTGGTCGGTCCAGTGGAGTCCGGTGGAGTGGCTGAAGGTGATGTGCTTGTTGGATGAGAAGACGAGATCAAGCGTGTGGCCGGCGTAGTGGGTGGGGGTGTTGACCAGTTGCTTGAGTCCGATGTTGGCGAGGTTGTCCAGCAGGGCGGTGGTGTTGCGGTCCTTGTTGTTCTCCAGGTGGAAGTTGAGGTCCCCTAGGAGGATGTAGTCGGCGGAGGGGAGGGCGTGAGGGCTGATGAAGTCCGAGATGTCTTCGCTTAATTGTGTGCGTGGTCCCGGGGGTCTGTAGATGAGGGTGCCTCTGAGGGTCGTCTTTGGGTTGGTGTGAATCTGGAAGTGGAGGTGCTCGGCGCCGGCGAAGGTGTCGTTGGAGTCGGTCGTGATGCGGATGGTGTTCTTGTGGACGATGGCGATGCCTCCTCCGGTCTGGTTGACGCGGTCCCTCCTGATGATCTTGTACCCGTCCGGGATGGCGATGGCGATATCAGGGGCTGAGGAGACGTTCATCCAGATTTCCGTGAGGAAGGCGATGTCTAGTGATGTTGTGTCGAGGAGGTTCCAGAGTTCCACGGCGTGTCTGTGGACGGAGCGGGTGTTGAGCAGGATGCACTTGAGGTTGCTGCTGGTGCTTGGCTTGGCGGGCGCGGTGCAGGTTCGGAGGCAGGTGAACTTGCAGGTTCTGCAGGTGAAGGGTCCGTGAATGTGTTTCGGGGCGGCCCGGCAGCAGGTGGGGTTTCGGCCGGCATTGAGTGCGTTGAGGGCAGCGGCGTCGTAGGTCTGTCGGGTCGTCTTGCATCAGAGGGGGCCAGAGGTCCTGGCACGGGGCGCGGTCCAGGCGCGGACAGGCGCAGACGGGCTTACCTTTGGCGTACCTTCGGCGCTCATACGGTGCTCCCGCTGCGCGCGTCCGCTGCGCGCTCGCTGAGGGGGCGTCAAAAGTAGGGAGCCGGGAGGGAGGGTCAGCGGAGCGGCGAATGGGCAGGAGGGGGGGCGGGGCCGCAGGGGGCAGGGTTGGAAAAAGAAATCGGCCAGAATCGGCGGGAAAAGCGGAGGTGGGTGGCTCAGCGGAGGCTGGGTCTCCCACGAGTTGTTTCTTTCATGCTGATGTTGGCATGCTTGGCTTGGGGGACACACATTTTCAGAGTGAAAACATTTCAGAAGCCCTCTCCAGATAGAATGTCCGTAGGCACTCTATTAGTCGTGTCATGTGGGGTGCGTCTGTGTGCACAGAGGATTTGGGTGAAGACATTTTCAATGTTTTCTTGTCATTTCACCCCAATCCTGAAATCTTTGCTTAAAGTTCTCATAAGTCCTTCCACTTCCCCAGAAGTCCGCGACCATCCGGGTGCTATTCTCCTGTGCATTACTGCTACTGATTCGAGATAGTTCCTGAATTGATTGCTTTGAAAGAAAGGCCCGTTATCACGCTTTAGTGTTTATGGTATGCCGAATGTGGCACAGATTTTGTCAAGACAGCATGTGGTTTGCTCAAAGTTTATGCTTGTTACCACCTCTGTTACTGGGAACTCTGAGTATGCGTCGAAGACAACTAGAATATGACACCCAAATGGTAGTGAGCCACAATACACACCAATGTTACTCCACGACCCACTACTGGATGCCCCAGTGATGATAGGTGCTAGTGTTTCAGGTATTTGGCTGGCTTGGCACGAGTGGCATCTGGCTACGAATTCTTCCGCTTCTGAGTCCATGTCTGGGAACAAGATCTTGCAGCACAATCTTTCCTTCCTTTGAATCACTCCATGGTGTCCTGTGTGCGCCAATACCAGCATTTCATGTCTCAATTGTCAAGGAATGACAATTCTGTGTGCTCTAAGGAATCACCCACAGTATGTCACAATCCCTAGAAAGCTCCTAACTTGAGAAGGGGAGGTGGAGGAGGATGCCCATTTTATGTCTTCGCTCTTGGCAGGGTCAACCCTGACACCATTTCCAGAAAATATGTATCCATAAAAGTACATTTCTTACCCGAAGAATTGACTTTGGTCCCAGTGTAGAGTGAGTCCTATCATCGCTATTTTTCTGGAGAGCTGCACGGTGTCAGAAGCCAAACACACATGTGCACTAAGCTGATATATCTGGGTCCAGGAGGAGCAATGCAGAGGACAGTCTAATCACTCCCAATGTAGTTCTCCACAGAAAACAGATAACTGCTCCCAGAGAAGTGCATCAAGGGTAATGGGGGTTGGGACAATATAATGAAGACAGCCTGCGACGTGTGCAGTGAACCTCCCTCACCGGCTAATCTTGGGTTCCGTTCTGGTGCAGGTGAGGGTATGGACTTGACCCAGGGAACATCCCCTCTGTAGGGGGTGAAGGGGGAAAGAATTATCAGCATGCTAAGTCCCCTCAAACATTCTGTCTCCATGTACACAATGTTAAGGGATCAGGTGCACACTTACTTCTATAGTATAGGCTGTGTGTCTGGTAACTATGGAAACAGGAGGCGTTGCACGCGTGAAAATGCAGGTGAACTCAAGTCCATAGAGATCAGTGGCATGTGACCTTGACAACACCTCTAGTGTTAAGAGTAGAAATACCTCCGAGGTTAATAGCACCTAGTAGTGAGAAGCAGTTAAATGCCAACAACTTCGACCTGCAGTTAACATATCACCACAGTTAAACATCAACAACTTAGTAAGGTTAGTTACGCGCTTGCACGAGGCCTCGCCGGCCGACACTGACTTAGCTGAGGGGAAATCTCTCCGAAGAGTCCAAGAGCTGCTGTGGAAGTCACGGATCCCTTCACTGGATCGACAGGAGGACCTTCCTACAGGAACAGGAAGATGTTTCCCGACGGCTGGTTCTGGATGCGAGTCTGGAGGCTGAACGGAATCTGTCTTCCTCGATAGGTGGATTGCCTAGCAAGGGCGTGGTCATTGGGAGGGGTTTATGTACAATCCACGGTAGACGCTCCGATACTGACACCAGAGATTGCACATCGACGTGAACCTAGGCATGATGGGACATGGAGTCCATCAGTCCCAGCAATGCTATTAGTACCACAACGCTAGCCTTAGCCATGCTCGTGGTTGCTACAGTGCCCTTGTCATAGCGCTGCATGCACTTCCACGTTGCATATAAATGTAGACACAAGCATCCGTGTCCACCATGCCGCATTTATTCATACTTAGTGCACATGCAAGGTATTGAAGTCACGCTTCCATACAATCATGGATCGCACTTCCGTGCACACATTTTCCCTTCACATTCACTTAACACGGTACTGAACTAAGTGTTTTGAGGGGCGTTTGGAATGTAGCATTGTGACCGTTATACTCCACTATGGTGCCCTCAATGTCCTCCCACCAATCCTCAAAAAGGGGATCTTCACCTGGGACCCTGGTGTGGTGTACACTGTGTCAGTGCTGGGTGTGATCAGCCCAATTGAGCCCCTTGGGTAGGAGGTCTTGTTTTGTCATATGGGTAGTCCTAGCCAGAACCTGTGTGCCCATGGCAAGTTTTGCAGGATAGCAGGCATGGAACCATTGCAAAGGTGTAGGGGTTCGTAGATTACAGGTTGGTTCTCAGGACTGTTCCACTGGACCAAACCCTTTCCAATTAATGAGATGGTGTACCCGCCTGTGTATGACTTTGGAATCTAGGATCTGCTTGACTTTATATTCTAACACTTCAGCCATCTCCACTGGTGATGGTGCTTGTGTTATGACTGGGGTACCTGGGGAACAGGGCGATACATGAATTAATGGGTTTATTTGCAGAGTGGGGGGGGTGGAGCTAGCCTCACAACTACAAGATTTATTATCTGTGTAATAGCATATGGGCCAACTTATTTTAGTTGTTATTTACGATTGCCTTTTAATGCTAAGTGTCTTGTGGTCAACCAGACTTGGTCTCCCTCCTGGTAAGAAAGCTCAGTCAAGTGTCTTTTGTCAGCATCATGTTTATTGGAGTCTTGGGATTTTCTCAACTCCTGTTTAGCTGTGTGTAGAATGCCACAAAGATGTTCATGGTGTTCCTGAACTGAAGGGTGTTGTGAAGTAACTGTGGCCATTCGAATGGTAACATGTTGGGGTGGAAACCATCCATGTAAAAGAAGGGAGAATAGCCTAATGACAAGTGTTCTGAAATATTGTAGGTGAATTCAGCCATCCATAATAGTTTGTTCCAATTTTCCCATTGTTGTAAAGCCAAGCAGCGGAGGTACAGGTCCATGGTTTGTTTTGCCTTTCTGTTTTTCCATCAGTTTGAGGGTGATAACTGGTTGACAACCAGGCATCAATATGCATGGTTTTGCAGAGATGTGACCAAAATTGGGCTGTGGAGTGAGCCCAACAGTCCGTGTTTAATACGGCCGGGATTACGTGTAGTTTTAGAATATGTTGTTGGAAAACGGTGGCCAGTTCCAAAGCAGTTGATAGTTTTAGGATTGAAATGAAGTGCCCAATTTTGGTTAGATGGTCAAGAACCACCAAGATCACAGTTTTCACTCGCTAGGGGGCATTTCTATGATGAAGTCCATCGCTACAGTGTGCCACGGGGGCCAGTGGTATGTGGATAGGGCGCAGCAAACCTGCAGGTTACTTATGAGTGGCCTTGCCTTGTACACAAATAGATAGCAAAGTTCTGCAATCAGCAGGTCACTACAGTAGCATATATCATCTCTTCCTTCTGACAGAAAGTGGAAAATGACAATACATTAGCATCCAACATATGGGTTTGAAAGTCCTTGTGACAGCACTGCTAAATGCGAAACCTCACCATGGCTCAATTCACTAAACTAAAATTATTTCCCCTACCACTCGACTCTGGGCCCAGGACAGTGACAGTGACAGGACCATCCACCTAGCCGCTGCAAACAAATAATATATAAATCAGTCCCATTGCCGACAGGCCCCTTGACTCTCAATTTACCAGTGTAGAATGGGATGTGCACTCAACCAGGAGTGCACTACACCAACTGGAAAAGAGAGCATGGTCCTCTAGTATGGTGCAGACTACAGAGGCCCACATGGTGAGTACCTCAGGAAAACCCGGTATTGGGTGTAAGTGGGAAAAAATGAAGAGGAAAAAAAATGAGAAATGACAATGTTTTTTAGCAATGCCTTGAAGAAATGCTTTGGAGAATTCTACAGTGCCAATTTGCAGGGCTAAACTCCAGCTGATTGCGCTCGGGCACAGCTGTGAGAATTCTAACAAATAAATAGTCTGCAAATCATTCAATCAGAGGCACAGGCCATCTATAGAGCTCCTGTGTCCTTTTTACAATGCTTTGTCCAAAACTAGCCCTTGGAGAAATTTCAAATATGATGCGGCAATTCATATCGTTTTGGGAATTTCACATTAAGCTTGTTACTCACAATTCCTGAAAGGTCTACAGTATGCCATTTTGTATAATTACACCGCCATTTGCGGCAAAAATATAGTGTGAGAGAGCTCGGCCAACGTGAACAACCAGATGAGTGGTTGTTCATGAAAATTATGTTTTTGCACAAAATGCGTCTTGCATCAAAGATTTACAGGACACAGTTTGTGCTAAATAGCAGAATTGCATTTCATGTAATTTCCCCTACATTCACGTAATTATGCCAAGCATAATCAATATAAGCATTTCAGCATGCAAAAACAATTACTAATGTTTTTACTTATGGGATAGCAGCTAGATTTGTAGATGTCCTCCTGGTGCTATTAACAGTTATATTCCTATTAATGTTATAATTTGATCAATGTGTATGTGGGGAATTGGATGACTACTATAGGTTTGCTGAATTCAGTAACAAACATTCCTAGGTATTAGCCCAGTTCCAGGGAGGATGGTGTATTTGGATAGGAGACCATCATGCCGAAATTCCAACCCTGAACATAGAAATATCACGGTCAGAGGTAGGAGCAAGGTATCATTTCCTTGACTCCTTTATGGTAACCAGCATTCTGATAAATTACTATAATTGGCCCTGGCATTTAGAGAATACATCCTTTTAAATTGGAGCTCTTCAACAGACTTACTTGCAGTTCAAACTTGGTTCAGACCAAACAACCAGCAAGTATTAGATTATGCTATTGCCGATGTTTGGCATTTTTAATAATTATCACAACTTTCATGTCTTACCAGAACAGAAAAACATCAATGGCTAGTGTGCCTTGCCTCATCTACTTACAATTAAAATCATAATTGACATGAGAATAATAGACGTTCTCACTCTTTATTAATGATATTGTTGACAATCTCAACAAGTGCAGTCATTGCTCCCCGAAGCTCTGCGGGTTTCCGGTTCCAGCATTGCTTTTTGTTGATGATACTAATCTGGTCTCGCATATGCAGACGGTTCTCCAAGACCTTTTGGATAGCTTTAATGAATACTGTATTGGAAAAGGATCGGAAATAAACATTAGCAAGACCAATGTAAATCCTTAAAACCTCATCATTCATTTAAGAAAAACATCCAGGTTGGTAAGGAAAATCTTGAAATGGTCTCACATTTTAATTACCTGGGTATTACTATAGACTCTAGAGCAGAGGTCTTCAAACTTTTGAAGGTTGAGCCCCCCCCAGCTGAATTTTTTTAAATGTTGGGCCCCCCCACCACCTGACAGAAATTTCTGGAGTCTGGTACACTACATAATTGACCGCCACCCGCATATCCTGGGCCATATCTGGCAAATAATTTTCAAAACAATGAGTGTTTCCTCTTTCTCCATGAATTCCCTCACTACCACTCACCAACAATGCATCTCATCTCGCTATAGCACTTTTACCGTTTGTGTGGGGGAAGCTTGCACTGCTAACCAATGCTCTATGATGTACATATATTTTGGGAGAGCTTGTAATGTTCTCTGAGTGTGAAGGAAGCTTGACCTGCTGCAGTCTGTTTCATATCTGCGCTGCATGCATGAAGGATACTAGTACTGCTGTTGCCACACCCCTGGAATCCCAGCTCCATTCATATGGGGGAAGCTTGCACTGCTGCCCCTATGGTCCATGATGTATATGTATTTGAGGAGAGTTTGTACTGTTCTCTCAGTGTGAAGGAAGTTTGTCGTGCCGCAGGCTGTATCATATCTGTGCTGCATGCAAGAGGAATAAATGTACTGTTGTCGCAACACTAAGTGTGTGTGAGGAAAGTCTGTCACAGTTTCCAGCATAAGGAAAGCAGTGCTGCTGTATCTGGTGTGGGTCTGTGCAGCAAGCTTCCACTGCTGGAGACTATCACACCAGTGCACCGTGTGAATGAAGGACATTTGTCCTGCTGCCATTGGTGCCACTCATGATTCACATCTGTGTGTGAGCGGAGCTTGTGCCGTTGCTCCTTAGACTGAACTTGCTGGAACCACTAATGCATGCAGTAGTTTGTGCAAAATCCACAGATTTAACTGTGCACAAAATGTGGTTTAATTGTAGGTTTTCGTTGCCGAGGGCCCCTGAGCCTGCCATTTAACAGAGACACCCTTTTCCATATGTTGAGTTGTGTTTGCGCCTCACTGAGTCCGCCTCTCGTGGGGCTCAGGCACCAGATGTGAGACGAAGACAGGTGCAGTGTGAGTGCTTTCACTGTGGTATCTCCCCACTATCGCCTCTCTCCTCTCTCCATACGTATAGATGCTGCTGTGAAATATAATCCTGTTGTTGAAATCCCGGCATAACGTGTTAATCACAGCTCAGAATCATGGCAGGGCCAACTCAGCCTATTATCCTTTTCAACAAAGGTAGCACTGTAGAACTTGAGATATACACATCTGTAATTTAAGGTTCTTAGAAGGCTCAGTGCCGCAACAGCGTGCTGTACTTTTCTGGTACATGCCTGCCTTGTGCAACAGTAATAGTGGAAACAGAGCAGTGGGGTCATTTGTGCGCTAACATGTGACGTGTATGTTACTGCCTGTACATATCTGACTCATTCGAATCCGGGTGAGAATCTGAGGTGCTGGTGTGTCATGTGGCGCGCGGGGAAGAACGCTAACCTATGTATGCGGGCTTCCTTTTGACATGGAAAGTAATTCCGGGCCGCGGATAGTGCAGTGTTCAGGGTGTACTGTGCATGCGCACTGTCCTGCCTGAGGGACTGATCCTGTTGGCATTACACCCTTTTGTTTGCTCGTTACTGTTCTGCTCTGGGCAATGTGTATCGACAGTTGTATTTCTTTGGTGTGTTTGCTCTGGTGTGCTGTTTTATACGTCTAAGTGTCCAGGGTAGTAGTTTGCGCACTGTGTGTATCTCCTAGAGTTGGGAGCATAAGGTGGGCAGGGAGCTAAGAACTTCCGAGAATCCAGAGTTTCCGAGGGTGACTGAGAGAAGGGTTTCCATGCAGATGCCCATGGCTTCGAGGGTTAAAGGGTGTCCTTTCACTGCTGAGGTTATGTGAAGGTTGAGCATGTCTGAGATATGATTTGCGCTGTGTCGTTATCTATACATAGCATTTCAGCTGTAGGAATTAACCTGGTTTGCTCGGGTGAAATTGCAACAGCCCCTTCCCCCACCCCCACCCTCTGTGTGTCAGCCCGGGCTGAGACAGTTTTCCCGCACAGCTGCACCAGAGTACTTCACAGGTCTTTTAAAGACCTTTTACATGTTAATGAGGCTTTGATGGTTTTCACCCCTTCTTAGGGCCCCTGAAACCCCACTCTGCCGTTTGCTTTAAGAATGAAAAAAAAACGCCCCCTCCCTCCCGAAATTTGACTCTAGGTGCACCTCAGCCTGCTGGCGAAGTAGAATTGCAACAATGTGGGACTGTGAGATTTATAAGTGGAGTGCGCGCCCCCCATGAGACGGTGTCGCACCCCCCAGGGGGGCGCGCCCCACTTATTGAAGAACTATGCTCTAGAGTGTCGTGGAATGCCCAAATAAATCACACAAGAATGATTCTTACACATGGTGCAAGGGTGTTCAATAGTAAATATAATAAGTCTACAATAAAAGCTGTTATGCTGGATCTAGAGTTTACAAGTACAAAGCCCAAGCTGCAGCCTTGTATGGGCCTCAGCTGTAGTGAATAGAAAATTCAAGGCAGCTTTCCATTGAGCAAAATTAATTAATGAGGTGGGCTAGAAGGCCTAAAGGTGGCTACACCATTAACGTCTCTTTTCCACTACCTTAAAGTCAAACGGATAGAGCATATTGCAAACTTGAGACCTCTGCTCTTCTGGGTGAGGTTGTGGACGATACAGGAGTTGGATAACGATAGAGAAGGGCTTAGAGAAATAATGGCCTTAGATGAACTGCTAACTCTCCCCTGGATTAGTTATGTGAAAGCATGGTTTGTTAAGCTTGTTTTAAGTGATTATTGGGACAGGCCACAAACACTGTCCCAGAACTCCAAGAAACAATTGAAACAGATATATTGAGAGCACAAGCTGAACATACTGCATAGTAACCCAAAAGTATGCAGATTAACCACGCAATTTTTGGAAGCTAAACCTTGTCCAGGGTTTGAGGAGTTGTTGGATGTTGTTTATCCTCCCTTGGCAAGAACAGTTTATTAGAAGTTTCATATGATATCCTTCAAATTAAAGCCTAGACAGTAAAATGGAATACAGATAATGGGTTAAACACTGAAACCCTGTGCACTTTATGCTCTTTAGCAACTGCAGAAAGTATTGAACATATTTTGTTTTTTTGCACATTCTATGACAAGATTAGGAAGAATTGGAGTCACCCTCTCTTTCAGAACTTGGGAGATAGAATGCACCAGGAAGCCATGAGAGTTTTGAGGTATGAAACGTTATCTTATGTTGTTTTTAGCTTGAGCAGGTATTTATTAACGGTTGCAATTGCAAAGAAGAAAATTCTTTTGAAAAATTCCTATTGTTTTAATGGAGAAATTTATTTTAATGTGACTTTTATGGTTAGTAACCAAGATAAAGTTTGAAAGAAAAAAAGACATTTGTGATCCTACTCCAGAACTCTACATATTGAATTTATAATTGTAATTAGCAATATGGTCTCTGTGGGAATATATCAGTGTTTGAGGTACATTAATTAGTCTGAATGAATTTGAGTAACTATTGGAGCCCAGGTTGTCTTCCACTAAGAAAATGTCAAGTCTGATACGTCCAATAAGATGCTCATCAGAGGGTTGGTTCAACCGGTTTTATTGTACTGTAGAAAAGATACATATATAAACACTCAGCAAGCACCAAATATAGATGTAACTGATATTTGCTAAATAAACAAATAACACTAAAGCCTAAAAATATCTTACAAAGTATGAAAAGAAAAAGAAGCACATAACTGTTGGACAAATATTATAAAACCTATTAGGTAGGATGAGGCAAAATCTGTATTATCCACGCATAATCTCAAGAAGTTCTGATTATAGAGTATAAAATATTTCAAGTATTGTTTTTATCCATTACAATCTTTTGCATCATTTTTTTCTCCAATTAGAAACTGATTTGAGTCGAAAATGTCTTGTGTGTGTACTTTTCTTTGCAGGACACATCACAGCTTTTCCTACAGATCCTTTCTAACTTTTTTAACTCCGTTTTCAATTTTGAGTTCCGGTGTGAACCATGGTGCCCTTTTATCCAGTGCATTTTGCCTTCTGATGCCTAAGAGGGGCAATATTGTCTAAGGCTTTCACCATCCATGTTTCAAACATGCTATATCTGCTTGTCATATCTAACCCTGGGCAAAGCACTACGCTATGCACGCGTAGTTTGCGAAGTTTGCGTTACTTCGCACTACGTGAATTGCACGTAGCACATGGCAAACACGTGTAGCGCAGCGGCCTTTTTTTGCTTGCTCGCTGTCCTCAACGTCAAGTTGGCGACCACGAGCAAGCAAAATGACATCCTGGTGAGACTTATTCCTCGTTTGCGATCAGCAACATCAAGTTGCCGATCGCAAGCGTAGAAAATAAACCTCCCGGCAAGAATCTCAACACGAGGAGGCCAGGTTTCTCATTGAGAGTGGTCGCGTATGTTCACGACCGATCGCGATGAGAAACTACCAGTCCGCGTTGAGAAAGCTGCCGCTCGAGTAGAAATCTACTCGAGCAGCAGAAAACGACTGCTTGCACTGTGCAAGATGCAGTTTGCACTGCTTGCACATTGCGGACAAGATTCCGGCACTGTGCAATCAGTGCGAACAGCATTTTGCACAGTGCACCGCGTAGCTCGCGTAGTGCGAAATGCACTTCGCGTAGCGCTACTTTGCGAACTGCACCCAGTGTTAATCATATCTCCAGTTATTTCAGGGGAGGAGGTGGTAGGCATATTCTACCATGCCTCTGTGTCCATCTTTGACCAGTTACGTCTAGACTGGTGAGGTACAGTGCATGTTTTCCTTAAAATATCCAGTAGAAAGAGGATTCATTTATGGTCAGACAGCAGGATCTCTATTGGGTCCCCTGTGGTAAGCTCAGGTATGTTGGAGAATATAGGGTCCAGCAGGTGGCATTTCTTATGAGTGGGGCTTTGTCTCAGCGTTAATTGGACTGCTGCTAAGGCCAACATAACGTTATTGGATACTTCACAGTTAGCATTGCCTAGGTGCAGATTAATATCACCTAGAATTATGAAGTTAGCAGAAACTAGAATGTGCTCTGCTACAGTGTCAGGATGGGTCTGAACTGTGTGGCCAGGTCCGGGAGGCAGTAAATTAATAGACCCAAGAAGGTGAGGTCACTGACACTTCTAGCACAAACAACAAATGTTTGCACCTTGGCAGCGACAAGAAGAAAGATGTATTCTTTACAGGCGCGCAACACCGATTGGACTCACCGGGCTTCAGCCCCCCCCCCCTTGGTGTGTGGCAGCCCGGGATGAGACAGATGACACAGACACAGAGCTGCACCCGAACGCTTTACAGGTCTTTAAAATACCATTTGAATGCTAATTAGGCCTTGCAGTTGTTTCACCCCTTCTAAGAGCCCCTGCAGCTCCACTCTGCCTACTGATTAAAGGTTCAGCCCCCACCTGAAATTTTTTCTTAGCCCCCCCCCGAAATTTAGCTCTAGTTGCGCCTCTGATTCTTTAGTTCCTGTTTGTAGATAATAGCTACTCCCCCTTCCCTTTTACTTCCTTCCTGGTAACCTCTTACCATTGCAGTTGTGTGGAAATTTGTGATAGCTTGATTCCTCATCAGTAGGGGGCTTGAGACAGCGTAAAAGCGGATGATTCTTTATACAACACGCAAACCAATTTTGACAATGAAAACTCAAATGTGCACTTGGCACACTTCTAGAAAAAAATACTGAAACCGAAAATAGTTGAAGTACCAGCATCGTAAAATTGTGCTTGAATAGGTAGAAAGAGCAAGATAAATCAAATAATGAATTTACCATATTTATTAACTGATTACCTTATATTTTTTAACAAAGTAGACATGAAAAATTAATGAGGAAATTTAGGATTTATATTGACTTCTTCGTAATGCGCCAAAGCAATTTATAAAAAGGTGTAAATCATGTTTGTAATATGCTATATGACTTAACATCATTAAGATCTTATATTTTTTTAAACAATTTTATTTCAATTATTTTTTTTAATTGTTTATATGTAGGTAGTTTTGAAATTGTTGGTAGTAAGCTACAAATTGAGTTGAACATTTATGTGGAATAATCACTGAAAACCTTACAAGTATCCTAACTATATGATATGTTTGATTAATTTTGTTATGCTTGAACTTAATTAGTGGTTTATTTTACTAAATAAGAAATGCTAACTTTAAAATGCATTGAATTGCCTTTTACCTTTGAGCTGCACTATTTCATAGCCCGGTGTAATGGAATGTTGCTATGTTTCCTCAAATGTTGCTTTATCTGTGCTGTTTATGCAAAAACAAATCATCAACTAGACACTTTACAGTACTTATTTGTGCATGAATTTGTGGGAACCCAACCTTTGGACTAAATTTGTGAAGAGAAAAAAGTAAATAGGCTTTTTGTCAACTAGCCTGTGAGGACAGAATGGGCAGTTGTTTCTTATGAGCAGCATCGGAAAATACGTTGGAGTTATCAATTTGTATCCGGGGAACGGAAGAATGATCACATGATGGTCAGAACATCATAAGGTGACAACTGATGTCACAAATGGACAATTTGGAGTATAAAAAGTGATTTTCCTAGGAGGAGGGAGGCTCTTTATTCCCCTCTCATCTACTGTTGACTGCCTGCAGGGTTATCTATACATGCCCCATGTTTTTTTCCCTTCCTACTGAACTTGCCTGCTGGACGATTTGGAGTTGTATGGCGAGAGACCAGACCTGAACTATCTTGATCAATGCTCCATTCCCCATGCCAATGGACTTTTTTCTAGTGGACTCTAACTTGATTCCTTTGTTCATACATGGGGAATTATTTTGAACCATCCTCCAGGCTTTGTTGGTGGTAGGAATCTCTAATTCTGAACCATCTTATATGCTTTTTTTAAATTTAGAAATAGATTTTTGGCTAAATGTGTGGTTTAATATTTCGAGCTGTAAGACTCATGAGAGTGCTTCTTAAAATGTTACTTATATGCAATGATTTTGGATCTCTAATACAATAACCAAATTATCTACATATGCAATGATTTTGGATCTCTAATACAATAACCAAATTATCTACATTTGTCTGAGTCTTTTATTGTGTCTTAATGGCCCTTTTACAGAGATTGTGCCTACAATTATCTGATTTCTTAAGTCCTGATATAGAGAGTCATAGATTATTTTCAGAACATCATGTTATTTTGTATTTGTTTAGTGTAGCCACAGCAGAGTTCTTGGTCTGCATAATTCTTGTCAGACTGAAATTCTTAAGGAGGTTGGGTCTTCCAATTGCAAATCTCTATTTCTATAGCATTGTTCTGAGCGTAGAGTATTTGAACCTCGTCTTTAATTTGTGAGTTGGCTATCAGCCATTGGACCTCATTGGGTGGCCAACATTGGGACGTACTGATTTCTCACCCATCACTATGATGAAGAAAGGTCCATCTGAGGGTCAGTGCCTCTGTGGGTGAAGTATAGAAATTGAGCAACCAAAGTAAGAAATAAGTTAGTCCAAACAAATTGTGTATGGGCCCAGTGTGTGAAAATATAAAATGTGTTTCCGCTGCAAAAATGTGACCACCAAAACACAATTACCAAAGTCAAAGTTTCGATCATTTTACTGATCCAGTTACAGGGAACATTTCTAAGGAACTGACATAGCAGTTGTTGCCTTACTAGACAGAACATTGTCGTTCAAAGCTAGCTCATCCCTGATTCAGATCTTAAGAATCTAGTCCAATCCTTTGTCCTATCAAGGACAGATTATGGAAACTCTCTCCTGACTGTACTTCCCAAAAAATGCCACTCCCATCTGAAGGTGATGCTTCATGCTGTGAAATGTTTTATTTCTGGAACGCAGTTGCTCACAGGTGAGGGGCGGGAGGTCACGATTGTGGGTTGGAGCACCATTAGTGGGAAAGTGCGCATGACTAGTGTGGGTGGCCCGACAGGGCAGACCAAACAGTCACTGGGCACGTAGGAGTGGTCAAACCACTCTCCCCCTGCTCCATTAGCAGAGCAGCACAAAGGAAACATAAAATGATAATAACTGGAAGCTATTGCTTTATATATTTGCTTCTAGCACTGCTTGGAAGCAGTGGGGAGACGCTCCTCCGCCATAGTGAGGAGGCGCCACTGCTGGAACGATTAGCTTTGATCCCATCACATTAGCACTACTAACTCTTCAGTGGTTATCAAGCAAAGCTAGGACTACCACAAAATGGTGTTTATCACCATCAAGGGCGTACACACTGGCGGATCCTGTGAATCTGCAGCCAAACTAAAAACATCTAGTAGGTTCAAAACCATGAGCAGCTTGGAAACACTACTTTCAGAAACCCCGGTTTTCCAACTGGAATGAACCATGGCACAGTCCTTCACTGACAGAATTTGGAACTTTCTTCCCCCCAAAGCTATACGAACCACTACCTCTCATGACACCTTCAAATTTGATTTAAAACGTCTCCTCTTCTAATGCATCCAATGACCTCCTAATTTAACTTCCGCACCGTTGTTTCGCCTTCTCCCAGTTTAGTTTTCTCTACAAAATGTGTACTGCAACTAATATCTCCATCTCTACTGAAAAGAGCTCAAGTGCCTTCACTCCAGGTTCGCACTATTTAAACTGGATAATAAGTAAATAAATTAATGTGACGTAAAGCGCCCTTGTTTCTCAGAAACCAGCACTAAGCATGCTTAGTGTTTTCAGCTCCAAAGATTACAAGCTAAGTGTTCTTGGCATGAGGCCAGTTGAGAGCTACACCGACAACTGTCTTGGGTAATATTTGCTGTCCCTTTAAGCTTCCTCTTTAAAGGCGCCCCCTCCAAATTCTAGCTTCGATCTTCCTTAGGAGGGGAGGGCAGTTGATTCCTTGCCACTGTCAAACCGCAATGCGGTCCTGGGGTTTCCTTGTGCAAATAATAAAGTATAAAAAGTCATCAAGGGCATATTGTGGAATACAGATTTACGAAGATTACAACTCCCAGAATGCAACAGTTTGATGGAGAAAAGCCCTGGACTGAATGGCAGCACTCTGGCCAGCCAACATCCTCTTTGAACCATATTTGTACACTGACATTTTGTTTCGTTGGAACTTTTAAAATTCCGAAGAAGAACGCGGTTTTTCAAAGAACAAAAATGCATCTGTGTGCCGATTGTCTAATGCTTCGACGCGTGATTTGCCATGGCTGCGAAATTGTTTTAAAATGGTGTCAATAGCGAAAATAGTTTTAAAATGGTGTCAACAGCTCTCATTAGCTCTGGCTCACACTCGCGGTGACGTAATTTGACCTCCCACGGCTCCATTGGTGTACAACTGTGAATGTTAACAATGGATGTGCTAACATACATTAACACATACCTGCAAACGGCGGAGTTAGCAGCTGTAAAACTCAGTCACTTATGCATACACGCCAAACGACCCACCCGAATGAGGCGGAAAACTCTAGAAAAAGGCTTTATTTTTGGTTGTCTCCCGCCTGAAATTGCCTCTCCTTAAATAGAAGTACAAGGGAGAAATAATACATTTTCCAGATTATTTTTCTCAAAATCTCCCACTTTCTTCTCCTAAAATGTTGGCCTATAGGATAATCTTACCATTAAATCATATTACCGCAAGTACCCGAGTGAGCATCTAAAGACCACATAAGTCTCTGGCACCTATATTATGTAAATTGGTGTAATCAACGCCTGTCTGCCAGCACAATGTGTGACTGTCTCTGCTGGGACAGGGCTGTAGCCTCTGGCACTGTCTGTATGCTAAATCCAGCCCACACATGATAAAAGAACATAAACAAACGCCGCCGTTAGCACGTTTATCAATGGAAGCGCCACCCCCCGGGTTCCTTTACATCACACTGCATGTTGCCTCTGTGGAGCCGGGACCTCTTCCATTTGACTCACAATTAATTCAAGCTGGGGACTTACTGGAAGGTGAATCTTGACTGGCAGAATCCAAAAACGCTATTTGAAAATACCAGTAGTCTCACACGTGCTATCGGTGCTGTTTGAGCTTCAGTTTCTACAGGCCATTAACGGCAGCCGTGTTGATTAGGTGCAAGTCCGATGTGAGAAGTACTGAGGCTGTTAACTTCGAAGGTGGCAACTGGTAATCATGCATCAGCAACTATTGGGTTGCAGGCACTTTAACCCCCCATCATGAAATCCGTTCTGAGCTACTCACGCGACACACGGGAGTCCAATTTGAGCTTCAAATCCAAGTTCTAAACTTGCAGGCCTGCTTTTGGAACGTTCTGGAATGTCAACCGGCACACGGTCTCTTCAGGAAGACGTGCGCCTATACCCCGCAGGTGGACCGAATGCAAAGAAAGAAAAAACTTCTTTGCAACACATGCTTAACGAAAACGCAATTTTGCAACACATGCTTAACGAAAACGCAAACATCAATCAATAGAAATGATGTCAAAGAATTTTCAAATTCACTAAGCGCGTGAACGAATTTAGAGTAACAGTCAAATTCTCTTAAGTTTCCCAGATCTATTAGTGTGTAGCTGAGCCAGTCCAGATTTGTATCATTGTATTGCGGGACCGGTAGTTAGTTCGCTTATAAACTTGAGACCACATGTCCCAGAATGCATAGAAAAAGCCTTAGCTGTTCACCCACGGACCTAGGAGACGTTGGAGCTCTGCACTCATGTACACACCAAGTCTAATTTGACACACAAAAGACATTAGGGACCGGATCCCGCAGCATGCTCCACGCCCTCCCATAACCCACCAATTAATTAACACTTGAGATTAGGTGGGTGTAAAAAACGGCCATGTTTAATATCAACATACAGAAACATGACGTTGCATAATTATATCAAAACGTTATTAAAACTTCATAATCAGAACACAAAATTAAACTGTACATTATCAGTATTCATCTTCAATCAGAATGTCATTATCCCCCCAGCACCAAGGGGCCCTCTGGCTAGGCTCTCCCCAGGAAGCGATGCCCACGCGAGGTGCAACCCACCTGCGCCACAGGGTGATGGGCCCCAGCCCTCGAGACCTTGTCCGCCATTTCCAGGGCACCACCACTCGTCCACCAGGTTGCCCAGGATCCCAGGAGGCTCGTACCTGTCGCCCTAGCCTCCCCAACCGGTGGTCTCCATCCCCCTGTGGAGAGCTTACCTTCTCTCCCCTCAGTGCTGGCCTAAGGGAGTGCTCAAGGTGGACTCCCGTCTATGCCAACCATCTAGATCAGTGTTCCAATGTCTCATTTCCGCAACACACCCCTTCAAACCACTTAACTAAGGGACGGGTGGGTGGGAGTTAAAGCAAACAGGCTAACGAGCCTGGGGACAGGGGTCCAGCAGGTGCGAGCAGGTCACGACGCAGGCGAGGAAAGAGGCCGATCGAGTTGTGACTGTGACCTAAATAGGTCACGGCCTCTGACCCCGCCCGCGTCGGAAACGGGTCACCGCTGGCCCCCGGAAGGACTTCCTCCAACCCGGTCGCCTCCCATAGGGTGGCTGACCGGCTACTCTCATCGAATGGGGTGCGTGGGCCGGGGGGCCGGCCCCTAAAGGCGGGCTCGTCTAGCCTCGCCCTTGGTATAGGGACCGGATCCCCCAGCATGCTCCACGCCCTCCCATAACCCACCAATTAATTAACACTTGAGATTAGGTGGGTGTAAAAAACAGCCATGTTTAATATCAACATACATAAACATGACGTTGCATAATTATATCAAAACGTTATTAAAACGTCATAATCAGAACACAAAATTAAACTGTGCATTATCAGTATTCATCTTCAATCAGAATGTCATTATCCCTCCAGCACCAAGGGGCCCTCTGGCTAGGCTCTCCCCAGGAAGCGATGCCCACGCGAGGTGCAACCCACTCGCTCTCAGCTCTCGAGCCGAGTGGTCGCTCCCCAGTGTCTGGTATCGTTGTGCAGCGCTTCCTCGCTATTATTACCTGCAATCTGCCTCGCTTGCCGCTTTTTGCATTGCTGCATTTAAACTCGCCGCTTTAGCTCTGTTTTCATTTGCATTATATTCTGCCAGTGTAACTTTGTCTGTGTCTGCGCGTTATCCCCCAGCGCTCCGCTGCCATTTTGTTTGTTGTTGTGCTCATAGTAAACCCGCCCCGCCTCCCAGCTGAGCCGCCCTCCCACAGACTACTTCCAGCGCTCCATTACCACTAAGCGCTGTGACTCGCTCTCAGCACTCGAGCCGAGTGGTCGCTCCCCAGTGTCTGGTATCGTTGTGCAGCGCTTCCTCGCTATTATTACCTGCAATCTGCCTCGCTTGCCGCTTTTTGCATTGCTGCATTTAAACTCGCCGCTTTAGCTCTGTTTTCATTTGCATTATATTCTGCCAGTGTAACTTTGTCTGTGTCTGCGCGTTATCCCCCAGCGCTCCGCTGCCATTTTGTTTGTTGTTGTGCTCATAGTAAACCCGCCCCGCCTCCCAGCTGAGCCGCCCTCGCCCCTCCCCCTCCACTATCCATATATGACAGCTGTTCCCGCGCGCAGCGTTCACGCGCAGCGACCGCGCCCCATTCGCGCCGAAGGTGCGCCAAAGGTAAGCCCGTCTACGCCCGTCCGCGCCTGGACCACGCCCAGCGCCAGACCCCCTGGCCCTCGCATTGCCCAGCCCTCCCGCATTTCCTACGATGCCACCACCCTCCTAGCCCTTAACCCCGGCCGCTCCCCCAACTGCGTCCAAGCCGCTCCAGGTCACACCCATGGTCCCTTTTCCTGCAACTCCTGCAAATTCATCGGCACCGACAACAACTCCGCTACGATCACACCACAGATTCCCGACCCCAACCACCTACAATGCATCTTGCTCAACACCCGATCGGTCCACAGGCACGCCATTGACCTATGGAATCTACTAGACACCATCTCTCCGGACGTCGCCTTCCTAACAGAAACATGGATGAACGCCTCTTCCACCCCAGACATCACCATCGCCATCCCAGAAGATTATAAGATCATACGCAAGGACCGTACCGGCCACACAGGAGGAGGAATCGCTATCGTCCATAAGAAATCCATCCACATCTCAACCAGCTCTGACGTCAATCTCGCCAACTCTGAACACCTTCACTTCCAGATCCACATCGACCCCAAGACCACACTCAGAGGCACCCTCCTTTACAGACCCCCAGGACCCTGCACACAATTTAGTGAGGACATCACGGACTTCATCACTCCACACGCGCTCCCCTCCAAAGATTACATCTTTCTGGGAGACCTCAACTTTCACCTTGAAAAGAACAACGACCACAACTCCACCACCCTATTGGACAACCTCGCCAACCTCGGACTTAAACAATTGGTCACTTCCCCCACCCACATCGCAGGTCACACACTCGACCCTATCTTCACCTCCAGCAATCATGTCTCCTTCAGCCACACCTGACAGCTCTCCTCTGGACTGACCACAGCTGCGTTCACTTTACCTACAACAAGCCCAAACCCAACAACCACCCCCTACCAACTCTGCAAAGATACTGGAACAAAATCACCATCGACCAGATCTCCTCATCGCTTCTCCTAAACCCCCCAGCCCACTCCTCAAACCCCGACCAAGCCGCCACCAACCTCACCCTATGGTTATCCAACAGCGCCGACATCCTAGCACCACTGAAAAAACGACAAATCAAACTTGGCAGCAAGAAGGCCTCCTGGTTCAACGATGATCTTAAGAAATCCAAGAAACTCTGCCGCTCCCTAGAGAAAGCCTGGAAAAAAGACCCAACCACCAGTACCAAGGACGCCTTCAAAAACGCCACCCGCATACACCACCAACTGATCCGAAAGGCCAAGAAAACCGCCTTCAAGGACCGACTAGATAGCAACGCCCACAACAGCAAGGAACTTTTCAACATCGTCAAGGAATTTACCAACCCCTCGGCCAATTCTAACGACATCACCCCCTCTCAAGCCCTCTGCGACTCCCTAGCCTCATTCTTCCACAACAAAATTGCAGACATCCACAACAGCTTCGACAACGAACCCGGAGACCAACCCACCCAACCATCTGATGGACCTTCACCCCCCTCGAACATCCTTAATGACTGGAATCCAATCTCCACTGAGGACACCATCCGCCTGATGAACTCCATCCACTCAGTATCCCCCACAGACCCATGCCCTCACCACATCTTCAACAAAGCAGACTCCATCATAGCACCGCACCTCCGAGACGTCATCAACTGCTCCCTCAACTCCGCCACCTTCCCAGAAAGCTGGAAACACGCTGAACTCAGCGCCCTTCTGAAAAAACCCACAGCCGACCCCACCGAACTCAAAAACTACCGTCCCATCTCGCTCCTTCCATTCCCGGCCAAAGTCATCGAGAAAGCTGTCAACAACCAGCTCGCCGCCTTCCTCGAAGCCAACAAATCCCTCGTCTCCTCACAATCCGGCTTCCGAGGCAACACACAGCACTGAGACCGCACTTATAGCAGCAACAGACGACATTCGAACTCTACTGGACAATGGAGACACAGTCGCCCTCATCCTCCTCGACCTCTCCGCAGCCTTCGACACAGTCTGCCATAGCACCCTTCTACAGCGCCTCAGAAACATCGGAATCCAAGGAAAAGCACTAGAATGGATCACCTCGTTCCTCACCGGAAGAACCCAGAGAGTCCGCCTACCACCATTCAAGTCAGAGGCCACTGAAGTCATCTGCGGCGGACCACAAGGATCTTCACTCAGCCCCACCCTTTTCAACGTATACATGAGCCCCCTCGCAGCCATCGCACGCCAACACAACCTCAACATCATCTCCTACGCGGATGACACTCAACTGATCCTATCACTCACCAATGACCCTAGCACCGCCAAAACTAACCTACACGAAGGAATGAAAGAAGTAGCCGAATGGATGAAACACAGCCGTCTGAAACTGAACTCAGATAAAACAGAAGTCCTCATCTTAGGTACCTCCCCCTCTGCATGGGACGACTCTTGGTGGCCAGAAGCCCTTGGAAAAGCACCCATCCCGACAGACCACACACGGAACCTGGGCGTCATCCTGGACTCCTCACTTTCGATGAACAGACAAGTCAACGCCGTATCTTCATCCTGCTTCAACATTCTTCGCATGCTCAAAAAAACATTTCGTTGGATCCCCACCGAAACTAGGAAAACGGTCACCCACGCTCTGGTCACGAGCCGACTGGACTATGGAAACACCCTCTACGCCGGTACCACCGCTAAACTTCAGAAAAAACTCCAACGAATCCAAAACGCCTCAGCCAGGCTCATATTAGACATCCCACGTAAAGAACATATCTCCGGTCACCTGAAAAACCTCCACTGGCTTCCAGTCAATAAGAGGATCACTTTCCGGCTCCTAACCCACGCACACAAAGCACTCTACGAAATCGGACCAGAATGCCTCAACACACGACTGTCCTTCTACACGCCCTCCCGCCAGCTACGATCATCCAACCAAGCCCTTGCCACTGTACCCCGCATCAACAAAACCACCATGGGAGGCAGATCCTTCTCCTACCTGGCAGCTAAAACCTGGAACTCACTTCCCACCTACCTTCGCCTTACCCAGAACCACCTAGCATTCAGAAAGCAACTTAAAACGTGGATATTTGACAAGTAATTCCCCACCCCTCCTCTAGCGCCTTGAGACCCTCTGGGTATGTAGCGCGCTATATAAATTCTTTGACTTGACTTGACTTGACCTGCGCCACAGGGTGATGGGCCCCAGCCCTCGAGACCTTGTCCGCCATTTCCAGGGCACCACCACTCGTCCACCAGGTTGCCCAGGATCCCAGGAGGCTCGTACCTGTCGCCCTAGCCTCCCCAACCGGTGGTCTCCATCCCCCTGTGGAGAGCTTACCTTCTCTCCCCTCAGTGCTGGCCTAAGGGAGTGCTCAAGGTGGACTCCCGTCTATGCCAACCATCTAGATCAGTGTTCTAATGTCTCATTTCCGCCACAAGGGTGACTAGGGGCCATAGGTCAGTCACCCTTCCCCCCTTCCAGCAGATGCAGCACAAAAGACCAGATTCCATTAATCCAGGCGTCCATGCCAATGTCAGACAAGTGCACTCCATCATGGTGGAACATAGTTGGGCGAGAAATCATCTTGTGAGGTAAGTGCAGCAAGTGGCCCTTCGCTGAGCACAACTTTGCTAACTCACCATTCAGGCGTCTCACCGACACGTTCAAAACCCTAGCCCTGATGCCATCGCCCCAACATTTCCTTGGGATCATACATGACCAAGCAATCCTGGCCTGAGGGAAGGTGTGACCAAGCCAAGAAAATTCCGCGAGGAGAGCTTCCTTGACTGCCAAGCGTCTACGGTCCACCATGTCGTTGCCGCCCAGATGGATGATGATTAGGTCCGGGGACTTCTGTCCCTCACGTTCTTTAATCTCCTCCACGAGCCGCCGCAGATGCCGGATGCGCATTCCTCCCACACCGTGCCATAGAAATTCGGCCCGACCAAACTCGGTGGTTTCCCTAGACGGCGCCGTCGCAGATGCTCCCCTGCCCGCCGCACAAACGAGTGACCCAACACCCACACCACCATTCTTGGCATACTAATCAGAGAGGAAATAGAAAAGTTAAGCAAAATCATGGCCAAAACCTTTTGTCAAAGCAATTCAGGGCGTATGTAACGCTTAAAACAATCGGACGACCAGCGGCCCACTTTTTTCACCGCAGTAGATGACAACCCTGCTCCTGCCGCTAAAGTAGCTGCCCCTATCCTGAAGGAATGAGAAGAGTAACCGGCGCCCCAAGCCCCAGATCTACCAAGGCCCTCTGCAACACGGCCTTGAATTGGAGCTGCGATACGCACTCTCCACTCTCATGGATGAACAGGGCCGCCTCCCCCCCACTAGGGCGGATGGCTAGATACTCCTGCAAGCAGGCAACCGGGCATACCGGGGCCCCCGGAGCGGGGCGCAGCTGAATCACCGCCCCCCTACCCGCCTGGTCGGTCTTAGATTTCGTAAGGATCACCACCAGGTCACCATGTTCAATCCTCGTCTCCCTAAACTGGATCCCCCCATCCTGATTACTACGAGAGGACCCTACAATTTCGCCTAAGCGGAAGGCCCCATAAAAGGCCAAGGAAAACACTGCTGCAAATAACTTGGCCTCATATGCCGAGGCGCAAAGTCTAGGTAATACTCCCAGGATGTCCCCCAGAGTCCTCACATCTAAAGGGCGTCTGCAATCCCGCCTAGGCCCCTCTAGCCTGGCCCAACCCGACAAAGCCTTCTTAACCACAAAAGAGGTCCCAGGATCATAAGAACCCGCCAATCTAGCAAAGAAGCCCACCGCTGAGATATGAGCCCTAGCATAAGAGAGAGACCTGCCCTGATCCCTGATTTGTTGCAAGAAGGAATACATGGCTTGATCAGAGAACCAGCTGGTGATGCCCGCCTCCTGTACCAACGACCTGTAAGTCAAAAAACACTGTTGATACCCAGCCCGAGTGCGGTCACTCAATGAGGCACCTACCAGCCCCGCTAGAGCGGGGCTCCAATCCTCCACAGTGATGGGGGAAACACTGTCATCTCGTCCTCTGCTTCCGGGTGGTACTTCCGGAACTCCTGCAACTTGGAACGAGACAAAGCATCAGCAGCGTGGTTGTCAACGCCCGGAATGTGTGCAGCCCTGAACAGTAAATTTAACCTCAGACATTCCAATACCAGCCGTTTCAGCAATCTCAACACGTGTGTACACGTAGCGCCTTGCCTGTTGATGGCTTCAACCACAGCCATGTTGTCTGACCAAAAGATCACAGATCTATTCCTGAAGTGCTCAGCCCAAATGGTCACTGCTACCAGGATCGGAAACAATTCTAAGAATGCAATGTTCCTAGTCAGACCTCTCTCATGCCACTCGCCTGGCCACTCAGCCCCACACCAATGAGAACCCAGGATTGCCCCAAAACCAATGCTCCCAGCTGCATCTGTGAACAACCCTAGTTCCTTGCTAGAGATCGCAGGCGCTGGCCAAACAACAGAACCATTAAAGTTTGTCAAGAAATTCTGCCAAACCTTCAAGTCATTCTTCACCTCCGCCCGGAGGCGGACCCTGTGGTGCTTGTGAGACAAGCCCACCATAGCTCTTGCAATTGATCTCGAGAAAGGGCGTCCCATAGGGATGATTCTTAGGGCGAAATTTTGCTGGCCCACTAGGACCTGTAACTGGTGCAAAGTCACTTTAGGAGAAGACAACGCCGCCTCGATGGCCCGAGAAAAAGCCTGGACCTTGTCAAGGGGCAACCTGCACTCACCAGCCACTGTGTCAATCTCTATACCCAGGAAGGACATACATGTCGCCGGGCCCACCATTTTGCCAGGAGCCAGGGGTATCTTAAATTCCTGAAACATGGCCACTAACTGTTCTAAAGCCTGTTCACAGTCTGCAGAAGCCGTCGGCCCCATCACCATAAAGTCGTCCAAGTAATGCACGACCCCCCTGTAACCTGTCCTATATGAGAACAGCCATTGGAGCATGGAGCTGAAAGTCTCAAAATATCTGCACGACACGGCACACCCCATGGGCATACACCGGTCATAATAAAACTGGCCATCCAACTGGAAACCCAATAAGTGGTAATCCTCCGGGTGAACCGGCAAAAGGCGAAAGGCTGATTCTATGTCCGTCTTAGCCATGATGGCCCCCGGGCCTAGGTCCCTCAACCTCTTTAAGGCAGCATCAAATGAGGAATAAGTCACTGAACAAAGGGCAGGGTCAATAGCATCGTTCACCGAAGACTCCCTGGGCGCAGGCAGGTTGTGAATCATCCTAAACTGACCAGGTTCCTTCTTGGGGACAACCCCCAACGGAGAACACACATAACCAGGCAGGGGAGGAGTCAGAAAAGGACCTGCTACCCGCCCCAACCCCAACTCTTTGTCTATTTTGGATTTGACCACTGCTGGCTGGGCCCGTGCAGAAAGCAAATTATTGCAAAACTCTACAGGGGGAACGTCTTGAGCTGGAATGCGAAAACCTTCTGAAAAACCAAGGTACAATAACTCGGCTGCTGACCAGTCAGGATACTGATTCAGCCAATAAATCAGTCTCCCAATGTCCACGGGAGTGGGCAACTTAAGGCTGGGGAGGCTTGATCTCCTTACCCCCTCCCCCTCTCTCTTTGGATTTTTTAATACATTTGAACTCTGGGTGGGAGTGATGACCACAGTAGGAGCACACATGTTTGAACTTGCATTTATCTGTGGGCCAGGTGCATGCCTTTTTATTAAAGGCCCAGCACGTTCCTCTTTTCTCACCGACCCCGGCCCCCCCATGAGAAGTCCGAAAGGGCTGCCTAGTCGCTTGAAACCCCCCTGACTTGCCATTTACACTTTCTAGCCAGACATTGACCTCCACTTGGTCCCAACCCATGTCAGGGTCCTGCACCTTTTCCCATCTAAAGTCCCTGTCATAGTCCAACCAAGCTGAGCCACCATGGGTCGTGTGTGCCTTCAAAATCTTATACCCCAAGGATGCCGCTAGCTCTGGTTTCTTTTCAATCATTACCGTCATGAACACCTGAAAACCAAAAAAACAGTTTGTAATGGACTCATCCACTCTCGGTCTCCTATCCTTGGAAGAGCTATCCTTACCATCTTTATCCTTGTATTCTACCTCCCATCTTTTGGGTCGAATGAGAGAAAACATATCCACATATTCCCCTTTCCAGATCTTCTCCTTAACCTCAAGGGACACATGTGTAGCCAAGCGGCCAGGTTTGGACAGCACATAACCCTGCCCTCCCTCGGTTTTAGCCCCACCGGCTGGTAATATACTCTTGCCCTCAGGCTTACCTCCTGAAGACGCGGGACCGATCGTCCCTGATGCGGTGGTCTACTGACCTAACTGCCCATTGGATCCCTGTGCCTTGACCAGTACAGCCAGCTGTGCCCTAATCTCGCTAAGGGTGGGGTCTTCTGACGCACTTGGAGCCCATGGGGCGATTGCCGCCGTTGCAGCCACTGCCCCAGGAATGGGGGTGGGGGCTACCGCCACCGGCGTCGCCCCGGCCCCCCCTCCCTCCTGTACCTTGGGGCCTGATGTCAATGCTCTAAGGGCCCCTAATATCTCTGCAAGCGGGCCTGGCGCTGCACTATCTGGAAAAGGAGCTACTGGTGCTGCCGGTTGAGGAGCCACTGATGCAGCTGGCTGGGGGGCCACTGGTGTTACTGTTCCAGGTGGGTTCCCTCCTCCCCCCGTGACCGGGACCGGTGTAAGGGCCACCAGCGCTCCCCGAATCTCATCCAAAATCGCCCCTGTCCTGTCCTCAGGTGGAACTACAGGAGCGGGCGTAAGTGGTATACCCTGGGGGCTGCTGGGCGGTATTGCTGTCGGTACCTCGGGCTGTCTAGGAGGGGGTATGATTAGAACCTCAGGTTCGAGTGGCACCACCTTAGGAGCCGCCTTCGCCCGACCTACAACCTTCTTATTCCTGCCTCGCCCGCCTTGCTTCTGCACTCTGGGTTTTTTAATTAATGGAGGGAAAGCCGCCCTGGGGGGGACGCCGGGCCTCCGAGGACATTCCTCAACCACTTCGGGCTCCACCTCGGGTTCAGGGGGTAGCTCATCTCCTTTCCCCCCACTGCTGTCCCCGCTGCCATCAAACTTTGCCAATAACACCTTCAGAAGCTGTGCGACCTCGGGATCTTTCCCCTTGCGCTTCTGATGTAAGCCTTTAGGTGGCATGTTGCCTTCCGAGTTTGCGCGCGGGAAATTGAAACGCTCGCAGCCTCTCGCTCACCCTAAGCCCCCCTTAGAAGCGCCGCTACTGTAAACCCCCTCCCGCCTTCGCAGCGCGCACCAAGGCGGCAGGCAAGGGGCGTCACAGCTCGATCGTCACAATATTTAAACACCGCGGGCTGAGCAGGCCCCAGAGATGCCCAATAACGCCTAACAAGAAGCCGGGCGAACCCTGAGACCCACCCACGCTCGCAGCCTCGTGAGCCCCAACCCCTTACCTGCCGCACTGCTCGCTGCCGATCTACGCCGCTCCGACCACGATTCTGCTCGGCCCCTCCTCGCACTCCTTCAGAAACCACCGCCGTAAATCCTCCGACACCGCGGGAAAAGGGGGCCAACTATGGGGCAGGGGAAGCTACTGGATCGGGATCCGGGAAACCCTTAAGTTAAAGCAAACAGGCTAACGAGCCTGGGGACAGGGGTCCAGCAGGTGCGAGCAGGTCACGACGCAGGCGAGGAAAGAGGCCGATCGAGTTGTGACTGTGACCTAAATAGGTCACGGCCTCTGACCCCGCCCGCGCCGGAAACGCGTCACCGCTGGCCCCCGGAAGGACTTCCTCCAACCCGGTCGCCTCCCATAGGGTGGCTGACCGGCTACTCTCATCGAATGGGGTGCGTGGGCCGGGGGCCGGCCCCTAAAGGCGGGCTCGTCTAGCCTCGCCCTTGGTATTTGTCAATTGTACGCAGGCCGTTTTTTGCCCTTTGGTTCTTTTGGTGTAAATGTACTGGTTAACGTCTTGTCACTAGGTTCACCATATTCAAGTCCAATTTCTCAGTTTGACACTTGGCAGCTATGCTTATGTAAGCACTTTTATTCAGCATGTACTGGTATCCAAAATAACCCCAGGCAAAAATATAAAATCCACGACGTAGCTTGGTCAGTAAGATTGGGAGGGTAAGGGAGGGGAGGGGAGAGAGGGAGCTTCAGATTTGCCAACAATCACAGACAAACAAACTTGTAAAAAAATACATTATGTGAGAAGCACGACGTGGGTGGTGTAGTGACGGTGCCACCCGGACCGTTCACGCAGTACTGGCACGCATGCACGCACCCTGAGGGCAGGCTCGCCCGAAGGGTTAAATAAAGGGGCGTAAGACTGCTCAGGGTCTTAGGCCACAACCTGCAACACTGTGTGGTGTGTGTCTCCCTAATTGCTGCGTTGCCACCCCTGAGGCCTAGCCTCTGTGTAGTGTGTGTCCAGCCAGGCCTGGACACCACATTGGTGACGAGGCAGGTCCCACCCACACCTCTGTCCAGGGCACAAGTCCTAAAAAAAAGAAGTGGGGGGATGCTGTCACAGGAAGTGACGTCACAACAGGAACTGATGTCACAAAAGGTGGCTCCAATCTCGTCCCAGGGAGGCCAAAAAGGTGAAGTCCAGCTGTTTGGCAGGGGGGACGGCGTCCACCCTGTAAAATAAGTGGGGGGACGCCATCCACCCGCGTGGTACCCCGACTCGAGCCCTGCCTCTGTCGTGCCTCACCTACCTCATCCGTTCCTGGGGCTGTGGTCGTGGGTGGTAGCCGCCAGAGAGGATCCCTGCGTGGTGCGTGCTGTCTGCCCTGCCGGTACACATGTGCCGTTGCAGCAGGTGCCCACCCCACACTGCGTTGCAGCTCATCGGCGGAGGTCGCCCCGTCGCGCGCCTCAACATCGGGTGCCCACCCAGCATTGCCCCGATGTCTGGAGTGTGTGGAAGCCCGAGCATCTGCCACAAGGTGAGGCCGGTCCTGCCATATGAGTGTCTGCGCAAGCGCTAGACACGCCGCTCCCACATCCGTGGTCGAGCCAGCGCCGCTTCAGCTGCAAGGCCCAGCCATGCACTGCGTTCCTGCGGTCACGTTGTTGAGCTCGTGGCCGGCGGGTTGGAGAGACATCCCTCGCGCATGCAGGGGGCAAAAGAGCCTCAGGGCCGAAGACTGTGAAGCGCTTCCATGCGCAGGAGCCTTCCACCTGGCCCATCAGCCAGCAGGTGCACACAGTGCCAATACAACGCTCCCCCTGCAAGTGCCTCCTTTCTGGCCTCCCAACCTGGAGATTGTACAGCACTCTGTTCAAGTCACCAGCAGTTTGCAGCCTACAGGTGCTTACACCGCCACAAGTCTGGCTGGCTTTCCCACGCACTGGTGCCCCACTCCTGGCCTCAGTGACTGCCAATTACATTAAACACTCCTCACGCCATCTTAAGCAACCAGCCTGTAGGTGCCCCCGCCACTCCAAGACCACAGGTGTCCGGCCAAACACACCACCGCAGGCAGCGGCTGGTGGGAGTCCCAAGTTCAGCGATACCGTGACCGACAACCGGCAGTGTGTTCTGCTGCTCGCGTGCACTGGATTCTGTGACACGCGCTAGTGGGCAGAGATGAGTGTGCAGAACGCAGACTGGGAAGGTAATGCCCCTGTGGCTCAGCCGCTGGCCCCCCAGCAGGCAGCCCCACCAGATCAACCTCGGCCTGGTCAGGCCATGGCTGCCCTCGTACCACCATTCAGCGAACTCTCAGACCCTGCCACGGCTGCAGTGCGCTGAGAGCCCTGGGTTGGCCGCCTGGACTACTACTTCGTGAGCGTGCACGAGACTGACGGAAGGGTGAAAAGGTCACTCCTTATGTGCTACGGAGGGGGTGAGCTGTATGACTTATTCGAGACATTGCCCAGCACAAGGACAGATGACGACTACAACGGGGCAGTTGCAGCCCTGAACAGGCACTTCGACCCCCAAATAAATTCCGACTTCGAGCTATTCAAGCTCAGACAATCGCGAAAAGGGGAGGCTTAGAACATGGATGTTTTCTACGCTCGTCTGCGGAAATTGGCGAGTTCCTGCACGCTGCCGGACCAGAGGGAGGAGATAGGGTGCAAGTCATTCATGGATGTCGTTCAGTGACACTGCACCGCCTGATACTAAGACATCTGGGCATCAGTCTGGACGAGATTCTTGTGCTCGCCAGGTCCCACGAGCTCTCCAATGCTCGTGTGGACGAGATGGAGGCAGCAATCACCCAGCCCATGCCGCAGTCCGCACCGCCACAACCCCCTGTGGTTAAGGAGGAGAGAGTGGATGCTATTCAGAGACAGCCGACATTGTCGAGAGGACCCGCGAGACTGCCCCAGAGAAGTGCATGTGGTAATTGTGGGTTAGATCCCTCTACAGCAGGGCGGTGTTTTGCAAAAGAAAAAACCTGCTCCCAATGTGGAAAACTCAACCACTTTGTGAAAGTCTGCAGAAGTGGCAGAGGGAGGACAAACCACCCAAGTCAGCATGTACCGACGGCATCAATGAGACTGCTGATGCGCGAGGACCCTCTGGATCAGACTGACACCAGCCCCTCAGGGTTTGGGCTCGGAGCAGTAGATGATGATGTGTTCTTCGTGTAATTTGTCGGTCGAGAAGGCTCAAGGCGCCGGCCGCCACCCATGTGCACTATCACAGTAGCTGGTTCCCCAGTGAGTGCCCTCATAGACACATGGGCATCAGTAAACGTAATGGACAGTGATCAATATGAGCAGCTGTCACCACGTCCCCCGTTCCTACCTTCCAAGGTAAGAATATACACATACAACGTAAATGAGCCACTTCCCCTAAGAGGAGTCATGGAGGTCGAACTTGCCAATGAGGGCCATTGTCTCAACACAAGGTTTCATGTCACAGAAGGGAGGTGTGGAACCCTCCTCAGTTGTCAAACAGCGGAGGACCTGGAGTTGGTCTTTTCTGCAAACCAGGTGCACGATCTGCACGCCAGTGAAATCCTCAAAGACTTCCCCATGTTATTGGAGGGCCTGGGCTGCCTCAAAGGGAAAACATTCAAGCTGCACATAGATCCAACAGTCAAGCCCATGGCTTTGAGACACTGTCGGTTGCCATTCCACCCACGCCCTCAAGTGGAGGAGGAGCTGAAGAAGCTCTAGCAGCTAGGCATGATAGATAAAGTGTCAGGCCCCACCCCGTAGGTACCGCCTCTGGTCGTGGCCCCCAAGCCAAAGCAGCCGGGAGCCATTCAGCTCAGTGTCGACATGTGCCTTCCGAACAGGACGTGAAGAGGGAGCTTCATATTACGCCCACCATGAATGACATCGTGGCCGACCTCAATGGCGCCAAGTGGTTCACCAAACTCGATCTCAATGCCGGCTACCACCAGCTGGAGCTCCATCCTGACAGTAGGAATATCACGACCATCTCCATTCATGCGGGGCCATGTCGGTATAAGAGACTGAGCTTCGGAGTATCCTCTACCTCGGATGCGTTTCAGAACGCGGTAAGGAAGACGCTCACTGGGCTGCAAGGCATTATAAATTTGAGCGACAACATCCTCGTATTCTCTAAGACACTAGAGGAGCACCACATGCATCACAGGGACACTTTTCAACGATTAGCGAAGAACTGACTCAGCCTGCACAGAGCTAAGTGCTCATTCTATCAAGAGTCTGTGGATTTCTTCAGCTACATTTTCTCCAGAGATGGCCTGTGTGTTGATCCAAAGAAATCAGCGGCCATAAGGTCTGCTCTAAAGCCCACGTCACCCACAGAGGTCCGCGGTTTCCTCAGAATGGCCATGTACTGTGGCCGGTTTATTCCCAATCTAGCGTCTCTCTCCGAATCACTCCGCAATCTTACAAAGTCTGGCCAGCCGTGGGTCTAGTCGGTGAAGGAAGATCTGGCATTTCATGCCGTCAAGGAAGCCCTCATCAATGAGAAAGTGATGGCATACTTTTGCCCCCATCGGCGCATCGAAGTGGTGGTGGATGCAAGCCCAGTAGGGCTGGGCGCGGTCCTGATGCAAGAGACGGAGTCCAAAGTGTGGGTCCCAACTGCCTACGCCAGCAGGGCGCTGACCGGAACGGAGATGCGCTCTGCACAGATAGAGCGAGAGGCCCTGGCCATAAAATGCGCGAGCCAGCATTACCATCTCTATTTATATGGACACACCTTTCGAGTGGTCACGGATCACAAGCCTCTCGTTCCCCTCTTCGCCGGCACATCCTGGCTGGCTCCTCCCCGGATCGATCCCTGTGATGAAATTTGGTAATTGAGGGTGCTGGACCAATTGCCAGCAGTGTGTTGCAATACTGGGGAGACAGGTTTGTTTTCCACGCTAATGGTCTGGATATTTTGTGGGGCTTTCAGGGTATTCAAACTGCTGGGGTGCAGAGGTGCAGGGGGTTTGTTGTGGGAGGACGTGATACAGGCGCCCGGGTGATGGGAGGTTACAATACGGAGGTCCATGACGAATCAGAGGGCGCAGGGGAAGCGGGTTGATTTGGACGGCACAGGTTTGCCAGGACTTTTGCCCCATTGCATGGGCGCAAGTATGTGGGAGGGATAGCAGGTTGGTTAGTAAACACATATAAGGAGGTAGGATAACAGCTTACCAGCTGCTGGCAATGTTGAGAGCAGCACTGGGTGGATTTGGGGTGCAGGCGGCCATGTTCGGCACGCATTCTTTCCGCGTTGGGGCTGCGTCAGATGTAGCAGCATGGGGGTTGGAGAGTGATATGTGCTTAGTGCAGTGGTCATTTGTCTGTTTTAGGCAATATGTCCAAGTTTTAGGGGAGGAGGCGGGTGCGCAGAGGTGCCATTGTAAACGCTTATTACTTTTTTGTCTCTTTCCAGGTGCGGTTCAGGGCTCTGAGTCAGAGGCAGTGTTGATCTGGATAGTGGGCCATTTGTTTATTAAATGGGTGGCGATTCAAGCAGGACAAAGAGGTCTGGGGGCCAATTTGGGGTTTAATGATAATTTGTTTTAAGGAAAATGAGCATGTTGTCCAGGGAACTATTTCCTATGTTTAATGGGATGATGGCGAGGCCCAGGTGCCCAGATGTTTTTATTATTCATTTAGGGGAGAACGATAAGGTCAGGGAAAAAGGTGAGGTTTTGACGAGAATCATGAAGAGGGACCTCTTGGAGATTAAGGCACAGTGGTCAGGTATGTTTCTCTTATGGACGGAGTTTGCCCCGCTGCGGTTACGTAGAGGGGCAAACAAGTCAGCAGCGATTAACAGGGCAAGGAGAAAGTTATAGAGAAATTATTTGTTTTTGCAGAGCAACCGATCTTGGGAGGATCTGTAATTCTGACATTACGTTTTAGGTGGTGGAATGTTTTAGGGGGGATGAGGTGCATCTCTCTCATATAGGCATGAATTTGTATCTGTTGGAGATCAGGTAAGGTTTTGAAGGTGACTCGATGGATGCGATTTGGAATGAGGAACGGATCAGCCATGGGGGCTGGGGGTGCAGAAAAGGGGGATTAGGGTTCACCCCTCTTGTCTGGGTGGTGGGGGAGCTTGAAAAGTTGGACATGAGGTTGCGGAAGTTGCTTGCCAGTGGGGGATACATGTGCATGAGGAGGGTAGGCAAGTAGTTAAAGTTTTTTTTAGGACATTTGGTTACTTACAGGTTCATATAGATACTCATGGGATGTAGGGGGAATTCAATTTGGAAATGTTGAAATGCAATACAGTTACATGGGCGTCCGCAGGGGAGGGCAAGGGGGTGCGCTTGCCCCCCCCTGGATCGCCGGTCCCATTCCTTTTATCCTTAATGTTCATGATTACAGCAGGCTGTTCCCCTGCGAGAAGCCCAGGAGTTTAAATGTTCTCTCACTTGGGGCCTCTCGCAGTTCTCTTTGAACTCTGGAGGCTGCAGCAGCCCCTCCCCGACCTCGAGCAGACTTTGGACAGGCCCATTGTCATTCTTTCTGCTGCTGATCACCACATAAAGAATGACAATGGGCCGTCTGCCTTTAACTTGCCTTGAAGGCGAGTGATGAAGTTACAATTTTGCCCCCTCCTGGAAGGCGAGTGACGAAGTTAGAATGTTGCCCCCCCTGGAAAAATTTCTGCGGACGCCCATGTACAGTTAATGAGTTATCTGTAGGGTGGGCATGTTTGGGGGATTGTAGGCGTGGGGTGAGATAGGGGATATTTTCTATGGATGTATAGCGAGGTTTTAGTTTTGTAAAGTGGTTGGCCAGGACATTTTGTTATGTGCACCTGTTTCAATAAAGTAGCCTTTTTCACACACACAAATAGTCAGTGTTTGTCTGTGCCCATCCCTCCCAAAGAAAGGAACTTGCACTAGAATTGTTGAGCTTTGCGTTTCTTCATCTGAGCGGTAAGGAGGGTGTTCAATTCCTGGTACAAAAAAGTTAATAGAGTATTTAAGGTCCGTGACTATTTCCTAGGACCATGAACCTTGAGCTCCGCACTGGGTTAGCTCTCTGTGAATACTAATGGCCCCAGAATGTCTCTTGACCACAGGGGAGTAGGGCTGCTGGCACACTGGTTAACGCCTGCAGTTTATGGGCAGTGCAAGGAAAGGAAAATGCCTGACTAAACTCACGCCATCTCAGCTGCTCCGTTCATGCAACTAACGCTTTGCACCGATATCCTTGCCTCGATTTTACTGAAGTAATAAACTTTTAAGTGCATTTTGAGAGCCTTCAGCTAAAGCACTTTACAGAAATGTATTTTATGCAAATAATATTACATTGCAGAAGTGCCCCATACTGTACAGGCCCCATTGCTCTTTTTTAACACCTGACAAGCACAGGTGGTAAATGGTTAGTTAATCCCCAATGGAAAAATAATATCATGCAGGATTTGACAGAGAAACGCCAGTTCACCATGGTTAATCGCCACTATTTAATTTCACAGTACTTGCAGGGTATTACCCCACAGTACCAGGGTTTACTTGTGTAGAGTTTGCTTCCTGCCAATAGTATGCATCTTGTAGCCAGGGCCATACACTGTGTAAGTGTAGAGAGTTTGATGTGAAATAATGTAAAAAGTGAATTTTTCAATATAGTTTTTGTAAGTGACCATCTTTTGCATGGTATACCTCTAGACACTTGCCTTATTTTACTGAAGCCAATTTTTGTTGGCCATAGGACTCTACATATTTTCCATCCGCTAACCAGTGGTAAAGTGTTTGCACTCTCCCTTCTAAATATGGTAACATTGGCATAGTCCTAATTGGCTTATTTAATGTATTTATAAGTCCCTGGTACATGGCACTGCATGTACCCAGTACCTGTAAATTAAATACTGCAAGTGGGCTGCAGCACTCATTTTGCCACCCACTAAAATAAAACAATAAAACATGTCTCCAAGACTGCCCTTGCAACCTGTTTGGGCACTTTTAAACTGCCATTTCGACCTGGCAAAATAAACCTTTTGCTAGGCCTAAACCCTGATGGATGGGACACACAGAAAGTGGTACGCCACTGTTGGATTGGAAATAAGTAGTCAAACATAGCAAGATGCTACCCAGGTCTTCCACTCTTAGTTGAGAAGGGTAGAAATAGTGGGTGCGAGTGCAGCCTCAAGTTGTAAGTGTCTATGATACATGAAGCCCAATCCCAGATGCTAGGGGGAGCCTGGAGACTTTTGAGTAGCATTGCAGTATGACATATGGCTCAGAGAACCAGCAGTAACAAAGTAAGTGTCATTATGGTGCAGATCAATTGGCATACACTCTATCCCAGTGCAAAGCAAAACAGACTCTGTGGCATGGCACTATGGGCCAGATGTATGAGGCGCCAATTAGCGAATTGCAAATTGCTTTGCATTTGTGACTCACAATTTGCAACTCGCTAATTGGGACACTGTTTGCGATTCCCAATGGGGTCGCAAATTGCATGCCTCATGCATATTAATGAGTCTGTAGCAAATTGCAACCCCATTGGGAATGGCTGGTCCTCCCCGGGATGGTGGCCTGCTGGGGTCAGCAGACCTCCTTGTCTTGTTAAATAAAGCAGTTTTAAAAAATAAATGCAGACCATTTACCGGATGCATTAAAAACAATGAAACGTTTTTGTTTCATTTTTTATGGGCAGGTAGTGGTCCCTGGGACCACTGCCTACTCTGAAAAAATGTTTGCGCACCTATTCACAAATGGGAAGGGTTCCCATGGAGACCGCTTCCCATTTGCGAATGGTTTACCACCCTCTTGAAAGGGTGGCAAATTGTGAGTGTTTTGCAACCGCAATTGCGGGAGCAAAACATTCTTAAATAGGTGTTGGACTCGCTATTAGGAAGGGACGCCCTTTGAACTTCCCTTCCTAATAGCGAGTCTATAACCCTAGTTTGCGAGCCGCTATTTAATTAGCGACTCACAAAATAGGGTTAGTACATGGGGCACAGGTTTTTTGCGTACGCAAACGGGTCTTAAACCCATTTGCACATTGCAAAATACTGTCGTACATCTGGTCCCATGTGTTTTCCCTCCCCCTCCAAAGCTGTGATCTGATCTCCACTCAGCAAGAGCAGACTGCATTGGCAGTGCAATGCCTCTATGAGACATGGTCATCAGCACAAGGCTCCAAAATCGGGGGCATAAATCCCTATTTCCCCCACAGTTCCTACAACCATGGCTGAAGGGAATTTGGTAATGGTCTTCCACCTCCCTCACTTCTGTGGAGAGCTCAGAGGGGAGAGAGAAGGCGGGTAAGACCACCAGCTGACATTCTGCTGCCTCGCATGACTCTCTCAGGACCCATAAAAGTCTGGAGAACACAGGTGAAGTAAGTGCCTCCCTTGGTCATGTAGCAACAGTGTGCAACAATACTTGTTTCCAAATGTTGCTACATCATAAATTTGAATAATGAGATTCAGAATTTGGTGTTCATGCTAATGTCCCTGCACAAGAGCTATACATCAAAAAAGATACTTTCAAGTGAAACATCATTACGCCAGCTTTTCATTGATTCGTTTAGGTTTTTGAATAATAAAGTTAAATATGGTGAAAGTTTGCTTGTACACTCAACATCTTCACTGACATCCATCGGTCTGCCTGAGTGGAGTCCACATCATCTGTGTATAAAATCAGTGTATTTGTATTTCTATTTCGGTTGGGAAAACCAAACTATCAAGAGAAATGTTGGAAGTTTGCTTAGTTAAAGCCCACTTGAAAGTGTACTGTGTTTGACACCTTGACAAGGCCATTATCAGTTCCAATTCTACATGATAGAGTTCATTCATTTTCTGAAAAAACACCCGGTTGTTAGCCCAACCTTAGAGTTTCTTCCTTCCTCGATTGTGTGGTCAAATTCAGTCCTAAAATTAACTGCCTACAAAGGAGGCCAGATCTGCCTTGTTTAAGTGACTATAACCTATGCGAGAAAGAGAAAAATGCTGATGTGTTGTGAAATAACCCTTCTGAAACCCTCTTTGTTTTCTGGAATATGGCCCTGTCACATGCGTTCATTCAGTACATATATTTAATAATAGTTTACAAATTAATTCTTGGGATGTTTAGCAAGAAGAGAACATCAAGCAGTAGGAACCTAAATTAATAAATTCTCTTTTTACTAAAGGATTTAATAAACTTTCCTTTTATAGACCAGGGACCGAAAAATCTGTTTCAACAGGGGTCCAATTATCAATGCATGCCATGTGGATTTAATTTCACTTGAGTAATATAAGAGCCATTTGGGCTTAGCGCTCAAGACAAAAGCCACACACTATTGGCAAATTCCAGCATTTGATGATTTAGATCGAACAGTGTACAAGGGGACATAAAGAACCCTGATTGTTTAACTAGTAGCCTTCTCATGACTATTGAAGGGGTACATTAATTTACTTTCAGATTTGACAAAATAACTTGCCAATTTCAGTTGTTCTGCCATTAAACAAACTGCTTGACATCCATTGCCATAATGATATCAACTATTTTTACTTAGTTTGCTCTTGACACTCTTTTTTTTTTTAGTCATTAACATTTTTTAATCTTTAAATGCAAGAAAAATATCCCTCAGTTCCTTTGGTTTCACACTATATTAGCCAAGTTTATTGGGAAAGGTTCAATCCCTGGTGCCTAGCACATTCTGTAAACCACAGGTAAGGCCATTTATTGGGCGTGTATGACAGACTGTGGGCACCCAATTGTGAAATAATAAACACGTAAGTATACGTAAAATAATTTTCTTGACAGGCCATCGTTGATATGTTAGTTTATTAATTAGTCCTCTCCACATTTTTCGTTATATAGAGTTTGTTGTTAGTAACAGAGGTTATTTATGATAGGAACAACCAATAACATGTGTTTAGGCTCAAAGGTCTGGGGCATTTTCATCACTAAAAACTATAATCAATCAAATAAATGGTAAATGGAGCAGTTATATATCAGATAAAAGAGAAAATAAAACAAAAAAACAATACTTTGTAAATTGCAATCCATGCTTTGGGTCTGAACTGCACAGGTGAGACATGGCACACGTGATGCACCCAAAGTAAGAAAAGTGAAGATATAAGCTGTCAGTGTCAAATTGTGTGAGTTATTCAGCTAACACCGTGAAGCAAGATTACTTATAGAGATTGTAATCACATCAAATTATAATCCAGATTTTCTTTGGATTGTATGTGAAATATTGAGCCCAGAAAGCAGAACTCTGCAATCTCCAATATAGTCTTTTTTGCAGCCATAGTGTCCAGATCTAGTGGCAAGTGCTTTCTCAGTTTCCCATAGGTCAGCACAATTTTAATGGTGGTCGAAGACTCTTGTAAGTAAACTTTTTGCCACTCAGCCTTTTTTAATCTGATGAGCCGCTTTCTTCATAGAAGCATTTGAAGATGATAATATAGTGTCCTACTCTTGAGAAAATTGAGTTAATATCTGCTGTTATCAGCTGACCAGGAGTTGGAAACCCTCTCTTGTGTATAGTAAGAAGGAGGCAGAATGTGGCCACGGTAGAGCATGCCAGGAAAAAGAATTCTTATCTCTCAGGGTGAGGAGGCCTTCTGTATACAACTCATTTAATTTAGTCTGAAGTTCTAATTGAAACTTGGTGGTGGGATTCACATTGAATTTGTGGTGACAAGAGTTGTCAGAAAGTTGTATTTGAGCTTCTTTTATGTAGTCATCAGAATGTAGAAAAATTACATTTCCGCATTAGTCTGCTTCCTTGATAATAAATTCCAGGTTCTTCTGGAGTTGTCATTTTGCTAGTCTTGGTTCCTAATTGATGTTGCAAAGTAAGTATCCTTTTTAGGTCTCGCCTACAAAGTGCCCATACGCTAATTAGGCAAGAAGACCTTTTGCAATCGCTTTGGCTTTTCAACCAAAAACATGCATACGTTCCATTGCCTTCAATGGCAACGCGTGCACGTGTGGCGATTCACTTGCGGGAGCGAGCGGCACCATATGGTAGCAATTATCGCTCCCGCAAGTGAATCGTGCAGGCCCCCCGCCTCCCTCATCTGCCGCGCGCCTCCACTTGCTACCGCGCGAGGCGCGCATGCTTGTTTGTTTTGGCTATGGTTACGAAAGAAGGATTAAGACGCCTGTAAGAGCCAACCTAGAAAACCTCCTTCTCCTACTACTACCAGTTTTTGGTGTCTTCCACCCCTTTTCAATGTTTAGAACAGATTTACTCATGCTTTTGACAGGAGTAAAACTAAGTTTCCAGGGTTGAGAACTCCCTGCAAATGCCTTGTGATCACCACAGATCTCAATTTTGCAGGTGTTTACCTGCGTAGGAATGTTTCTATCGGCTGAGGGAGGAGAGAGCCTGAACAGCTGTTCTGTGCTCGGCATAGGGCTCTCAGATTATCACTGCAAGAGAAAATGAGGGTTACAATCAGGGCTTTAAGTGGGATGAAAAAACTGGGGGGTCTCTCAAAGGGGCGTGGCCAGTGTAATTAGGGGCGTGGCTTTAAAACACTTATGCACCATTGCATCCAGATACGTGATAGAACAAGTAACATCTTACTTACAACAAGTAAGTACTATTTGCTTTGTCAATGGTTATTAGTTGCATAATATACATAAGCTGCAACTATGGCTTGTTACGTTTATATTGAAAAAGCTTCCAATTAAAGCCATGGTGACCCTACCACAATGGTGCTGCTCTTTCAAAAAGAGACGGAAATCCATAAAGAAAATGACTCTTTAAAGGATTTCCCTTCCCTCAAAACGCTCACCTGGCATGACGTCATGCAGTAACTTCTCCGCTAGTGAGAAGTGAGGGCAGGCAACATCGATGTGCTTGCTGTCTCGAAACGGGTGTCTATCGGGCTGTTTTGCGCCCTTGCACTTTTTTCCAGACTGCAGTGACAGCAAACTACTGTCACTGCAGTCCGGAAAAAAAAACGGACCACCTGTGCCAGGGCTCAAAACAGAGCCCGATAGAGACCCGTTTCGAGGTCCCCTTTAAAAAACTGCCGGTGCTCAGACCCCTGGAGACCCGGCCCACTTAAAGCCCTGGTTACAATTAACTACGGCTCAGTGCTTCAAATCTGTGGCAGGAAGCGTTGTGTGTAATCAAACAATTGTTATTAATTAGGGGGTTGAAGCCATGAAATACCGTGGAAAAAAGAACACACGCATTGTATTTTTGTGTTTCCAATTATAAGTCATAAGCGCCATGTTTAAAAAATTTATAAATGAGGAATCCTACAAGGCTGTGTATATTATCGTTATATATTTGAAATAAATAAGAAGTTAACTGAATATTGTTTTGCTTTGATCAAACATTGTGAGCATTGCCTTGTGTGAGTAGGTGAGTGAGTGTTAAAATTGTCGGTGGTCTGCGTGTGAGAACCCGTGTCTGTTTGAACGTAAGGCTGTTTGAGTTTGCCTGTATGAAAGTCCTCATGAGTTAGCTTGAGTGGGACTGCAAGCATGTGTATGGGTGCACGTCTGCGTGTGAGTCCACATGGTGAATTTTGAGCGTGGGCGAATGCATCTACGAGTTGTTAAGTGTGTTTATATCGGTACTTCTGTGAATATGTCCTGTCCATATAGGTCCCTGGCTTGCATTCTCATCCTCGGACAAGATTGTGATTATACGGGGGACTGATGGAGGGATGCGGCATATGGTGTGTCCCATGGAGACAGGCAGGCATGGCCTTGAATGCTTTACACAGAGCAGCTGTCTTTTTTTAGACTTGGGACTCTTTTTCTCTGCACGTTCTAGAATTTGCATATTTGGGGTTCTAGCAGGACGCGGAAGTGGTAGCTTTCTGTAGGTCTGTTCTAGCTGAGGACTGCACTCTCCCTGTTTGCTCTTGCATTTTATTGCACCTGCAGGTCGACAATTCTGCCTACGCTTGATTACAGCATGTAATGACAATTTGGAATGGCATCGTCGCCTTTGACTCCTTGCAGGTGGCATGTAGGACCTTGGTGTGCGCAGGCATTCAAAACGGATGTGGATGGCCTGTATGGATTGGGAGCGGCACCTTAGACCCGAGAAAGAGCCCACAACAGGCCTCGCCATCGGGCGTGCATTCCCAGACGTGCACTGGAAACAATTTCCCATGTTAGGGAAAACAAGTACTATTGATGTAGGTAATTAAACCCCTCTTGTGGCTGCGAGTCTTGGTGGCAAATGCTACGTCCAATCAGTAGTTTGAGTGGAAATCTTTCCAATTTATAGATGGCTAATATGACCCTCTTGAACTAAAACGAAAACTCACCTGTGGCGAATTGAAAACCCATGTTTTTATTAAATAACTTAATACGTGTTCTTTTTTTAGGATATGCTATAGTTAATGTTTTGAAAGGGCACTTTGTTTAATTCTAACATCTATGTGGTACTGCAACGTCGGCAAGGTCCCGGACGCAATAGCTGTAGTTATAGCTGTGATAATATCATATGTATTTTGAGAATAAAAAGATTTGTATCCGTTTTCTGCAATCTCATTCTTATTTCTCATTTTCTGTTTGCATAGTCGCCCTTGAACACTTTTTTCTTGTCCCTATGTAAAGCTCCCTGGCGGCACTGTGCTTTTTACACTGTGTAATTCTTCACATTAAAATAAAATTTAAAACACACTGGTACTATTTGTGGGATAATATCAAACCCTGGAAGAGGTGGAATCCTTCAAGCTCCTAAAATCAGTGCAATGCATCAGGGCACTGGATAATTAATTGTATGGGTTTGGGAGGGGGGGGTGACTAGACAGGGGTAGTAAGTTCTATACAAATACAATTACAATTCATTGAAAAGGAGATATGTGAGAATATAGGAATCTAAATCTTCCTCCATAGTACCGCATCCTTTTAAATTTAGGTGCCTCACCCGTCTTTGAAAGTTTCAGAATGTACTTATTCAGCCATAATATAATGTTTTCGCTTCCATTACCATAGTTGTTTTTGTGGCCCACTCATAGTGAGGGTAACAGAGAGGTCCATTATGTGAAATGAATGAAATCTGCACATTAGTCAGAGGAGCCAGGTGGGTTGCATAACAATTGATTTGATGCAATACTTCATGCAGACCTTTTATTCTAAGTGCCATATTAACAGGCGTGGTTGTAGCTCAACTCAGAGGTTCTACAAGAGTCCACATATACAATACAAAAATGATATGGCATTCAAAAAGAAATACTCCTAGAAGTGTGATTTGTCACAAAGGTTTGGAGGCAGACATTATAAGGATGAACGTGGTGCACAGCAAGTTGTTTCTTTAGTGAACACATATTGAACACAGTCATACACCTGCTCACAGGGTCACAGTCCCAGCAGGGCTTATTAACCCTTTGAAGTTTGGTAGTGATATTTACTGGGAAATACTGCATGGTCGCCTGCCTCCTCCACAATCTCCTATTAATTTTCCCTTTCTTCCTGTCTCTTGCATTTTCTCTCTGTTATGTAGTTATGTTATGTGAAATTGTGGACCGTGGCAAATCACCCGTGAGGGTATCCAAGCGCTGAGTAGGGCAGGCCTGATGGGGAGGACAATACCCAACGTGCCGTGAGCTGTCTCAGGAGAGAGGGGTGGCTGACAAGTGAAAGGATCGAATGTGTGGAGCTGCAGAAGAGGAGTAAGTTAACGAAAGATGAAGAGAAAGGCAAAATAAGACGATGGGTACAGCAGCTGAAGAAAAGAGGCAAATGAGATAGAACAAAAACTACAAGAAGGCGAGATAAGCCAGTCTGACTATTGGTGAGAAAAAGTAACATATGATGATGGAGAGGATGAAAATGGTATAGGTAAGAGCAACTAAAACAAGTTTTGGCATAGCCAATAGGTCTCGCCTTTGGGACCTTATAAGTGTTTAGCCATTCAACAGTTGATGTTGTTGCACCAAGGATAATGTGCTGCATAACTAAATACTTATAAGGTCCCAAAAGCGAGACGTATTGGCTACACCAATGCTTGTTATTGTTGTAATAGCTTTAGCACTATTCCAAATCATTTATGGTTGCTACACAATATAGGACAATGGTACTACCATATGGTTAGGTGAGTGTGAATGTAAATTTATTCTTTCAATTATGCAGTATAATGTGGATATTTTCAAGTGCCTCACTGTGGTTTTTTTCTTGATTCTTCTTGTTGGTCCATTTTTTTATAGCATTGAAAGAATGTATATTTCTTTTAAGTCAACGTCAGGTAAATGGGTTGCTAATAGGTGGATTCCATTTGAAGGACATTGCTGGTTTATCTTGGAAAATGTAATGTAACTTTAATTTTCTTCTGAATTTCTTTAAGTCAATTTTAGATTATATGAGGTCTCAATGAGCTGTTGGGCAAAACGGTAGCCACTGATGATGTGAAGTTGTGTTGATCAAAGATTGATTGGTGAAAGATGGATGATCAATTCATTTGTGGTGTTGGATCCTTTTCCACTTTCATCCGATGTACTCCTGTTTGGACTCTTAGAGTTGGTGCTTGGTTGTTTCATGTATTTTGCTATATATTGCCTGGTTCTTATATTTTGAGTATTTTATAGTAGGACTTGCTGTGTCTTATGATCTTATTTCAGTTAAGTCAACCACCCAAATTTCACTTTAGAAACCAATATCGTAGATATCTCAATGGTGCTTCCAAGTGAGAAAACCAATGAGTGCCTCCATCAATTCCATCTTGCAAACACTCACAAAGAGCTTAGTAATCTCTGATGAAAACTGAGGTAAAAGCATAATTTCTTCCTCTGAGTTCAAACAAGCGAATATTTGTAAACTCTTTTGTAAGAAATTGGGTTATTGGTAGAGGGGGGTGTAAAGCCTTCTCTATCATCTACCTCAGTCCTTGTCAGGGCAAACACAAAAGTCATTAAATTAACCTGTGTTTAAGCTCTGGTAGCTTGGTACCAAGCAGTGAGGCTTAATTTAGAGGCAATGTGTAAAGTATTGATCCATCAAAGAGAACTAGTCTAAATGGACGTGATATGGTGATCAAAACCTATATGATTTTGTAATAAAAAGAAAAAGCATATTTGTTTTTATGAAGCACTCACCCACAAACCTAGTTGGTGGCATGCTTCATCATCGGGTCCACCTAGTGACATCGAGTATGTCCCTGGTGTGCTACAACCTCTGTATTACAGAGGAGCCGGTATATTGCTGTGTGTGCAGTGAAGGTGGTGTGAAGGTAAAATTTAAAAACTGTCAAGTGGTCCCATTACCCAAAGGGTTTATTTTAATGTTTGGGCCTCTGGCAGCAATAAAAACAAGGCGGTGGATGTAGGTGGAGTGGTAATTAGGAAATCCTGCAACCATCCCCCAACCATCCTGGCAGAATGGCCAGCTCTCAGCTACACCCAGATACTATTGCTCCCTGTCTGGGCCCAATATGCATTTTTACAGGATGAGTCATTAACAGGCCCAAGCAGCTAGAAATTCCTAGAAGACATCAGAAGCTCTTAGGCCAGAAAATGGCAATTTTCTAAAAGTGAAATGTTCATAATTGTGACCTAAAATCCAACTTTATCATTAAAGAGGATTTTAAGTTAAACATTTTTTGAGTCTAATAATGGCATTTCTACTTTCTCACAATCAAAAACTTGCATTTATTTAATTGTAATTAGGTTCCCCAATGTTATTTTATGGCAGACGAAGGCCTTACAGTAGTGAAAAAACAAATTTAGGAGTTTTTCACTACCAGAACATGACAAATTTAAAAACATGTCCTACGGTGTAAAAAAAGTTGGCTTTTTCAAGTTTAAACATATTACAAAAATATGTAACTAAAAACTTAGTTCTTGTCACTGACACATCTGATAGATGATTACATAGGTAACATATGTTCTGCTACTTCTCATTTCTTACACATTTCCCTCCTCCCATTCATGCATAAGCACCCATACAGACCCACATATGGATTATTCAACAAGTAAGTCATTAGCGGGCCCCATATGTTCCTCAGACATGACATCAATGGCAGCTGCTCCACGTATTTCTCAATGTTAGTCTGACAATAGGTCATATCAGTTATTCAGCACTGGAATAGAGGTGCAGATCGTTTACCCCAGATCATTACCACACATCTCTTGGCTAGCAAAAGTGCTATGTCTATTAACTTTTCATTAGATGGCTGTATGTTTTTGACTAGTCCCAGCAGGCACATCTGAGGGGTGCAAGTCTCCAGGTCTGAATTCATATCTGTCAGTGCCTGTACTACGTTCACCCAGTACTCCCACATGGGGCCACAACTCCAAGTCAGGTGGAAAAAGTCTGCTTCAGCCATCCCACATCTTGTGCGGCATGCATTCTCTTTCAACCCGTATCAAAACAACCTGATCTGTGCGTGATACATTTGTTGTAAGAATGGATAATATACAGGTTAAAGTTGGATGTTAGTATCCTTGTCAATGTACAACAGAAATCCCAGTCTTCCAATGACAGTGGGGGATCTAGAGAGTTATGCAAGTATGCCAGCACCAGTTGTTCTTGTGCCTGTTTGTCACTCTGTGTTATATTGTATAGCCTCGAGACCTGGTGTCTGCGGATAGGTTAGTGAGGAGTGCTTGCAGGGCATTTAACTTGGGAAAAGTCAGGAATAGCCCCCTAATGGCAGTTTGGAGATAGTGGTATGCACATGTCAATATCAGTTTAGTGTAATGGATAAATGATAAGTCTGTCTGCTCAATAATCCATCCCTCAGGAAAAACATCTCCCATTCTGTCCTACCCCACATGTCTAAAGAAGTCCAACACACTTGCTTATTGTGTCATCGATAGGGCTGGGTGATGGCCCAGAGGAAGTGCAGGGGTGTATAGCAGGAGCTTGTGGGCTTTTGCTCCCCATGCTCTCCAAGCTGAGGTCGTACAGTAGATCGTGTGTATTTCTGCTTGGCAGGCAGTTGTGTAGGTTTGTGTTAGTATATAACTGAGCAGTGTCAGGTGTGAACTCCCCACCTCAATTTGCAGGTGAGGCATATGTCTTTGGGTAGTACCAGTAGTTTGCATATTGCGCTTGGGCACATAGATAGCATAAGTACATGTTTGCTGCTCAAAACCCTCCCTGCTCCCAGGGTAATGTCATCTCATACAGAAAAACAACTTTCAGAGGAGGGTCAAAGGGAGTATGTTTATAGACCATCAAAGTTAAAACCCCTGCTAAGACTATGAAGAACAATAAAAAACTTGAAGATCTGGAGTTAAGCTAAGTCCTCTAGGTTCTCACTGTGAAAACTACAAACTGACCATGCATTGAACCAGCCCCCAAGTGGTCGAAAGACACTAAGGATTTAATGAAAGTCCTATCAGCCCACCCTCGTGGCGAAGCCTCGTCATTTAGGACGTGTAGAACCAGGCCGGTGTATGCGTGCCCAGATGTATCGGCTGGATATCACACGGCTATGGTTCAGAGAATGAAAGTGTCCTCGCCACTGGCGGTGCTGATACAGTGCAGTGCAGTGAAAATTAAGTGAGTGATGTTAAAATGACGGTCAAGGCAAAAGAAAAATCCTTTTATTGGTATTCACCTGGACGTCACGTTAAAAAGGGTGGAAAACAGTGTGACAAAATCACTGTCTACTTTGCTAGGTGGTCAATAAGGCCATATTGACCACCTAGCAAAGTAGACAGTATCAGCACCGCCAGTGGCGAGGACACAGACCTTCAAGTTTTTTATTGTTCTTTAATGTCATCTCATACCATTTAATGTGTGGCTGTTTGCCCGCCCAAGCTAGTGTGATAAGTTCTGTTCGTATCATTTCAAAAAAGGATTTTAGTAGTATTATAGGTATGTTACTAAATAGGTATAGGAAGCGGGCACTATCATTATTTTCATGATTGCCACACTGTCTGCTAGAGAGAGTAGACAACAGAGTGGATCCATTGGAGGAAGCTTTCGAAGTAAAAAATGAGGTAGACGACGCACCGATAACTGGCAACAACCCAAGGCCCTAGTTCCCTCTCGGTGGACAGAAGAATTTCCCGGGCCCGTATGTCCAACAAAATCCACATCTCATGTACGGATGAAACCCACCATTAACCCAGCCCCAGCTTCCAATTATGAACAACAATCCAAGGGTCCCTTTTTTAGGGGAAGGCAGAAGAGGACGTGGAAGAAGAAGGAGACAAAGCCAAGTCCACGAGGAAGAAAACCAGAATCCGGGTGCCAACACCAGGAGGAGAACCTGAGACCAACAAGCGGGATCAAGTGCCCACAGAGCCTAGTGGCGAATCTCTCCTCCCACACGCTCGCCCCAACTGAAGAGGAACTACTTAACAAAGGCCTGGGTTTTGTGCCCACTGCGAAGTTGGATAAATTTAAGCTACATTGTGAGCTTGCGGAGTTCTTCTGAAAATTTATACTCAAAGCATTCTTAGAGAATCATCCACCGGGAGAGAACAGAGAAAAGGTGACACTGGCCTAAGAACCAAATCTACGGTTATCCACCTGCCCAACACAATACCTGTGGAATTGACCACCTTTCAACAGGCAGTGTTCAATGAAATTGAGGGAACAACTGAAGGAAGACGATTCAACAATACAAACAGCACTGAGTTTGAAGCACTGAAAAACTTGAGGTCCAACATCAACATTATCATTAAATCAGCTGATAAAGGGGAGGGATTGTATTACAAAACAAGGACAGCTAACAAGCTGAATGGAGACGCCTACTCAGACGCCTGGACCATGACCCCAGCGAAATCTTGAGAGCTAAAAATAAAAACTCTTGTTGGAGATGCTGAAGTAGAGGGCATTATCAGCAAACAGGAGGGCGAATTCCTAACAACTATAGAAGCTAAGATTCCATACTTCTACATGCTTCCGAAGATACATAAGAACAGGACCCCCCCACCGGGTCGGGCCATTGTTTCAGGCATTGGCTCCCCTCTCTTGCTTCTGCAATTTTCTCCTGCAACCAGGACAACAACAACCACCTACCTTAAGGACACCAAAGATCTCCTATGACAACCAAATGCTCTCAACTTTAACCCAGACACCTCACTCTTGGTTTTCTGGACATAGAGAGCTTATACTCTAGTCTCCCACAGGATGTCACACTTAACGTACTCAAAGCATCCATAGCAGCCACCACATGGAACTATAACACCCCCGATTCCTTCATATTACAGTATGCTGAATTAGCCCTCAAGGACAACATTTTTTAATTTGAGGGCGATCTCTTCCTACAAGCCTACGGCACCTCAATGGGCAGTACCTTTGCGTGGCAGGGCGCTGTGAGTTTGATTTTGAAAAGAAAAACATTCTTAACCCAGATATGCCCTTCAAAAAGAACATCAAGTTTTACAAAAGATATTTTGACAATTTCTTTCTAAATTGGGAAGTTCTGGAGGCCACTTTAAATGCATTCCTAAACTGGATCAATGGAAGTGACAAGAATTTAAAGTTTACCCACAGTATAGATAAAAAAAACCATCACCTTTCTGGACCTCGATATCACAGCAGAGAGAGGACAACTAAAAAGCAAGACCCACTTCACACCAACAGCCAGGAACTCTCTCCTCCGGTTTGACAGCTTTCATCCCTGATCACTGCATGAAAATCTGCCCTTTGGTCCATATCTATGACTGCAGAGGAATTGTAGTGACATTACTGACTACAAACAGCAAGCAGCCTCACTTCCGTACCAACTGAAGGATCGGGGACACCCAGATAAAATCATCAGCACAGCAAAAAAAGTGCAAGAAATCTAAACAGAGAAGGCTTACTGGAAGTAACACAATGGTCATCTACATCGATATTACTCACATGTGTGACCACCTGCAACAAATTCTCAAACCTGGTCTCCAAAATAATACAAAAAACTGGGGAATCCTGGGAACCGGTAAACTTAACTGGGAAAAACCCTTGTTCTCCTATAAGAGAGGATGGAGCCTAAAAGATAGCTTGGTATCATCCGTCCCCGAACACAGGAGCATCCCCTCTGCACAGTTCTAAATGCATGGGGTCTACCCAACGTGATTGGCCATTTTCCCTTCAGTAACTGCAGTGTATGCAATCTCACAAAGGCAGTAAAATCCTTAGATTTAGAACCAGGTAAAACACGGCAGATTACTAGACACACAAACTGCAATTCCTGCAATGTGATCTACCTAATCACTTGCCCCTGAGGTCTCTGCTATATTGGCATGACCAGTCGCAAGATAAAAGTCTGCATCTGTGAACATAGAAGCAACATCACATGCAAACAAAGTACAACCAGAGTTGCAGACCATCTTTTAGAAACAGGACACACCAACAATGACCTAAAGTGGGTAGTCATCGAACAACTAGATGCCAATAGCCCCAACCTGCAGAACTGCCTCTTTGAGAAAGAGCAACGGTAGGTCTATCACCTGGCCACCAACAGAAATGGCCTCAACAACAACATTCCATGGAATGCTCTTAAGTATCCCCTGGACTGGCCGGTCCCTATGTTTCAGTGACAACATACACAAACCTTCCACACATCAGGGACATAGACAATTGCTTTCCATTTAGCAACATGGCTTAAGCCGACCTTTTTGGCCACCATTATCCACACACTGATGGGCATTATTTATTGCTTTCATTTACAGAGGTTGACACTTGTGAGTAGAACTAACACATCGATCCTTATTTCACAGCTAAACGCTGCCCAGATGTTCTTTTCTTGGAAGCTCTTCCTACCTCATTTCACAGCTATACGCATGGCCATCCCTAATGGCAAATAGGTTTAGGTGACTATTACCGCCATAAGAATATTGACTCCATCCCTTATAAAGCCTTATGCCACTAGTTTTTACAAATTCTAATCTAAAACACCATGTGCTAATGTCTTGCACTCCTTACCCTCAAGCTCTCAAAATCGTTGTAAAAATATTTCCATATCTGACTGGCCCGACGCCCCGTGAGCATTTCTATTCCTAGTATTCCCTTTTCTTCTACCCGGCTCCACTGCCTCATTTCCTCCCTACATTACCTGTCACGCTCTAGTGTTCCATTCTAGAGCACATCCACATGCAGCAACATCAGCTGGCAAGACACAGGGCGCAACCACGCCCCCAGTATCAGAACCAAACAGCAGGTTACTGAGATGGGTGAAGATATCTGGGCTTTTATGCTACTGCTGAGTTTCCGGCACTGCCACCATCTTGGTTATCATGGCCTAGTCGAACAGGCTAATAACGGGGCGTGTCCACTATTCCCAGCGCTTCTCAGCCACACTTTTCACTGCATTCTGCTCCTCACCTATCCATTACAACTTGCTGATCACTCACGCCCCTCGTTAGTGACCACTTGATAGGATATTGAAGGGATAGTGGCTCACGGCCGGCGGAGCTGCATTAAGGTGTGGCCATGTCAACTTGGGTCCTGTAGCACCCCCACACATCCTACATTTTAAATACAATGCAGGCTTCCCAATGGGCTTTTTAGGGCCTATCTTAGGGCTGAGTTGACTGTATTGAAAAGAAAGGTTTAGGCCTTGCAAAAGGTTTATTTTGCCAGGTCGAAATGACAGTTTGAAATTACACTATAGGCTGCAGTTGCAGGCCTGTGACAAGTTTTAAATTGCTGATTAATTGGTGGCACATTGAACGCTGGAGGCCAACTAGTAACATTTAATTTACCGGCCCTTGGTACCATGTAGTACCATATGCTAAGAAATTGTAGGTAAATTAAATCAGTCAATCAGGTGTAGGCCAATTTTACCATGTTTTAGGGAGACAGCATTAGCATGTTAGCACTGGTTAGCAGGGGAAACGTGCACAGAGTCCTCATAAAGTCAACAAAAACTAATTTAAATAAACAGCAGGGATGAAGGCAAAATGTTTGGGATGTGACCCTACAGAGAGGATCAAGTCCAACACCTTTCATAAGTACTAGTACCCACTTATCAATTTATTTTGTCTATATTTCCATACCCCAATTACTTTTTATTGGGCTCATTCACATTTTGCATATCATGTAGCTCAGACATTAAGCACTGACTTATTGAAATATGGGCACATTTTAACATGCTTCATATCCAAAAGATTGAGAATGGATTCTATGGGACAGCTTAATGCCTCAAAGCTTATTTTTCTGAAAGATTTCTAAAGAGTGATCACCAATGAGGATCTGCAATATAAAGTCCATGTTTTGATTTTGCTGTGACAAATCATCAGGCAGGGTTCTAAATACCAAAGTTTGTCATAGAATCGTGACCCAAAATAGACGCTACAAACTATTGTGGGTTACATTTAGGGACTGGTGAAATTAAAACATTGCCCTTAAATTTGGGTAAAAACAGGAAAACGTGTTACTTCCAAAGATGAATGAAGCTTTGTATTCTCTGCAGACAGATGTCTGAACAAAGATGTGCTTCTAGGGCATGGAATGATTCATCTCAGGAATGCCCCGGATTTCCTCTCCTTTAGAAAAGGGCTGAAGACATGGCTCTTTTCTCAGTAGCATTAATTTGCATGTTTCCCAGCAGACAGTGCTTAGCACCAAGACACCCTATGGTAACCGTGCGCTCTACAAGTGTGATTAACATAACATAACATAACATGAATGGGATGTCAGTCTTTCGTGACTTGACTGACCTGCATCAGCTTCTTTACCTTTATTGTACATTATAAATTAAATATAGCTCAGCTCCTGCCTCCCACCTTCATCACCTTGTGGCTAACTTTGGCCTCCCTTGCCCAAAAATTAAAGATATGGTCATCTGTTACCCTCCTTTACCATCTTTGTCAGTGCTCTTCCCTCAACCAGCAAAGTAAACTCAAAAAACCTACCGACCTCTTTCACACACTCAATATCACCCTGCCTACCACATTCCAATATATTTAAAAATTCTGCCATCATTCCTTCTGAGTTTGCCATCTACCTCACTACATAAAGACCTGCTTACTGCTCTCAATGCAAGACCGAAGTGCCTGAACCTTACTGGAGATGATTTTACTGAACTGCAGTCAGCCTGGACTGGAATCCCTTGTAAGCCTTGAACTTTCGTAGACCTGTAGCGGATAGATGGTTCTGCAAGAGCTACACCCACATTCCCAATCTCTATTCCGTCTGAAGAGATATGCCAGAGATGGAAAAAAGTAGACAAGGTGGACCATTATCCACCATCTATGGGAAAGGGGCAAATCCGCATCTGCCAGATCACATCTGTTCAGAGACTGGCTTTCTCTGCTGTGAAGTAAGAGCAGTGAAAAACGCAAGAGTAGTGAATAATGAAGGTTTAAATCCATTGTTTTGTAAAATGGCTTCCAATTAAATCCCTACATAGCAAAGAGGGTTATACAGAGATTACAATGAATAACCAAAGGTTTTTTACTAAAAGGTTTGTAGCTAAATGTATTTATTCTGCAGAAAGAAAGAAATGCATCTTATACAAAGCAGGACCACCCAGCAACTATATGAACTGGAACCCTCTTCATCTAGAATCTTTGCTTGCATTACATTGGCTTCAGAAGAACCAATTTATAGACAAGTCTAGTATACACGTTGGTGATTGAAACATAAAAAATACATTCCACTTTCTGAACATCAAACTACATTAAGAAGAATTGGCCAACTTGCATAAGTTTCATTCTGCGTTACTAAGATTGATGACAGTGAAGGGAAGTTATAGTGACACATGTGCCAAGCTGGAATGTATAGGATTCGCAAAGGGGAAGGAACAGATTATTCTGAAGTTATATACATCAGTTTACTATGAAGACACATTATCCTCCAACCATACTGGCATTCCCTGAATTGTTTTTCCTACATTTCAACAAGTCAGTTCACCTTTCTTTCACATTACACTTGTTGTCCATCTATCACTCTCCAGCACCCCTCTACTCCGTTTGCCATTCTCTGACTTCAAAACACAACCGGGAACATACTCAAGCATCTCAAAAAGTACAATGAATAGTCCCCAACTGTCACCACATGAAGATGAAAATGTACTGAAAACATGGGGAAACCCTTCCTTATCTTGCATTTCCCATTTTATAGATGACATCCTTTTCTTTGTCTCGAACTGTCCAACCTCTCCTGCTCTTGCACCTTCTTCTCTGACCCTTTAAGCATACAGCTTTACATACGTTCAGAGCAAAATTCTTTCCCACACATCATCTTATACAGTGTGACACTAGTGACCATATTAGGAGTAGGGTAATATGCTCACAGGGGCCACACTAGTTTTCTCACAGCTGTTACTCACTTTCCCTTCTCACGCAAAGCCAACTAAAGGCCATCTTCCACTATTCTATTTCATCATTCCACTAAACCATTGTTTGGCACAACATAACAATCTGCTAACTTGTCCAAATACATCCTGATTTTATTGGATGCTAGTTGCAAGCCATAGTCAGTGACAATCTTGCATGGTACCTCTTCTTGTCTCAATCTGCCTAATGGTTTTAACCACTGGCCATTTTGAAAAATAGTGTACGGCAACCAATGCATGTCCCGACGGCAAGGTCTGGAAAGGTTCTGTAATATCTAAAGCTATTTTCTTCAGAGCCCTACTTTGGCATTTCACTTCTTGCGTGGATATACTACAGTTATTTGCGATTTCTTTACTACTCTGAGGACATGCTGCACATTGACTTATATACACTTAACATCTCTGACTAAACATAGCTACCAAAAGTCAGCTCTTAACTGTATCTTCTTCAACATGCCCCAAAAACCTTCAATGCTAGACTTAGGAAGGAAATTGGTAACTACCAAAGTAAGACTCCGTCCATTACTCTAATCGGGTAGGCTCTAGTCAACCCCAGAGCTGGCTCACTATGCCATTGCCTTGCAGCACGTATGGGATGCTGATCGCTCTCTAAAAATCAACTCCGAAAACATCAAAAAACATTGAGTCATATTGGAATGAAGGATCTTTGGGACAACCCCAATAGTGCCAATTGCTTGCGATAGTAAAAGTACAATTAACCTCTTTTTATCTATCCGTGTATGTTGCGATGCTTAAGCTCACATACTTTGGCTGATATTCTACTTTGGCAATTTTAAATACTTTTTTTAATAAATGTTTTAGATGTGTTTTTTATTGCATTTATGACATGTATTATTGAAATATAGCCTATTGCTGGTGATGATGTATATTTATGGTGCTCATTCACGGTGTCCATAATGCGCCAAAGTTAAAAACCTTTATCTCAAACTCTCTTAGGCTTTACAACTACTTCTTTCTCAGTACATCTCAATGCCAGGTTAATGCCATTTCTCTGTCAAAATTAATTCTCACTTATAACACATTTATCTAAGTTCATTGCAGCTATACAACCCTCCCACAAATCAAAATACTTAATCTTTTTCCACTGTTTTGATCAATTTATCCTGGTAAATACTGATGTGTTACATTACGGGGAACAGCGTTTACAACGCAACTTTTACCAAGCACTACCTTTACCACGCAACTTTTACAACACAAGTCGTTACAACGACTTGCGCTGGGGGTCGGGAATCGTTTAATTTACTATCCAAAACCTTCCCTACTATCCACGGGGACTGGAGTTGGAATAGTAAATTAAACTAATCACTATCCAGCGCCCCCCAACGCAAGTCGTTGTAACGACTTGCGTTGTGAAAGTTGCGTGGTAAAGGCATGCGTTGTACAAGCATGCGTAGTAACGACATACACACTTACATCACACACCTCAGTCACTGCATCCTCATATTCAACCTCTCCAATGCTACATTCAGACAAAAGTAACCATGACAATATGCTGTCATTTTTTCAATTCCGGAACATAGTTGACCTTAAAGACAAATTCTAATAGCCTACACAAAAATGTGGAAAATCTGGGGGTCATTTTAGCAGCTCATTTCATGGTGAACAAATCCACTGGTGGATTATTGTCTGATTTTCCTTCAGATATTGTCTAAAATAAACTGGTTGCTCAAGAGCCTGCCAAAGACTCCATTACCTCAATTGAATGTTTGGACACTGCCCTCTTTGAACCCTACCCACCATGGCTTCCCTCAAGTCTCTCACTTGTAGAAGCATAGCTACCAATCCATAGTTACTTGCATCCGTTACTATAATGTAATTGTATTATGTGTCAAGGGCTTAAATCAAGGAGTATTACTTATTCTTTTCTTTAGGTGATTAAAATCTTCACATCTCCTATATGATACTATATGTATTTTTCAGTTGTATTTAGGATTTTTCTCATGGTGTTTCTATAAACTTGCCATATTGCCACACCGTCCCAAGAAAGGTCTCAATTGCTCCTTATTGGTAGGACTGGTATTTTCTTATATTCCCTTGACTGAACTTTCTTTTGGTCTTACAACTAATGTGATGGCGCAGATCATCTATTCCATCAGTTTTCATTTTACACTTTTTTCCCTCTATTATGATACTGCATAAGTCAATACATTCAACACTTCATCAAAATATGCCTTATGCTTTTCCAAACTCCTGTCATATATTAACATTAATACGATAGATGCTGATGCCAACCCCAATGACATGCAACAAAATCTGAATACCACGTCACAAGTGATGAATGAGGTAAGGTACTTGGATCTTTCTTTCAAATCAATCTGGTGGTACACTGAAAAGATACCTATGGCCTGATTGATAAAGGTACACGTGACCTTTTGTGTAAGTTTAAAATTGTTTAATAATCATAAAGGTATTTTACGAGTAGTGCATTTACATATGTAAAGTCTCTCCACAAAAAAAGATAGGACTGTTTTTTTATGAGCAGATTCTCCGCAGTCGGAAAGATACTACTTGCAAAATACCTTTGTGAATATCAAAAAAATGCAAACGTGCACAAAAGTGTACAATTAACTTTGTGAATTAGGCCCCTAGTGTTGAAACAACACCACAGCACACTTCAAAGGGTACATAGCATATCAATTATTTGACAATGGATTCTGATCTACCTAAATACATTGATTAAGATTTCTCAAATCTACATACATTCTCATTTTCACCAGTCTTCTGTGCTAGAACTATGGGCAATAGTTGGTCAGGGGCTTTTGTGCTTTCAATGATGCCTTCCTTACAGATTGTTTCTAATTCTGATTTCAGCTTTGCTCTATGTGCCAGTGGAATTGGTTCCACCTTGTGTACTTTAGGTGTTGCCTTTTCTTTTAAAATGCTCTGGTGTTTGATTTTTTGTTAGTAAACTAAATCCTGTGAAAACACCTCTGGATACTTTTTCTACCATTCCTTGTAACTATCTTCCCTCCTCACGTACACAACCTTTCAGGGTTATTGTGTTCCATGGTATTGCCACATATCTTTGTTGCGCCAACCCAACAGACAGACAAGCTCCAACCTTTGCCACATGCAGGTTATGCTTAATTTTTGTCCTAAATTTGGGCTTCAAAGTAACATGATACATGGATTCTTGTCCAATACCATTAATATGATATCTAACTTTTGCTGTACTTCATATTGGGACACTTGTAACATGCAGTCTGATACACCTATGAATGCATATCAGGCCACAGAAACATCCATTACCTTGACTGGATTTCCATTTACCATTATCTCGCAAAATGGGGAGTCTAGCTTCTCTTGATGCTACATGTTTTCACAAAGTATTCTTCCCTTTCTATCTTGTTCCCATCATTGTTCCATCCTGCCTCACCTTCTTTTCCTACTGTGTTAGCTTCTCAATTAGATTTGTATCCTTTATTATCCCTGCCTTCACACATACAGGCATAGACGTCTCTTTGGCTACACCTTCTACCTAACTGCCTAAGAGCAGGACAGAGCATGTCTTCGGCTACATGCTTATTTATTCCACACCTCAAACATACACTCCCTACTAATAATATAATTTCCCTTTTCCTTGTTGCATTGGTGAATTGCTTATTACTGTGTGACATTTGTGTCATCGGTATCACAAAGCCTATGGCCCTATCTAAACTTAGATTTTGTGTAAGTTGTTCCTGTATCTTTTTACTATTGACCATTTGCACATATTGATCTCTAATTATGTCATTGTGTGATGAACAATAATTGCAAGATGCAATTAATAACCTAAGCACTGCAGTATAGTCTTCGATCATCTCCTCTCGTATCTGGCCTCTACCCAGAAACCTATGATGTTCTACTGCATTGTTCTTTTTCTTTTCGTACTTAGAGTGAACAATTTTAGAGCAATCATTTATTTATCTAGTTTGTTGTCTTCCTCATCTAACAGTGGAGGTGGATGACGTTTTAGTATTTCTCTGCATTGAGACATTTCTTGAAAATGGCAACTTTAGAGACTAAAGTTTGTCACTGTCTGATTAAGATACACAGTTACAGTTTTGGTGTGCAGGCTACCAATGTGTATGTGGCGTTTTCCCTATTTTCTTAACAATTGGCTTTGCTATTCTTTATATGCTATGTTGTGGGTCATAGATGGACATCATGAATTTTGTCTCCATCCAAATTATTCTCATTTCCTAGTTTTCCTTTAATTTACTGTATTACATTTAGTTTTCCTTTGGCTCAGACTCTTGTAATTGATGTGGATGTTTCCGTTACAGTTTACTAGTTCAGTGTTTTTGTTTTTGCCCAGGACCTTGTTTATGAGATTCAAAGACTGATCGCCCATATGCAAGACACGTGCATTACCTTTGCTATATTTGCTGTCTCCGGATGCGCATGTGTTGGTTATTGCTTGGACCTAACTGAAGCTAGGTAATCCCAGTCACTCAGTAAATGCGTGTCAGTCCACACACTTTTATTTATTTTTCAGCTTGTGCGGATCTGCTCTAATTTAATTACTTTTCTTTAAAAAATATTCACATTGCTGTTCACTCATTTCCTCTTTGTGCCAATAGCCCTATGTAGCCTGTGTTCTCAGCGTCACAGCTCACCATTTAATGGCATGTTGGCTACGCAAAATGGCCGTGTCCTCCTCCTATTTATTTTGTCTCACCCCCAGCCAGTTTAGGGATTATCAACTTGTGTATACAGTTACATCTATTTATTCCCCAGAAATAAATAAATACATTGTATGCAAAGTAGCAACAGCCAGCAAACTGTTTTATCTGGAACCATTCTCATCTAGAATATTTTGTACACCGCAGTGGTTTCAAAGTGATATCAAATACATAACGAGAATGGAGCCGCAATTGTCTATGATGTCACTCAGAACAATAACAAGAAAAAACGTGCCAGTGCTGCACTGTTACCCATCTTCAGTTTTATGTTATGAATGGTGATCTAAATCATCTACCCCTTTCAGCAGCTATGCATGGATAGAGGAGATGAGGGGCAAATTTGCACAACTTATCCTAACCTGTCTTCGCCCCCTGCGTCTTGGTATACCCGGTGTCCCACATGCCCTGCCCCTCCCCACAGAAATAAAAAACATGCTTGGAATTCTGCCTGCCACTGTCCCCCACCAACCTCTACATTTACTGCCCCCTTCTTACCTAAATTTTTAAAAAATGTCTGTCCCACCAGACGCACCACAGCACTCTCTCTTTAATCCATTTCAATCCATTACTCCCCCATTCAAATAAGCAAAAATAAAACCCAGTCTGCTGCCACCCATCTCTACCACCTCTCTGCCTTTCCTTCCTGCCAAAAGCTGTACTTTCTGTTCTCCTTTGGAGTGGAGAGCCAGCACCATGCTGACAGGCTGTTTGAGAAACTTTATGACATAACAACAGTGGAAAACAACTTTTGCTTCCCACTGTTGCTACGTCATAGCGGTAAATAACTAGATTTTCATACAATCAGGCATTCCCTCTAGTGTGTCTCTTAGAGGGGCATACATGATAGTTTGTTTCTACAGATACCTGCATGGATAGTCATGAAACCAAATGAGATTTGAACTATTTTTCCTCCTCTCTCTGTTGCATCATGCTTTAAAAAGAGAATACATCATTTTACTTATGAACAACTATGGACCTGATTCACCAAGGTGATCTACACTTTTGTGTAAGTTTATGATTGTTTGCTGTTCACAAAGGTATTTTACTAGTATAATCTTTGCTAGTAGTATCTTTATAACTGCGGAGTCTCGGCACATATAAAGATAGACTGCCTTGTGCTACTCTTTATTTACAAAACCATTAGAGCCAAACAAGGGTGCTTTGAGTGAATTAACCCCTTGCATGCTGATGACGGAGCGGTTCCGTCATCAGCTACGGGTGAGCTGTGCTGATGATGGAACCGTTCCGTCATGACTCCGCCCGCGCAAGGCGGAGTCAGCATGGGCGGGGAATTCCCGCCGCACGCAAGGGGTTAATAACTTTTACTTGAAGTTCTTGTGTTGCCTAGCGCCACCTTACATGATGTAAAGGCAATGCAAGGGCTTCGTAAATATGGGTCTTTGTTTTTATCTTGTCACATTTGTTATGCATTAAAAGACAGAAGTGAAATGTCAGGCTATGTCTGACAATTTTCTGCTTATTCATTTAACTTGGAGATTGGTGTTTACTTTTGTTTTATTTCTCTGAATGCAAAGTGAGAAGATTTTGTACATACATTATGTGATTAACTTTTGCTGGGGCATGGGGAGTGTGAAAGGACATGCAGTAGGAGTTAAATCAATTGTATTCTAACAGACAACAACATTTAAATACCTGGAAAATAAATGTACAAATATTTCAAAATATACCAGCCATTACCAATGCACATAAGGCGCACATTTTCTTGTAATTCAGAATTGTGATGCAAGTACTGATTTTAAAAAGAAAAAAAAATCAAAACCCTTTTGTTACATGTGCACTAAATAGTTTTATTAGAAAAGCTGCTTGTCTGTGCAAACGTGGTGGCCATTTCAATGGAGAATATGCTGTTTGTAAATGACAATGTGCTACCACTATGCTTTAGCAATATATTTGCGACAGTGTACTCCAAAGTGCACCACTGGCTACATACAACACCCTCACCACTCTCTTACTGAATGGGCATGGCTCAGTTGTTACACTTGTTACTTGGAATATTCACAATCCCTATGACTTCAGAGATGTAACATTGATGGCAGTATTCCCACTCTTGAAAATTGTTCCAGCATCACTTTTATTTATCGGACACATTGATTCTTTTGCACCACACCTACTACTACTGAACTTTCTACACAGGACTGACAAAACGCTCAGTCTGACCTTTTTCACTTTTTTACATTATTAGACATGCATGCTTGATGATTTGTCCGGTGGTCTTGGGCAGAAGGCCAAATAGCCGAAAGTTGGTTAATAAAAACATGTCAAACCTTTATAATTTCTGTTGAAACAAGGGAACCAACCACTCCACTGAGAATAATAAGTTATCATGAAAAGGATATTTTCAGTTGCACGCTCCTCACAAATGTTTTTTAGGCTTCTGTTTTTCTAATGAAACTGATGACAGAAGGTGGACAATTTACCATCGTTTATGATATCTTTTGCAAATTTGCTGCTCTCAAAGGTGGCTATCACTCCAAATTCATTCTCTTGTATCACGTTCACATGCTGTTTTCAAGGAAACTAAGAGAGAACAGGTTGAAACTGTCATTCAGATATTGGAACGTTCCCAGGATGATCACGAAAACAGAGCCAGAATTTACAACTTATTAACAGTGAGCTGAAGTTTCGAAAAAGGACAAAAGGACATCTCTCCAGTTTCATTTTTGAGGAATGTTTTCCGGAAACACCGGTTTAGAGACAGAAAAGGAAAGGCCACTTTTGGGAGGGTTTGGTGTGCTTTGTTAATCAGAGAACTAAAGCAAAAGGCAAGACATTGCAAAGAAAGAAAATAAAGGCTAATTTACGATCTCAAGAGGTTTCTGACTTTTCAGTATTTTGTGTGAAAAGAAAGACAGATACAGGTCTGACAAAACATTTGTGAGGAAAGGGCACAACCAGCTGTGGAATATCCTGTGAATCTCAGACTTTCCTTTCTCTGGCGTCCAAATGTTTTGTTGTAGTCATTCAAATAACTTGACCTTCTGTAAGTAGTTCCTAGAAATACAGAAAAAAAAATTGACAGCAAGTTAAGGACAGCCAAGCCCACCCAGAAGCATCACAATCTCCAAATACTCACCACACAGACCCTACCTGTTCTGTTGTTTTATTTTGCTTACTCACTTATTGTCTCACATGTGTTTGCTATTTTAGCTTTGTAGAAGTACAGGTCCTCCAAGAGCTTTGCATTTATTTAGAGGGTCTTTAACATTGTTACAAAATCAGTGCATGTGTTCTTATAAGTAGCTGTTTGCGCAAGCAGGAAACTGTCGCTGTTATTCAAAATGCGCCTGTCTAAGAAACCCGTGCATCACCTTTTGATTAAGGTTCTACAGTGTTTATTGGAAAAATTAATAGTTTGTGAATCAAAGAGTTTATTGACAGTGGATTCTCCCATACACTAGCAAAGGAACCTAGGGAGAATGCAAACTCACACTTATACTCTGTATTGAATACATGACTGGAATTTCACTTAGAGTCCATGAGGGTGGCTCGCTGTGATCATGACAAGTAGTAGATGGCCTTGATGCAGCACTATGCACCGTGCAAATTTGTGGTTAAAAATCAAGAAAGACTGCACTCAAGCAGATGGACGTTTAGCTCATATAGAGGGTGGCATAACATACAATAACATTTAATATTATGAAACACATTTGAACCCACAAGGATGACAGAGAATATTGCATTTGCAAACCATGAAAGCGTATTGAAAGAGTAGCAATGTTGGAAGTTCAATCACCAAAATAGTGGTAATTCAGTAGTAAATACATGAATACACTAGTCAATATATTTCAAAGTAATTTGAAATCTTAAATGCAAAGACAAACCATTATAAATGTGTCATAAAATAAATCAAATTACGCTCAGTTTCCCATGAATAAAAAAAATCCTACTCTCCTAAGCTAAGGAAAAGTCTGGAACATTGGGATGAAGTCAGGCAGAAGGTGTCAGTGAGGAAAGCCTCCGAAAAGCACTATCTATAAAACAAAATAAAGATTCATCAAACAAGTGGGGAAGGCAGTTGCCTAAAAGTCTAACTTCTTCAGGCAAGAGAAAAAAACTTCAGCTCAAAAGGAGATGAGCACATGTCCATATTGCATTTGGTAAATAACACAATTTCATTAACTCGCTACACCTACATACGAGTCCCAGGAGAATCAATCTGGTTAAGGTACCTTTCTGTTGAAGTAGCTTCAAGTTACAATGAAATCTCTACTTAGGGACCTTCAGACTTTAGTATCTGAAAGTTAAGATAATACTCTCATCCTAGATGTTTTCTCCAGCTGCACTAATTAGTGAATACCTTGAAGATAGTGCAAAACTAAACATTCAAATGAGGAAGCATCACAAATACTAAATCTTCAAGGTTTTTGGTACTGTTTCCCTCCTGAAATGGAAAAAAAGATGATGAACTGCACAGAACACAGAGAAGACTAATGTTGGTCATTTTAATATGAGGCCCATGTTAACTACAGTCAAGTAAAATGTTAAAAGTGCACAGTAAAAAAGTTTGCATGTTGCAGGTTATCATTGTTATGTATGTGAAACATTTAAATGTTGTAATTGTAATTGGATTTATATAGTGCTTACTGCCCCATACGAGTTGTTGAAGTGCTTTACGATGTGTAGCATGCTACTCTGGAACCCAAAGTTAGTAATTAATCTAGTGGTTATTGTTGGTTATTGCGATTAGTCATGTGCTTCCAAGAAAACTTGCATGCATTTACTCCAATTACTTTGTGATATATTAATATCAGGTAGGTGTGATCATTAACGGGGCTATGTGGTAGTAGGTGAATGATTGCTGAGATAGGTAGGCTGGCGGAGATTAAGTAATGTTAAATTACAAGGACAGAGTTTTAAAGAGGAGAGGATGTGATCAAATAAATGAGGTATCAGCCAGTTGCAGAATTACAATAAGAAGGATTGACACAGACAAGCATGTGACAGAGAAGGCTATTCTCCGAAATAGAAGGTATGCAGAGGATGGAAGATAACAAGAGGATCCCTCTGAAAAAACAAAAGAGAGGAATCAAGCGGGAGTAAGTCAAGGTCAATATTTTGTTTAGGTTTAAGGAGTATATTGGGAGGAAGTTTTCTGAGTTAGCAAGCAAACGGAGAGTGTATGCTGCCCAAAGAAACATCATTGTACATAGTGCTCTATATACGGGGAAGACAGCTAAACATGTGATTCCAAGTGTACACATCATTTAAACTTTAAATGCCCTAGCGTGTTGTGGACTTGGACAACCCGCTTAAACCTTGGTACAGTGTCTGTACGCTGCACAAGGTGATTTGGTGCAAAAAAAGAAAAGGTCTCATTTAAAGATCTTCACTCACTATTCTGTAAATAGAAGTTTTTCTCACTCATTCAGTAAAAATTAGTTATTTGGCACTGGCTGAGATTATCTAACCAAAGCACAATCCTAATTATATTGTTTTGTCACCTGATCAAGTCCAAGTGTATGTTGTGCTTGTTTGTGAATGTAACTATTGTAGTGTATGCATTATATGTGTAAGCAAAGCAGAGTGATGAAGGCCTGTGGTCTCCATTCTGGATGTCCCAGGCCTGTTTCCGTGCACAAGTTGGGGTGAAGTTGTTTACCCAGACAGTTGATATGTACCAGGATGCAGGAGGGTGGAGACCTAGACAGTGAAGTGAGGACAAAGGAGAAAAGTCTCCTATAGAAATGTAATTACACGTTGGGGGTGCAGGGGGTTGCAGTCTGTTGTTCAGAGTTAGAAGGGTCCTTTATGTGAGCTCTACCTTGTATCTCTTTCTTAATCGCTGTCTTGGTGGCTGTTCATAGACAGGGTAGATAGTTTCACACCTCTTTGTGCCTCTGTTGTGGGTGCTTCAGGTTGGAGACCACCCTGCGACTACCCTGCTGTGAGGGAGCATCACCTTAAACAAAGGCTGTGTCTATAGGCCTGCAAAGAGAGTACTTGAAAAAGAAGTCACCCCAAACCAGTTTTTTCTGCTCCTCTTGCCTGATCCTTTTAAAATACCAGGTTCCATCACACCTCAAAACAAAAAATGCATCTTGGTCTCGAATCCCAACACCTTAATGTGCACAGCAGTCCCACTGGCACTACATCTTGCTATGTGGCACAAAAAATGCCATCCCGCAGTCCCTCTTTCCATACACTCTGCACCCCAGCAAGGCTGCCACACAAACCACCACACCTCACTCCCTCCATTTGAGAAGCAAAAGGTTCCTGCAAACACCAATCCTCATTTCAAACTATGGCAATAATCCCCTTTATTGTGGTTGGCAGACTATCTATCAATTGCTTGCTGCATCTCTGAAGGTGATTCCTGCTTCAGAGGGTTACTGGTATCTCTCAGTTCATTCTCTGTGATTTTAAACGTGTACACAGCTGTCGATTTATGTGCTCTGTGTACTTTACTGCTTCTGCCCATCTCTCTTTAGAATATTAAGTGGCATCAATGTCCTGCAAATTGCTCATTACCTTCCAGGGGCGGTTCTTGCATTTTTGATCACTGGACATCGCTATGATGCCTTCGCCATATCAAAGCTTGTACTTATAGTACGTTAATAATACTACAGTTATTGCTGGCTGAGCAGTTGCCAATGACCAACTTCTTTTAATGTGTAAAATTCATAAGGAACAATACCCAAACATTAGTATGGTGCTCATTGTATCAGGAAAAAACACAGAAAAATAGACGCTGACAAAGCCAATGTCTCACCTTGCTGACCTAATTGCTTGGCAGCATCAGCATTAAAAAAAAGCGCTGTGATGTGGCCACATCATTCTGCAGGCAGGTGCTTGTATGATGACCAATGCACAAGCATGCCTCACCACTATGGAGAGAACAGTGTGTAATTTTTCTTTATTTAGCAGTCTAAGTTGGTGGATGCCACTTACATTGAAAAATATATATTTTGTTTGTTTGTATGAAATAGTTTTCAAATAGTGGAGCAGTGCTTGATTCTTCCATGAGTCACAGTAGTAATGAGGGATACCGTCCACATCAAGCAAAAATTAACAGTTGCCCCTCCCCGAAAATGATGTCACTTTATTACCGGGATTTCTGGGTGATGGCAGTAACGTCACTTCATGGGGTCTTGTTGACTGTGTTGGGTAACATATGTTGTAACATAACCCTGGACACATGCTAGTCACGTGCTCATGGTTAGGGCTATGTGGCAGCCCTCAATGAGCCAGAGCCCCTGGAGATCCGGTGACCATGATGTAATGTTGAGGACTATGCCCCTTTTTGGGTGCTTAAAATACATATAAGGAGCACCTAAGCAGCCTATGCCAAACACAGGAGCCATGCTCCAGAAAGAGATTGCTCAGTCATGAAGAGATACAGTCACCTCATCAAAAAGAAGCCCTCTAATGGGAAACACTATCATTAGATATCATTGTAGCCTGACACGAGCAACAATGGAGCAGAATATGCAGCAGAGTGACCATAAAGAGGGTGGTTGCGATGTCACTGGTTTTGATGAGTAGGTCTGCAGGCGGTTGGAAACGCTCAGCCTCAAGGATTTGCGGTAACTTATATTCCCTTTTAAGGGCTCCATCAGTGGCTGCGAAGCCTCGAGTAGCAAAGCAAATGCTGGAAATAATTTTTATCGATATGGAAGATGGTGATCAATCTATAACCACTTCTAACTTACTGGTCTACGAAAATAAGGGGTTTCTTGAGGAACCGGCTCCGGAGACTAGAATCGTGCAAGAGCCGTGTGCAAACTCTGACGCCGGTTATGCCTCTATGGACCTCAGCGACTCCTAAGATTTGAGAGCCGCCGCCAAGTCCCATGGAAACGGCGAGGTTAGTAAAAATCATTATAGATGAGGAGGAGGAGCTTAGCGCGCATCCAAGATGGTCGCGTGAGCTGAGAGCTCCCGAAACCCTTGCCGCCTCCAACATCTATCCTGTCACGGATCCTGTTTCTTACTACGGGTTATTGTAGCTGAGACTCTCCTGACCTACATGGCCTTTTTCAAAATTTGAATCGGATGCCGGACACCTGAAATACTCCGTCCTGAAGCCTGAAAGCCTGCACCGTGAGTCATCCAGGGACTTGGGCATCCGAAACACCCCGAGAGTAGTTGAACAACAACGGCGTATGGAAGGAGATAGCTACCCGGGGTCTACTTTCGGTTTCGTTTTTTCCTGCCTAAGACGGCTGGGAGACGACTGTCCCTTGATCTAGCTGGCCCATATGCTCACTTGCTTAATTGCTCTTCACCGGCGCCCAGCAGTTTGATTTTTCGCTGTTTCTCTCCGTGTGGAGTCATTTTCACCAAGTCCCAAAAGCCCCCATGGGGCGCGCAGCCCACCATGGCGGGCAAGTCCGACAGCGACAAGCGGACGACCAAGAACACGTCTCGGGGTGGCATTACTCAAACCACCATTATGGACCGATTTGCGCACCACAAGGGTTCACCCAGCGGAACTGGCAAAACTTCGGAGGACCTTGTGGTGGCCCCCCTGAAACGGAGGAGCTGACCCTTCGAGATGTGATGGGCGCCATTGCGAGCATGAAGTCATCCATGGGCCAACAATATGAAACTTTGGCCGCCAAGATTGACACTGTGGCTGTGGATGTCAGTTTGATTAGGGCGGACTTGGCTAAGACTAACGAGAGAGTCAAGTCGCTGGATATCAAAGCTGCCAGTCTCGCCACCAACGTTTCCGATCTCCAGACCGAGGTCCGGACCCTTCGAACCTCGAGTGAACAGGTTGCCCGCCGGCTCGAGGATTTTGAAAGTCGCGCTAGGCGCAATAATGTTCGCATAGTCGGAGTTCCGGAGTCCTCAGCCGATCAATCGACGGATCTCCTTGTGGAAGACCTGATCCTAAACCATCTCGCCCCTAAGGGCCTCAGTAACTTTTTTGCTGTGGAGGGTGCCCATAGAGTTCCGGGCGGAAGACGCAAACAGGGTGCTACACCACGACCCATAAGTGCGAGGATCTTCAATTTCAGGGACAGGGACGCCTTTTTACAGGCCTCGAGGACCAACGGCCCCACCAAATTTGAGAATGCGTCCATCAGCTTCTACCCTGACTTCACTCAATCGGTGCAGAAACAGAGACTGAGATTTACCGGGGTGAAGCGTAGACTGAGAGACCTGGGCATGAAGTATGCCATGCTCTTCCCTGCCCGACTGCGTATGAACATAATGAGCGTGTGCTATTTTTTGATATGCCAGAGGTGGTTAGTGACTGGTTGGACACTTTATCGACGCAACGGGACAATGCGGAGCAATCCAAAGGCGCAGAGGGAGGCCAAGAGGACCAGGAGGAGTAATGACACCGGCGTGTGTAACTACCGTACCGTGTTGCGGTGGATCGTTTTCTTTTTGGGTCAATGACACTTTCACGAGACAAACCCTGGGGCGGCGGGGAGTTTGGGACTTTTCCTCCTCCTGGGGTGTTCCTTTTTCTTCCTGTAGGTTGGTTTTCTAGGGTAGGGCGACAGGCACTCTGCAACTTGGGGTGGTTTTTTGTATTATCGCAGGGGTGCAGGGTGGGGGGATGTGTGTATGGGACATTTTGGGGGAGGGGGGTTCTTTCTTTCTGTTTGAATTGTTTCAGAGGCTAAGCATTGTTCCATATTGTGATCTGTGTTTCCTTCACGGGGTTTGGGGGACCCTGCCACCACTTATGGGATGGGGGATAGGGGGTTGAGAGTTTTGAGTTGGAATGTCAACGACTTGGGGGACAAGATAAAATGGGGGATTGTACTTCAATACTTGAAACGCCATTCCCCCGATATTGTATTATTGCAAGAAACGCACTTGGTGGGGAACACGTTCCATGCTATGAACCGGAGGGGCTACAGATTGGTTGCACACTCAGGGTTCACCTCGGGATCCAGAGGGACCGGTGTTATGGTCCGAAATTCCCTCTCCTTGGAGATTGATGACACGGTATTGGACGATAGGGGACGATATGCGGCCATTATTGGAAGGTGGGAGGGGAAGGCGATCTCCATCCTTTCAATATACGTTCCCCCGGGTTTACAGACCACCACGTTTTCCGACCTGGGGAAACTGGTGTTGGGGCTTCCTGAGGGGATCTTGGTGGTTGGAGGAGACTTCAACTCTGTTGTTAGCGGCTCGGAGGATCGTCATCCTCCCAGAGCTCTCACGCAGTCGCAGTCCGGCCTTGGTGGCTTCTTGGAAACGTTTGGTATGGTCGATTGTTGGCGGATGCTTCACCCCGGGCAGGCTCAGTCCACCTTCCACTATGGGACACATGGGAGCTTGGCTAGACTTGATTACATACTCATGCCTGCAGCCCAGGCTGTATCGGTGAGAGAGGTCCGACATTTGCCCAGAGGCATCTCGGATCACTCCCCGCTATGGATACTCATTGATCTCCATCTGGGTACCGGGGGCCGGGTCGCCCCGATCAATCCCTGGCATCTCCGTCTTCCGGAGACCAGGGCTGGGGTGGTTAAGGCTATTGACCAATACTTTGCCGAAAATGGGGGATCGGTGTCTTCTTCTGTGTCCCTGTGGGAAGCTTTTAAAACTGTTATTCGGGGTCAGACGCTATCGCTGATTGCCGGTTCTAAGAAACGCCACAATGAAGAGGTTGAGCAGTTAAAATCTGACATTGTTGCTTTAGCGGCAGATCTTGAATCTGGGGTCACATGAGATAAGGTACATGTTTTGCAACTGAAACAGTCTGACTATAAAGCCTTGGTTGCGAATGCTGCGAAAGCCATGAGTCGGGAGCAACAGGGCCGTTTGTATGATGTGGGCGACAAGGCGGGGAAGTTGATTGCATGGCTGGACAAGAAAGAAAGACTGAATCGAGTGGTGCCGGTTATTGAACGAGTGGATGGTGTACGTGTGATGGATCCACTGGAGATCGTGGAAGAGTTTGCTTGTCACTTCCGAGCGGTGTACGCGCCGGTCTCTGACCGGCCGGAGGAGGACTCACATCTTTTGCTCAGGGATATCTCTTTACCTAGCTTGTCCGAATCTGACAGAGAGCTTATGGAGGCGGAATTTTCCACCAATGAAGTAGCACTCGCTATTCCCTCCATTCGCTCCGGAAAAGCTACAGGCCCGAACGGCATACCTATCGAGCTGTACAAGTTGAGTCCGAACAAAATGGCGCCGTACCTTCGCTCGATGTTCTTAGAGTCCAGGGAGAAGGGTTCACTCCCCCGAGACCAGAGATTGGCATCTATCGCCGTAATACATAAAGAAGGGAAACCCCGCGAGTTGTGTACTTCCTATAGACCCATTTCACTTCTTAATGCTGAACCCAAGATCCTGGCAAAATTGTTAGCGAATCGACTGATTAAAGTGATTGGGGACTTGTTGCACCCAGATCAGTCTGGCTTTATTCCGACCCGCAACACTGTGTTGAATTTACGTCGTCTACACGGCGTTCTGGCGAGGGCAGAGACATTACGTGAGCCGGCCATTTTGGTTTCTCTGGATGCCACCATGGCATTTGATACAGTGGAATGGCCGTACCTATGGGTGGCTCTGACGAAGTTTGGCTTCGGACCGGTATTCATTAGCTGGGTCCGGCTACTTTATGAAGAGCCCCTGGCTCAGGTGGTCGTTAATGGTAGGGTTTCGGCTTCTTTTGTCCTCGGGAGGAGTACGCGACAAGGGTGCCCCCTGTCCCCGCTGCTCTTTGCCTTGGCTTTGAAACCCCTGGCCGCTTGGTTGCGGTGGGAACCGTCACTTAAGGATATCAGGTGGACCCCTGACTTTGAAGACCGCATCTCATTGTATGCGGACGACATTCTCCTTTATCTCACTTCCCCTCAGAAATCTCTGGGGGTACTGTTCGATGTCCTTAGTTTCTTTGGTAGAAACTCTGGTCTAGTGATCAACTGGAGTAAGTCCTGTTTTTACTCGCTCACGGACGATACGCCACTCGTGCCGCGCAACTGCCCGATACAAATCTCACCTTCCGGATTCCAGTATTTAGGTATATATGTCTCGCGTGATCCTGCAATCAGGTATCAGCGCAACTTGCTCTCCCCGCTTCTTCGTTTGAAGACTGATGTGAAAGCTTGGTGTAGGCTGCAGCTGTCCCTGGTGGGCAGCGCAGCTCTCTTCAAAATGATGTCCCTCGCTAGATTTTTGTATGCACTCCAAAACACTCTTGACCTTGCGCCTACCCACTATTTCCACGAGATCGAGAGCCTCCAAAGAAAGTTGTTGTGGACCGGACGTCCCGGATTGCCTTGGCTAAGCTCACGCTGCCTTGATACGATGGCGGCATAGCGTTGCCTGATATCAGGCGCTACTACTGGGCCTCTCAATTGAGCTCGGTTAATCATGCAATGATTGGCCCAGTTTCTAACCCGGCCTTTGCTATGGATAAATGGATGCTTCCGGGCGGGGATTACTACAGGGCACTTTATTCCAAGCGGTCAGATACGACGTTAACGGGGCCCACCAAGGTAGCGGTGCGGATCTGGTATAACGCTAATGCAGCTATGGGCTGGTCAGACACTATCACTTGAGCGACTCCACTCTATGTCTCCGAGAGGTTAGGCAATTTGTGGACTACCAAGGGCTTTGAGAAATGGGACCTCATTGGTATCAGCAAGGTGCGGGATCTTTGGCGGAAAGACAGGATAAAGACTTTTGATGAGCTACAAATTGAATATAAACTTAGCGATCGAGAATACTTCCGGTACCTACAGATCCGACATGCCATCTGCTCGGTCTTCCCGACCGGCACTCTTGTTCCGGAATCCTCACCCCTGGAGGACAGAGTGCTCGACGGCCATGTCCCGGTCAGTACGATCTCTCTTATATATAAGAAATTGATAAATGACCGGACAGACCTTCTTCTACAGCTCCGTGAGGCCTGGACCGGCGATGGATTGGAACTTGACGATGAGGATTGGCAGGCAGCGATATCCTCCCCGAAGGAGGTGGCAATCCCGGCCCGTCTGCGACTGGTGCAATTAAAAATCCTACACCGAGTGTATGTGACGGGCCCTCGATTGTTACGTATGGGATACTCTTTGAATGGATTGTGTAAGCGTGGGTGTGGAATTATGGGTACCTTCCTACATATTTTGTGGGAATGTCCAGCGGTGGTGTCCTTTTGGAACCGTGTTCATGGCGTCATGGAAGAAGTGACGGGTGTTTCGATCTTGCCTGAGGCTCGAAGGTGTCTTCTGAATGTGTGGGAGCCCAACGACTACAATGTGGCTCAGACACAATGGGCCACTTTAGGGAATATGGTCGCCAAGCGTGATATTGCACAACTGTGGGGATCATCGAGGGCACCTAGTCTGTCAGCCTGGTCAAGAAACATGGACTGGTGCATGTTTCGAGAAAAAACGGGCCAAGAAGTGGGGGAGGGTATGGAATCAGTGGAACCAGTACCGTGGAGAGATCGGTACTCCCCCCTTTGTGAATCCACCGGAGGTGTTGCACTCCCCTTAGCCAGATGTTCCTTCTGGTCTTGACTTTCATCAATATACTGCTTGCTTGCTCTCTTCCCCCTTCCACCCCCCCTTGCTTTCCCTATAGCTTTTTAGCTTCAATTGTTGCTGTGTGAGATCCTTAGATGCGGTTCTCCCTCTCCCGAAGGATCACTTGTGTATAAGCTTCTTGTTTTGCCTCAACAGTTATTTACATTTTTCCTTTTTTTATTGGTTTGTTTGGTTTTCCTAAAAAACATAAAAGAAAAAGACCTTATTTCTCCTGTGATTAAAAATACATGGCTGCGACATGTTTGCTTAATTGCCGCCGGACCCCCGGGTTGTCGGCTGAAGTGCTGTGTAACTGACTCATCCTGTATACTTGCTGACAATGGTGACAGCCGACTCGGGGTGGCTGTATGCTTGCTACTGTATAACCATACTTGTCAATAAAGGTTTTAAAAAAGAAAAATCACTATAGATGCTTACTTATATATTTTATTTTTAACTAATAGTCTGTCTTTCTTTTTTGAACGGTAGAAAACATCCGCAAAAAGAGCTGTGGTAGAGGGAACCCCGCCAAAGGACAACCTGAACATTTTTACTACTTTTGCTTTTCAAGACAGACTGAAAGTTCCACAAAGAGCCGCGTAAGAAATGTGTTTGTACCTATAATAGTGCAGATTTCGAAAAGGAAGCTCCAGGCGTACCCTATGATGCCATATGGCCTGTTAAAGGTTTAGCTGCGTTTGTTTTGAACGCATGTGTCAAACGTGACTATCACAACATCTGTTATGGCCATAAAATTAATGATCCGCAGCAGGAGGCTCATGAGTGTCTATAAGTATCATACCCTTCAATGAACGTCCATAATATATGTAGCTTGTGAGAGCCACACAAAGCATATAAACTGTTGAGGTTGGGGTATGGCTTGCCAGAGGAAAAGAAATATGCCCATACTGATATAATTAAGGTCTTGTCGACCGGGCACAATGGGATCCAATGTTCAAGTGAGCCAAGCTCCAAACTGTTGTATGCAAGATTAGTATACATATTTTGTTAGACTGTTGGCAGAAAGGACTACAGAAAGCCTTAGGTGAAATATAATATTTCATTTTTTTTTTAATTGAAGAGTCAACTCTTTAGCCCCCCTAAATCTGTTTAAAAAATGATGAGTACCCCAGAAGCGTGTCATTATTGTATTATTTAATGTAACACACTTACTCAGTTTTAGGACAAGCATTAGAATGTGGATGGGCAAGATGCTTCTGAATTATGTCCAGGATGCCTTTGTATTGCCAGATTGGTCGCTTAAAGAAAGAATAGCTGAAATTCAGCCTGTAACTGTGCTATATGAAGATTAGTGAGCCTCCCACAGCGATGCAGTGTGGCAGTCCTACATGCATAGCCAAAAGATGTATCAATGCATGGCTACCTACAACGGATAAGTACTGGAGCTCATGCAAATGCAGTATGAGGCACTCAATACTATCACCAAAGACCAACTTACGTATCGCCTTAAACCTTCTGACAGAAGATTATTTCAGAAATAAAGATTGTGTATTGTGAGACAGAGAATGTTATGGTCTTTTGAATGCTGTCTGTATCCTGAGTATACAAAGATAAAGGGAGGGGTGAGTGGGAACTCCTGTTTAGAGCCGTTGAGTTTATCGCTGTAAAAATATCAAAACTTGTGATGCTGAGGCAAATTATTTGCTGGGCCCCTAGTAATGTATGTAGCATTAGTCATATTACATAAACATAGTTAAAAGTCTGCAAACTGTCCCACAACAATGGCAAGATGTGTTCCATGAAAGTGTAAAGTATGCCCTATTTATGTGTTGCTAACATTCTTCATTTTTAATAAAATGCGCTTACAAAAAACCATTGTCTTTTATTTCATGGAATAACATGTTGAGGAACAGGTTAAGGAAGCTTTATTAAGATGAAAGCAGGGTTGGAAGCTCCTCTTGTCTGTTTAGAAGGGCTGTAGTTGAAAATGAGCCGGTAAACAGAGTGCAGGTGAAGCCCTGGTTGTCTGGGGAAGAGACGTGTTCACTCCACAAGCCAGCTAGAAGGCATTTTATGAGGAGAATGACCATTGTTAATGCACAGCTAGATTATCAATGGCAGGCTGACATAATCAGTTTTCATGATCTGGCCAAGCATAATAACGGAGCTCGATATATATTAACAGTAGAAGATGTATTGTCCAAGTACACGTTTGCAGAAGCACTAAGCGATAAAAGTGGTACTAGTGTCACCACGGCCTTTAAAGCCATCTTCAGGAAAGGGCTAACCCCACAAAAACTGCAAACAGATGCCAGAAACTAAATTTTAAACAATTTGTTTCAGAAATTATTAAAACAGCATTCTATTCTTCATTTTATAACACACACAGAAGTGAAAGCTGCTGTAATAGAGCATTTTAACAGAAGTATACAATCTTAGATGAGGAGATATTTCATGGCCTACCACACCTACTAATATGTGGATGTTATACACACATGTATAGATAGTTATAGCACCAGTTATCTATGAGCCATCACAACGTCTTCCTTAGAGGTAACAAGAACAGTGTATAGTAGCCATTTCACTGCCAATGTAAAGAAGCCTCTTTTAAAAGAAGTTGATCCTGTTAGGGTTTCAAAGTTGAGAGGAGCCTTTACGAAGGACTACCAGCAGACTTTTAAAAATTGAATATTTATAAGGGAGAGTATGGAGCTTAAAGAAGGAATATATATTTACAGGTTAAAGGACTACAATGGTGATACGGTGTCAGGTGCCTTTTACAATAAATAGTTACAAAAGGTATCAGACGACCCACACAGATTGTACAGGGTTGAAATGATTCTGATAGGGAAAGGTAGTGGGGGTGCTGGCCACCTCCCTGCAGGGTGTGTGAGTATGGGAGCTCACTGAAGGCGACAATATGGAGACAACATTGTTTTATATTATTTTGCTATCCAACTCCTCGAATAACATGTTCCCCGACAACCATACTTATAATTAGAGCGTGAAACTGACTAAACCTGAGGACATAAAAGGGGACTGGGAGGTAGCCCTAACTTGATTTTCATCTAGTGTTAGATAACGTTAGAAGGCAGGTGTTTCTTAAAGCTCCAAATCATGATACAGAGTTTAGCTGTCTGGATAAATTAAGAAGAGTTTTAGGAACAGTACAACATATAAAAAGCCAGGTAGAGTCTGACATTACGTTATTACGATATTGTTCTATACACTATACGTTTATAGTGGCATTAAAGAGCCACAGAGGATCAGGGATAGTTATTCACCATTGTTAAGATGGGTCCAGGTGAAGGGGGAAAATAACACAGTGATTGGGAGTCAATATATCAAACCTGACTACATAGCAATTTCTAAAAAATATTTTGACACTATGTGGTTTATAATCTGTGAAGATCAATCTGAGCCGGTGTCCCTTAAAGACTTGAAACTGATTGTTAAACTTCATTTAAGACTGCAACATAACAGCGAATAGTAAGAATACATCATAATGATCATGAAAACATACAGCGACCCCGCTCTGTACAGGGACTATACAGACACCAGGCTAGATATGGAAGGCCACCATTCTTTCAAGAGGCGTGGTTATGCAGGGGACTTGCATGTTTTTTTCCACAGTTTGTTTAAAAGAGCTATTCCTTCTTATGAAGAGGCTAGGAAATAGCAGAACCCCAAATTAAAGCGATGGGCACGTACACTGCACAGGATGTGGTGGGATTTGTGACTTGTGCTGTAGCTGAACGCATGAACAAATAATCCCAAGAAGGCGTGTGTACAGGGCAGGCACAAGTATTAAAAGAAAGTGAAGGTCTTTTGGGCATAGCGATTAGCCGGCTCCCTATAACAAAAGATGATGCTCTTCCAAAAGTGCTCACAAAAGAAGTGGTGGAAGAGAGCCTCGAAGAACAAGGGAACATCCGCTAGCGTAAATATTTTTTTAAAACACAAAAACCTAAAACATATAACCTAGTCAAATTAGTTAAAAAAATGGGCTAACCTAGAACTAATTGCAATACAATTTCTGTGAGTGGATTCTTAGTGAAAATTTTCCGTAGAAAACAATGGTGAACAGTCTACCACTCTATCATGACGCATTATTCCAATATGGCGGATTTTTCAAAATGGCTGCCCATTATATGAGATATAGGGTATAACTGTTTATATGCCCATGTGATGTGTGATATAATTTTATATGTTTTTAGGGATGGAAAAGTAAAAATAACATCAAAAATTGTTTCTGATGACCATAATATCAAATTGGGATTAATACAATAAAAACGATAATTATATGTGAATATGCAAGACATAGTTTTGAAATTATTTTTTATTTACATTTTTTTAACTTCATTTGAAAAGGATAAACAATTTTCAACTAGATAATATAGCACTTATCAATATGACACTGACAAATGAAAATTGTTAAAGAGATATATTCAAACAGCACTCCTTAGAATAAGAATAGTATGATTTCAATCATCGTCCATGTCCAATTCCATGGAATTGCAACAGCTTATTCCTCGATAATCTGTGCACGCATCTGTGCACACTATTCCCTGTCTTTTGCATATACATTGCAAAGTCGTACATTGACTCTTGATACAGCGACATTTCACAAATTTTAATAAATGATCTGGTGCTTGACTCATTCTAATGGGAGCCAATCTTCCATCTTTCACTTCAAATCCCCACTGTAATGGATCCATATGAATACCCATCCACTGCTGCACCTGATGATATACTCTGAGCGAATGAAATTTGCAGGCATCCTCTGTAGGAGGCAAGACTTCCGGTTTCACATGTATTGCTGATTTTGTTGCCTTTGAAGTGAAAGTTCGAAGTCTCATATCATGTAGTGTGCTGGCTCCTGTTATTCCTTCATACAACGATATAATAGCATGAAGACCAGCATTTTCAATTTCTTCTGTTGATTTTTGTGAAGTTTGGAATACGGCAGCACTTTCTCTGAAGCTGCCGGATTTTCTTAGCAACTTTATGGAGTCTTGTTTTCCCAATCCAAATGGTTTGGAGGTGGTATCACATCCTAATACAGTGTGAGCAAATAAGTTGTGAGATCAGACATCATTACCTAAAGCTTTGCATAATTGCCTGTCCTATAGAAGCTACTTTTCTCTCTCTGTTGGTTTTATCAGTAACAAAAACTGATAATAAGAGCCTTAACAAATCAGGAATATAGCTCACATTATAGTAAACACTACTCATGTTTTTAATGGGTGGATATATTTCTGGTTCTACAGGGATGTCTTTATTATAATTTCTTATTATTTCAGCAGCTGCCATAAGGAGATTGTTTTGATCCTCTTCAACATCTTCATGGCTATGACTGTGGTACTCTTGCAATACATGAGCAGCTGTACTTTTAAAAGTAACAACATCAGCAGTCCCTGCAACTGTTCCTATGAAGATTACATCTTCAAAATGCTCTTTGAGGTTTTGTTTCATATACTTTGAACTGTATGGTTCCCTATCTTCTGGCAGTAATTCTTGCATTTTATTAACAAGTTCTTTAACAGTAGTTTGTTCTTCATCATTTTCCTCCTTGTATTTAACTACTTGAAGAAAAGTTTCCTGGTGAACTGAGTCCTCTGGTTGACCTGAAGATATTGGAGGTTTATCAGAGAACTGCCCGAGAATGAATTTTCCAGTATAAAAATTGACGTAACACTGTTGTAGCATGCATCTACAGCATGTAAATCAGACACATTTTGGATACGTCTCTTAACTTTGTCTGCCCATTCATCATTGCGTTTGTTGCATTTTTGTAAAACTAATGATTTGAATTCAACTGTTCGTGCATTAAATCACACATTTTTTTCCTCTCCCTGAAGTATAAACGTAACTCAGTACCACAGCAAAAAACTATTTTTTCTAAAATCAAACGGGGTTTCACACGACCGTAGAAGACGAGAAGTTGTGGGATCTGATTCTTTCTCCTTGAACGGAGTTTTCAAGTTAACAAAACGTGCTCTACATTTCTTGTGAACTTTCTGCCCAACACAAATGTTAAACTTAGATATTTTTCTCTCCTTGCATGTTTTTTGAATTCCAGTCACTCCTCTTTCAGTGAGTACAGATACATCGTCATCTTCTTGAAGCACCACATCACAAATGAAACACTTTTCTATGTCCATTTTCACTGTATCTCACAGCAACTCGCAAGAACCTGTAACACATAAATGTAACAATTTTGATTAACAAAAAAACAAATAATAACAACAAAGTTACAAAACAAAACACAAACAAGAGCAATTTTTTTATTTCAAAAGTTAATTGTAATATTTACATTCATTCACACTTTGTCATATAAGTCAATTAAAAAATTATACAAACTTTGTCTATCTGACATATTCCGCGAATATTTGATATAATGGACATCAGAAACAATTTTTGCTGTTATTTTTTACTTTCCCGTCCCTAAAAACATATAAAAAGATACCACACATGGGCATATAAACAGTTATACCCTATATCTCAAATAATGGGCAGCCATTTTGAAAAATGTGCCATATTGGATTAAGGTGTCATGATAGAGTGGTAGACTTTTCACCATCGTTTTCTATGGAAAAATTTCAATAACAATCCACTCACAGAAATTGTATTTCAATTAGTTCTAGGTTACGCAACAAATTGACTAGTCTAATAGCCAACTACTAACAGATATGAAAGCTATTAAAGCTACACAGGAGAAATGGCTGATCAACTGCATGAACGACTGGAAGCAGTCTGTGTACATTTTGGGGGCATCTCCTCCTGAGTCAGTGAAATGTAGCAAAAAGTGTCTGATTGCGAGGATAAGGTTCATAGCCTGCAAAATAGTAATGAGCATCTCGAGAAGGAGGTTGGGTAGCTGAAAGAAAAGCAAGAATCAATGGAAAACTATGCAAGGTGCCCCAATCTCCGGATCACAGAAATCCTGGAAAATAGTGAGGATGCTGGTGGGTGTATGAAATTGGTAGGAAATTTGATCCAAACCTTGGTAATTCCTGGATTTGACTGGGACTTAACAATTATTCAAGCCAATCATGTTCCGGCTCATATCAGCAGTCAGGACAATTATCCTCACATTATGGTAGTACATTTTTCTGATTTTAGAATTAAAGAAAGGAGAGGCGCGCGATCGGCGATTCAAGATGGCCGCGCCTTAGGGAGCTCCGATGTGACGAGCGGCGCTCGAAAATCGGAAGTCGATATCTTGACGGCGGTTCCTGGTTTCTTTTGCGGACTCCAGCGTCGGAACCATCATGCTACCCCTGGATGTATTTTCACTTGCCAAATTGGCTGTTTTTTACTCCTCCTCTGAGGCGGCCGCCATTTTGTTTTCTTCAAATGCAGCGTTTTTTTTCTTTTCCTTCTCTTATAAATATTGTTGATGCTGGACGCTTGCTGCATCTCTATTTTGATCTACATTTGATATATGTAGCTGCTACTGCTGTTTGGGTCTCAAGATGTGTTATTGTCCTCGCTGAACCATTTTTTTTCTCTCCTGCTGTCGGCTGCCTGCACCTGCTGTACTCCTTGACTGGATTTTGTTTTAGTTTTCATATCTCTTCGAATCTGGAGTACTCAGTCACCTTTTTTTTAAAATCATATTCTCTTTGTTGCAATGTTGACTCCTTGGCATTAGTCTCATTGGTGTTATTTTTGGTGGCATTTTCCATTTTTGGTTCCTAGTGCTCCTTTCTCCTCAATAAGTGAGCTTCTTATTCACAATGGAACCCTCTCATCATTCTAAGGCACACAGCAACGCCTCCAACTTACGCAAAGTTCCCACAACTGGCAAGCGTCTTAAAAAGGACCCTCCATCTCCTTCTAAATCTCCGCTTCCTGTCACATTTGAAGACATTATGGAGGAATTACGTCTTATTCACCCTTTTATGACAGACACAGCCATGACTCTACAAAGGTTGGACGATAAATGGTCCAGGTTGGATATGAAGCTACCGGATGTGGAACAGAAAGTTAGTGACGCTCAGGATGTTTCTGCCAAGGTTGCCAATCTGATTAAGGAAGTCGACCAACTTAAGAAAACTTCAGAGAATTTGGAAAATCGCACTCGATGCAATAATCTCTGAATTTACGGAATTCTGGAAAATTCTGAAGGAACAGACATCATCCAATTTTTGAAAACTCATGTCCTTCCTATTACTGATATTCCTAAGCATTTAGATGTAAACATCCAAAGGGCTCATCGTCTGGGGTCGAAGACCTCCTCCTCTTCTACTTCAAAGCCCAGAGGGATCATTGCGTATTTTTTTATTGTATTCAGATCTCATGACAATCCTTCAAAATGCCAAGCAATTATTATGGTCCGGCCATAAAGTCGTTTTTACTCAGGATGTTTCCAAAGCAACTGCTGCTCGATGGAAAGAATTCCTGGACTTGAGACCTACTCTTCGCTCAATGAATGCCAGATATGGCCTTATACACCCATGATTCTTCAAAGTAACCTATAAGGAACGCTCTTTTAGCTTTGATGATCTGGCTGAACTTCGCAAATTCATCCATACCCACAAAGAAGATCATATGGAACTCAGCAAACCCTAGTTCTTGTGTAGTTTATTTATTGTCTCTTCTGTTTATATATCGATTTTCCTCACTTTTCTTCCAGTGTTACTACTCTTTTATTATTTCCTCATATTATAGGTTCCCCTTCTGAAATTATACTGCGTCACTCCCTTCTTCGTGCTATCCTGATGTTTGTATCTACCAACCCAGCCCGCTTCCTTCCTTCTCAATGGTAAGTCGCCTTCGTATGTTATTCTTAGTTGCAACTAGTCATTGGTTTTCTCTTTCTGTACTTGTTTTTGTTTTTTCCCTCTCATTATGACTATTGTGACTTCTTCTTCTTTCTCTTAATTTTGTCTCCTGCTCATGCGGTAGTCTGTTTTTCGCCACCCACCTCTCACTTTATTGCTTTTTTTTTCTTCATGTTGATTGTGACTGAAACCTTGTGGCTATTTGTCATCTCTTTTTTGTTTTCATTTTTTGAGGGTTATTTTCCCTCTCTTTCCTTTTCTCTTCTTTCTCTGTTTCCCCTTTATTCTTTTCTTCTTCCCTCTCCTATGCTTTCTCTGTATTCTTGATTCTGTCTCATGCTCTTCCCATTATCTCCTCCTGTATCTTTTTTGGAACCCTCTTATTGCCTACTTCCTTCCAGTTTCTTTTGGTGCGTTTACAGACAGAGTGTTATTTCCCTATCCTTTTCTCTTTTGCTTACTTTGGCTTTTTCATTCACTCTTTCCTGCTTTTTTTTTCGCTCTCTCCTCTACTTTCCACTTTTTTTTCTCTCAGGTTTTTCACACTTCTCTTTACTTTTTCCATTTCCTTTTGAATGAAAGGTCTTCGAATAATCTCCTGGAATGTTAAAGGACTTCGAAATCCTATCAAAAAACAATGTGTCCTTTCTCACCTAGCGAGATTGAAATGTCAGATTGCTCTCTTTCAAGAAACGCATTTAACTTTACAGGATTTGTCCTCATTGCGCAAACAATGGGTTGGAGCAGCTTTCTGCTCCCCAGCTGTTCATAACAAAAATGGTGTCATTATCTTGTTTCACAAGTCGTTATCTGTTCAAGTGTTGTATGAATCACAGGATATGGATGGTAGATGGTTGTTTTTGGAATGTACTGTTAACAATGTTAAGCTTTCTTTTTGCAATGTTTATGGACCGACTGATGTAGATACTACATTTTGGAATGATTTTTCTTCCCTCCTTTCCTCTCACGCCTCTGAGGATCTAATTGTGGAGGGTGATTGTAATCAGCTAATGGATCCTTTTTTAGACAAGAAATCGAAAACTAAGTACATTCCCACTAAAATGCAGAAGTCTTTTCATAAAGCAATTTCCTCCAGAGGCCTTATTGAGAATATCTCACCCTAACTCTCTTGAGTTCTCCTTTTTTTCCCCGGTACATGCCTCACATTCACGTATTGACTACATTTTTCTCACCCAACATCATTTTCAGTTCATGACTAATTCAGATATAGGTTCTATCCTTATTTCCGATCATGCCCCTATTATCCTGGATATCGATTATCCCTCTCCTATTCCCTTTTCCAAACGCTGGCGCTTCAATAATTCTCTCTTTCTTGACCCTTTATTTGTAGAGCATTTTTCTCTGTTCATGACAGAATTTTTTCACACTAATCTTCACTCCGCCTCTGAATTTCACTTTGTCTGGGACGCCTTTAAGGCCGCTGCTAGAGGTTGCATTATTGATTTTGTGTCTCGTAAGAAAAGAAAGCCATAGCCCAATCCACCCAATTTCTTAAACAAATTAAGCATTTGGAGCATTTATATTTCACTACTAACTCACCTGATACACTGTCCTCTCTTATTCAAGCCAAAATGCAATTTAGCAAACATTCATGGGACTCTGCTTCTAACACTCTTATTAAATTCAATGCAAAAATATACGGCGGCCCTAATAAGGCGGGGAAATCGCATGCAAACTATCTTAAAATTAAGAAGCAAAAGACCAAAATCATTTCTATTACAGACTCTCAAGGTGTCTCTCAATCTTCTGATGCCAAACTTCTTGATTGTTTTGTCGACTATTACTCTAATCTGTACACTCCAGAATCCAACCCCTCCTCAGCACAGATTGACTCTTTCTTTCAATCTATTCCTAAATCCTCCACAGATGTTGTTGATCTCTCCTCTTTAGATGCTCCTATATCAGACACTGAAATCCTTAATGCCATCACTCTTTTACCCAAAGATAAAACACCTGGCCCAGACGGCTTCACAGTACGTTTCTATTTGCATTTTAAATATTTTTTAATACCACATTTACTTTCATTAATTAATTATTATCTTGCTAAGGGTGAATCACAAGGTTCATTTACTCAGGCCATGCTCTGTCTCATTCCCAAAAAAGACAAGGACCCCACCTTATGTAAAAATTATCGGCCTATATCCCTTATAAATACTGACTGCAAAATTTATGCAAAGGTCTTAGCTTTACGGATTAATCAAATTATTCCTGATCTCACCAACATATATCAGTCTGGATTTGTTAAAGGGCGCTCCATTACAGATAATTCGAGAACTCTTCTTAATATCATTAACCTTGCTTCTTAGATGAAATCTCCTATTGCGGCTATTACATTGGATTCCGAGAAGGCCTTTGATCGTGTTAATTGGGACTTTTTGTTTGGAGCTTTAAGATGGCATGGTTTCAGTCCTCCTATTATTCGTTATATTCAATTACTTTACTCTGCCCCCTCTACTTCTATTTGGGTCAATGGTGCACAATCTAATTACTTTTCTCTTCGTAGAGGTACTAGGCAGGTTGCCCCCTTCCACCCCTTCTTTTTGTGCTTGCTTTAGAACCGGTTTTAGAAACAATTTGTCGCTCCTCTTCCTATACTGGCTTTCTTTATAAAACTGTCGAGATCAAATACACAGCCTATGCTGATGACATCATGCTCTATGTCTCCAAAAATATACACACCTTTACCTGCTCTTTTTTCCTTGTTACAGGATTACTCTTTAGTCTCAGGATATAAATTGAATATAGACAAGTCCAAAGTTTTACCTCTCAATAAATTTTGTCTTTCTCATCTCTTTCATGGCTCTGGTTTTGAATGGGACCCTGCTCATATTAAATGTCTTGGTATTCTTTATGCCAACTCCATCAGAGAAACTATTAAAATTAACCATAAGGATGCTCTTAAAAAATGTTCTTCCCTTATTAATGGTTGGTCTCCTCTCTTCTTATCCTGGTGGGGTAGACTCGCAACGGTCAAAATGATGTTACTTCCTATTATTAATTTTTATCTTTCTATGCTTCCTATCTCACTCTGGGACCACAACTGGGACCACAACTGTCCAAAACCATGGACTACAAAAAGCTCATACTGATTGTCAGTATAAATGGTAACTCTCAAATGGGTAGAGACACAGCATGCTCTAATAAGAGTGATCAGAACTAGGGTTGTGTGGAGCTCGCAGATTTCTACTCTGTGGAATTCCACTGAGTTACATAAAAACTCTGTGGAGTTATGCTTCAAGAAGATGTGCACTGCAGGATACAGGTTGGGACCTCCACTGTTCTAACAGTAGAGCGGGCAGTTTCAGCATCAATCAAGAATGATACATGGTAGCTATCGATTCACATCTCCTTCTACATATTGCCAACTTTAGTCTACTTCCAGAACTGCACCAAACATGCAGTACACCTCCTCCGCTCTCAAGCACTGGCAATTGTATTGATCAGAACCTGGATGTCTGAAACTGTGGGAAGCTGGGAACTGTTTGGACACTTTCAGTGCTCATAAAAGGATTCTTCTGAACATTTGAGTTCAGATTTATATAAAATCTTGCGGTGGTCATTTCCCTGCAGTATCATTGGGGCATGGCGTATATTGGCATTCTGAGATTTTTGTATTACCATATTTTGGATTTGGCTTCTCATTCATGTTCGGCAGTTGATCCTCATTCTGCATTTGATTTGGATTTAGCCAATATTTGCATTTCCAGTGGCCCACCTTGTTGTAATGAGATAAGGAGAAGTATTTATCAACATGACTGTCCATCCTTGAATTCTGATGAAGTAATTCCTCGTCCTATACCTTTAGGAAGAAAGTTCCCAATCTGCATCACCTGGCCATTTCCATCATAACCAACTCCCTGCATTCCTGCACGAGCACCATATCCATAACCTGAAGTTGCCACAAAAGGGCCATTCTGTGGTAATTTAGTTGTGCCAACACATACTTCTCCTTAATTGTCTTCTGTTTCACTTCCAAATCATCACTGCAAATGTTTGCATACTATAAGATTTCGTCAAGGGGCTTTGACTATTAACAGATCACATTCTGCAGTACATGGGCATTAATCTCAGGACACCGTCCAAGAATAAACTGTGATATAAAACTGCAGAGTTTCTCCCTTTCTGTACACCACAATGCTGTCTGAAAACCTGCAAAAGTCACTCATATTTGGCATGCACACACTCCTTAGACTCCTGACCAGTTCTGCAGATTTTAAGCTAGTCAACCTCCTTATGTGGGACCTTTGTTTTCAAACAAGTATCACCTGGCTGTGGTCGTCCATAACAATAGGGGAAGGCTTACTAGTCCGAGCATCTCACAGTGGCTGGCCAAGTTACAGGCTCTTAACATACTGCCCAAAATTGTTTAGAAACATAGGATCAACAAACTTCTTCAAATACTTACACAATGCTTTTGCAATTTTCATAAACCTCCCAACTTGTGTGTAACACAGCTCAGGATGTTGACTTATTTTTTAAGGTGGAAAGGTCACAACGAGCCCAGGGTACATGCACATGTCCACCACCATGTACCTCTGTCAATTGGTACTGTTTGACTTTTTTATTGCCTGAGCTAGTTTCCCCCTTTTTACCTCCCTCTTTCGTCTTTCTTTTTCTTTTTCTGTTTCATTTCCTTTCTAGGTCACTGATTCTTGAGCTGTTTAAATGACCCTCCACATTTGATACTACCAATCAACTCCTTAATGTGGAATTTCATGCCTGATGCCCTGATATTTTTTATGGTATCTTCACTAATGAACATTTGGAAAATCTTTCTCAAGTCCTGACTTTTAGACAAGTAAACCCCAAAATCTGTAGCCAATTCTTTCAATTTTCACAGGTTTTACAGGCATGCAGTTCAGATTCCTTATTCAAAAACATGAGCTTTTCCTGGTTGTAACCATCTCCTAACCCCAACTCAAGGTTCCCTTTGACGAAATCCTTGAATCAATACATCCAGTCCCCTTGAAAGGGTCTCTCTCTCTGAGGTTTGTGACTCAGGGTCTTCCACAACCTTAACAACAGGTATACTTACAATGGGAGATCCTCCTGTTCTGGGTTGTGCTCCTACTATAGTGTAGAAATAATGGCAGATATATCAGGTCCTGTATCAACTATGGATGTACCTGGAGTTTTAATGATAACAGTACGTACCAGTAGATATTAGAGGTGCTAGTGGCTTTCAATAATGGATCTGGAGTGAAAATGGGTAACCTCCTTCTGGGAGATTCTGATCAATTATCGCACTTTCACCAGTGACTACGGGCATTGATTCCCTCTAGCCTGATGGACAGTATTATGCAGAGCTGGTCAGGAAATCGACAAATGATCCAAGAAGTAATCACTTAAGTCACTGTCACTTTTATACTCAATTCCACCTCCCTCTCATGGTCCCTTCTTTCTGCTTTTCTCCTTGCTATCACAAGGTACATCCCTAATGCCTCCAATCACCCTCTACCCATTCCTGTTGTTCTGAGCCCCAATTCATCTCAATCAAAATAAGGGGATGATATTTGATATTCTTTTATTTGTCTGGCATCTTCCCATGTATTCAAAGACTCATTTAGGCAGGTCATGGTGGGGGTTTCATCTCATACAACCATCCTCTACTACCTGATTTGATGCAGCACTTTGCATAGGGAAAATGTCTCCATGCAAACTCAAATACTGGCTGCACTTAAGCGGAAGGACATTTAGATCAGACTGATGCTGACATAACATAGCATATTTGGCACCACAAGGATGCCAGAGCATATTATATTTGCAAGCCATAAAGGTTTATTAAAAGATTAACAACACTTTAAGTTCAAATCCTCAAATGAGTGCTCATTTGGTAGGCAATTCTTAAATGCATTAGTCAATATATTCCAAAGTATTATAAAATCATAAATGCAAAAGCAAACTATTAAAAAGTTGTCATAAAATGAATCAAAGTGGGCCTAATTATCTAAGAAAGTAAAACACTTTACAGTTAAGCTAAGGAAAATTCAGGAACTTTGGGGAGAAGTTAGGCAGAAGGTATCAGCATGGAAAGCCTCTGAAAGGCAGTATCTATGAATTATAAAAAGATTAATCATGCAAGTTAGAAAGCCAGCTGCCCAACAGTTTAACTCCTTTGAACGACATAAAAAAAGCATAATCTTTAAAGGCCACAGAAAGGGCATTGTCTGAGCACACATTACATTGCATTAGTTAAGGAACACAATTTCATCAACATACAACACCTACACACGATTCCCATGAAGGAAACCAATCATATTAAGGTGCATTTCTGATGAAATGTCTTACTATTTCACTAGCTAAAGTACAATAAAATCTACACTAAGCAATCTTCAAACTTCAGAATCTGCATCATAAAAAGGTCTCCAGTCCCAGGTTGTCCTCTCCTGCTGCACTCATTGGCAAATTTTTCAAAGATTGTGTAAAACTAAGCAGTCCCATGAGAAATCATTAATAAAGCAACATCTTTAAGGTTGCTGATATAGCTTTTCTCCTGACATGAAAAAAAGCTACACAGCACAGAACACAGAGAAAATGAATTTTGCCCATTTTTTTAATATGAGATCTCTATTAACTACAGTTAAGTAAAATGTGAAACGTGCTCAGTAAATCCATTTGGGTATTGCAGGTTACCATTGTTATGTATACAAAGGTTGTATGACAGAACAACAAAATCGCTAACCCCTCATGCCTAAACAACGCGGTATGAATAACTACTGCATCTTAACCACGCATGCCTTTACCATGACATTTCGTGGTAAAGGCATGCATGGTAAAGGGTTATGCATGGAAAAGATCGCCACCCCCTGCCCCACCGCCCTAAGGTACAAACTCCTCCCTCCCACCCTGAGGGGCAAATACTCCTACACCCTCCCAACCTCTCCACTTGCCCTAATGCCTAAAACACTGTCTCTTAACCCTGTTCCTTAACCTGCCCCTGGAAAGCCCTGACCAAGCCCTAAGGACGGCCCCACACTCCTCTAAGCCCTAAAAACTACCTCAACTACCCATTCTTCTCCCCTGCCCTGAGGCCTAATACCCTAACCCCTAATTAATAACCCTACTCCAACACTCCCCGAGCCCTAAAACTACTCTGACCCAGGCAGCCCTGAAAACTACTCCTGACCCCTGCCTTGAAAACTAGCCCCACCCCCTCAACCCTGAAAACTAACCCCAACTTGCTCTCTGTCCACCCCTATTTTTATAATTATTTATTTTTACTTTCTTTCTTCTAGTACTTCGACAACAAACAACCCCGACCCCCATCCCACAAAATAAACCAGCTCTACACTTACCTCACCTTGAATCTCTCCCAGCTTCCATCCATCCGCAAGCCCTACCGGGGATAACCTTAACCACGCACATGCGTGGATAAGGCATATGCATGGTGAAGGCATGTGTGGTAGGGCTTGGGGAGTCGGAACACACGTGGTTTAGACCGCAGTGTTTCCGAATTGTCCCTGTATACAAAACTTTATGAAAAAAATTCTTACATCTTTCATGAGTAATGAAATTGCAAACAGATTGTGCTAAGCATACAATAGATGGCAAACTTAAGAGCTTTTTGGGGTGTTTTTTTTTCGCTGACCAATAACTCACCTTTAACTGTTTTTTCAGTGATATCGCTTTAAAACAAGGATACGGTGAACTTATGGCTAGCTTTGGTTTGAACACATTAACTCCTTAACCACAGAGCAAATTCCGCCGCAGTGCGGGAGTTCTACTGAGTGGGCGGGCCCACGTCGGCCAACAGACGTGCGCAGCACTACCGAGGCAGTGCTCGCGACGTCCGTTGGCAGACCGCGCACGCAAGGGGTTAAATGTATAAAAAAACTTCCATGAATCATTTTTAAATCACAGTGGCTATGGATTAAAACCCAAAAAATACATTTGCAAATTGTTTAACTTCATAATCCATAATATATAAAACAGCCATGCAAAACAACACTTGCACACCAAATAGAATGCTCATGAACTCAGATGAGATTGCATAACCATAATCCTAAACACAATGATAGAGAAGACTATGAGTATTGTATTATTGAGTGGCTTTCACGTGGCTTGTTATGGATTGCAGATTTAGTCATAACTTGTGAAATCAGTGGTTTTTCCGTTTTAATTCATAACAATAAGTGTACTTTTTAATGCCCTCCCAACATGACCCACAGGATCTGGGGATGCTTACTGTGCCCTATAAATCTCCTTCGTTTTTGTTTTCAGTAGTGTGGGGCTGAGTCTTCGATTCATGTCATGGCAGATATATAGGTCAAGTGTAATGTTGCAAAAGACCTATCGTGGACTTGTGGACAACAGTGTTGCTTACCGTTGGTTGGCTTTATTGTCACTCTCTTTTGCATGCTTCTTATTTGATGGCTTGCCTTCATTCTCATCTGTTTGTCCAACCCCTGAAGCACACCCTCTTTACCATCCTTTTGATTGGCCGACATTGTATCCCTCCACTGCTCATTTTTTAGGGAACTGCTTTTTGTTTTTGGTTAAGCACTCCATGATAGTGCATATGTTTTCAAGCTCTCTCCCTCTTGTGCATCTCCCCCACAAATATCAGTCCCCCATCCCCATGTTGCTATTTCCGTCTTGTGCTGCTCGCTCTCTCATGTGCTTCTCACCAAATCTCTGCTGTTCTCACCCTCATATGTTTCTCTTCTGTCCCTGCATTGCTCTCTCATGTGCTGCTTGTTCTAATGTATATGTGCTTCTCTCTCCCACCCCATACTCCATGATGTTCCCTTTATTGTTTTGCCTCTCCCTCCAGCCACTCCCTTGTTGCTCTCTCCCTTGTATGCTACTTTTCTTCTTCCGCCATTCCTCCATTGCCCCAACCCCACAGCCCATTTTATTTGTATTCGTTGCTTTAGCGCTAAAAACATTTATTTTTGTTCATTGCTTAGGCTTTTTTACTGTATCATATGGCATGTGCCATTTTAGATTGGTAAATAAAAAAGAAAAATTACATGCATCCCTTTTTTGGTCACGATGCACATAATGGGCAAACTGCATTAGCAAAGTCAAAGAATCAAAAAGTGAGACCTTGTAGCTTTTCCAATGCTTATTCTGTGCTGCTGACAGTTAGTATGTGGATCCAGCTAAGGTTTCTCAGAACCTGTCTTTATTTGTCAAACTATATTATCCCCCATGTTTGGGGGTGCAGGATTGGCAGAGGCTCCAGTGACCAAAAGTGTTAGCTGATTTAGTTTGCCACTGGTGTCTTAGGGTCCATGCAACTACGACTTTGTAAATTGGGGCAAGAATAATCTGTTCCACACTCAACTGTCAGGATATCAAGGACAAGCAGTCCAAGGATTCTCAGACAGGTATTGTGGTATATACGGGCTCAACCCAATAGTCAAATAGCACACAAAGTAACATATTTTCCAACTTATTGTTTCTCCTTCAGTTAAAAAGTGCTTTTAATCTCACAGCAAAACGAAATATTACACAATTCAATATGAATTTAAGATCAGGGCTATCTCAGCTATAATCTGCAGTAAGTCACTTCATCTACTTCCAGTAGTCTTTCTCCGTGCAGTAGGAGATATCTTGTGAACACAGTTCCCAGTTTACTGTGGGAATAGGCATTGATTAGGCACATGTGCAGAGCACACCACTGATCAAATGCTTAACTAAGTTCAGTATCTTTTTTCTTCGTGAGTTGACTTGGCAAACAGTTTTAAGTGCAAGTGGCATTCTTGTCTACATCTTCTGGTCTCTTATTACTATTGCAGGCCAAATCCAACTTCTTCCTGCAGTTTTGTGTTGCAGTTCTGTTTGAGCAGCATGTATGATTTGTGTACCTGACCTCACAGTGGCAGCTTCACTTTGCAAGGGGCTGCAGTGATAACGGCTATACGTTATGACAGGAACTGATGGATGAAGTTTGTGTGGTAGGTCTGCTCAGTGTCACTCACCTTCGGCAGTGGTGGCCTCCTTGGCCTGGTGCAGACAAGTGCTCAGGTGCAGCAGTTGTGACCGAAGGCTGATTCATCCGTTATGATGTGCATTCAACAGTTGTGGTCTCCAGACCAATCAAGGGGTTTCCACTTCAGCAGTGACACATCTCCTCTCCACAAAGTCAGCTGCACCCATCTCTCTGGTTCCTTATGGATTGCCACTTGATGCAGTGATGCTTGTTCTTGCAAACGTCTTGGTTCAGTTAATGCTGGAACCACTCAGAGATCGGTAGACCACCTGACAGCACCAGTCACTCCTGGCTTTGCCCTCTGTGAGGCCCTGCTTTCTCTTGTTGATCCCAATGCAAGGAACATGCTGGACTCCACTGGGAAAGTCTCTACTTCTGCAGGTCCTAGCACACTTCTACAATCTCTCAGTAGCATGTTAGGCTTCACTGTTCTTTAGGCACATCCTCAGCTCCTTCAGCTGAAGCTGCAGATTTGATCAAGAGGAACTTGGATCTGGAACAATGGGGTGATTTGAGACACCCACAATGGAGCACACTTTCCCTCAACATAATGGTCCTTTCAATGTGGGCTGATATTTGGTGTAACCACAGCAGAGTCTACTTCTTCTACGCTGTGATTACACCTCTTCAACGGCTTGACGGAATAAAACCCATAGGAAGATGAACTGTATGTCGGCCCACCAAATTTAGATGGGTAGACATACAGATCAGTTTCCACTGACCGTCACCACCAGGAAGTCCCTACTGATAAGGGGCAATGAAAACTGCAAAATGTCCCCCTCGGAATGGTTAGAGGGGCATTGTCTTTTATATTGAAAATATATTTTTTAAAACTTTGCCATACATTGACTGGAACAGCCTTGATGGTGGTTCCTGTCAATGGTTGAAAAGTCTGCTGATCTGACTAACATTTCAAAATGTGACAGTCAGGACCTCCATAGCCCTGGCAGAGGACGGCCAGAACAGCAAATATTACATCAGGCCTTTTGGTTCCCATTTACAGACATATTTCTCTGACCGGGGATGTGGAATCAGTCATGAGAGCTGGTTTGGTTTTGTTCTCTTACAAATGCCCTTTTCTGGCTGTTCTACTGACACAGGCTTTGCACACAGTAATGGGTCTCACAGCAGGTAGCCGTGTGGCTTAGTCTATGTAGGAGTATTCAAACCATGGGTACAATGAAGTGTAAAATCTCTGCAACAGGATGTTATCAGACTTCCTGAAGGACCAATCAACAACAAAAAAGAATAAAAATGACAGTCCTACCCCTCACCTCTAGTATCTACCAAATGGCTGTAATCAGGAAGAACTAATCAGCAGCATTTTACTAAGAAGGCCCTCATTGAATATGCAAGGTAAGCCCCGTCTCCATTCTCCTTCACTTCAGTGTCATGGCCTCCACATGTCAGCCACAGGAATGCTAGCATACACTTCTACTGTCCTCATCCTTTGTGTTATGCCATGCTCAACCAAGGGCATCCAAAATGAATCACAGTTGTCCCATTACTCAGCCTCATACCAGCAGTCTTATTACTATACATGTGCTACACATTCACTACACACACATGCACTTGCCATGCACAAAGGATGTCAGCACAAGGTCCTGGGGCTTACATGACAGTGAGACTTTACAGAAGAGAAGTCAGTAGATGACACTCTCTGACACAGAGAAATGGGTGTGGCCACTCTAAAGGTTGGCAACACATGGTACCCTGTCACCTCTGCTTTATGTGTCTCACCCTGGGCATGGGAAGTAGTCATATGTCAACTTTGAGGGCATGCTTTGTGTGCCTCACCAGGTTTCTGGAACTCATGTTACCAGAGATCTAGGGCCAAACAAAACATCAGGATACCAATTTCAAATGCAGTTGGGCACTCAGAGCAGTGATACTCATCTGTTCACTATTCAAGGAACATGCTTGCCCCAACCAAACCAAAATAGGCGATGGGAAAAAAGCTCATTCATCCAATCAGTTTTCTTTACTTTTTTAAACATGGGTCAGAAAATAGTCTGCTTTCCAGGGTTTACGGACCTCTGCAAACTAACAGTACAGATATCTGTAACTGTTTAACTGTTTCAAGGCAACCAAAATCATTTTTAATCATTTCTTGAAAACTACTGAATAGATTTATACCAAATGAAGCAAAGACACTTTCTTCTCCAAAGGTCTACTGTCATTCTAAGTTTAGTGTAATTCCATTCAGCATTTTTATGTCTGATGCTAGCTAGACCTTTTGATTTTACTAAGCTTATATGTATGATAAACTTTATTTTAGGGGCTTTCTGAGAGCCCTTTTCATCAATTGCTATTCTTATGTGTCATTCACACTTTTCTCCTGCCCAGTGTGGCATACAGCATGGGCAATCGGTCAGCCCGCTTCATCTGCTGGCTAACGTCACTGTGAGCGATGGCATTGTGTTCTTTCACAAGGATAACATCTGCGCACAAAATAATTTCCTTCAGTGTCTACTATGACAATGTATGCTTTTGGCCAATATTTTTCTTTTGTTTTTTACTTTGGCTATGGCTGCCACAATAAAGTGTTACAAAATTCATGACAAATCAAACATTGACAAAGCCAAAAGGCTAAAAACTATGGCTGGACTTAATCGCTTGCCAATGATTGTTTTCTGTAGCAGAGAGAAAAGATCTCTATGGGCATTAAAATGGGGAAAATCAATTTTCTGGTTCCCCTTTTTTTTATTTATATTTCTCTCTCAGTGTCCTGTTTGGAATGGAGCACTTTACAGTCAATGCTCGCGTCGAGACCAGGACAGTGTCTCGCAGAATATCTTGCTCAAGAAATTAATATTGCGGCACACCTCTTGGTTTTCAGATATTATTTATTGCAGATCGTATGTCTCTCTACTACGCATTTTGAACCAAAGTTCCTGTTCACGATAGTCTGTTACAATTGTCCCTCTTCCATTTCTCTATTTATAATCCAGCATCTATAATCCTTTATAGTGCATTGTGGGTAATGTAGTGCATTTGTTATATATTCAACAAACTCTATTAGGCATGCATTTCTTTAAATGCCATCGCATTTCCATAGGCAGTCGTGTTTCGCTGTGGGTGTCACACATTTTACTACAAGCTATATGCGCCCATTCTAATGTTAAAAATTACTGCACAGTCCTGAATAAGGACTGCGCCATGGCTCTGAGTCAGCGTCGGCCTTTATTAGCCCTGAACATTAAGACAAGACATTATCTGAGGTAATTATAAAAATAATATTCTTTGACTTTCAAAAAAAGTACATTACTTTTAAATGCAATTTCACGAAGTCACGCTGGGTGCATGCTGGTTGCGCGCACTCTACGCGTACCCCATACATATGACCACAAAAAAAGGGATTTGATTGGTTCATTAGACTTCCTATTCTAAGTATTGAAAGACCCCACCCGTTTCAATCACTCTTCTTAGACCTTTCCTTAGGAAAAGACCTGCTGAGAAGAACTGCTGTTTTATTTTGAGTAAAGACCTCATTGTCCTGATAATTTTGAAATTGGCTGCAAATCCACCTTCTTCTTCAGACTCAGAACATTCAACCACTGAGGAATTTCTTCCAGAACCTCCCCCTCCAGAGAGATATTCATCTATTGTGTGGAAGATTTTCACATTCCCACCTGGACTAAAAAAGGTGAATGTGACCAAGGTAACATGCAAAATTTGCAAGGCGGTCCTCTATAGAGGAGACTCCAACAAAAAATACTCATGTGGGACAGTGAGCATGAAAAAGCATTTGCAGACACACCATCTTGTCAACTTTTCATGGGAGGAGATGAGAAGGCTACAACAAAATGCTCCTGCACCACCAGCTGTTCCAAGCACATCTGGGACAGCACCATCTGCTTCAAGTTCACCACCAGATATACGTCCCCAATTTGCATGAGTCAGGATGAATTGCGTAAAATGCGGACATCTAATTGCTTATGGAGAACAATCAGTGGACCTTGTTTGTCGGGCTATTGACAACCACCGTTGTTAGTTTTTCTTTGCTCCTCATAGTTTTTGATTCAGTTCGTCCTGTTTCCCTGTTTAAAAAAAAAAATAAAAATAAAAAAAATTGTTCAAATCCCCCCCAAAAAATACAAAACTACAAAACAAAAACAAAGTTCTTTTCAGAACTACCTACTCTGGTTAAAAAAAGAGCTAAACTTGTATGCTAGTGTGTGAAAGTTTAGATGAATGTATGTAAAGTACATAATTGACTGAAAGAATGCATTTGTGATGTGTGGTAAATGCAAAAGTGCAGAACTATAAGGAAGTGCTGCAGCACGACACTGTAAACTGTTTAACTACAGCATGCTGTGGTACTTCCGAAGCACAGGGATGCAAAATATGTATATAAATATGTTGCAGGTCTGTGCTGCCCTCTGCACAGCTGCTTAAACTGCAGCTATGCGCTGGCACAGGCACCCTTGCACCATGGTGCAAGGATGCCTGCGTCGTGGGGAGATTTCTTTTTTGTGCAGGAAGGTGTCCCTTCCTACACAAAAACAATCACAAGAGGCTTTTTCCTCTTTCAATGAGTACTGTAGAATGCAGCACGCATTGAAAGAGGAAAAAATTTAAAGAAATGAAAACATTTCTCCTCGTTGTGCCTCACTATGTAAATGTAAATGTAAATGTAAATGTATGAAGCTTATATAGCGCATGACTTACCCTGGGGCATCTCCGTGCTTGCTTAGGGAACCCGTCCTGGTATTCCCCTGTGAGATAACCCTGGCAGGGTATCCACAAGGTGAAAGCCAGGCATCCCGCCGCGAGGGGCCGATGTGGAGATTAAGCAAGCTATTGCCCAGAGTCGCAGAGTGTGAACCCGTGAGTCGAGAAGGCACCGGAGCGAGAATTATCGAGTCCGTGGAATTATTGAGCCCAAGACCCGCCGAGGCGGGGAATTGAACCCTGGTCCAGGGCCGAACTCAAGCTCCAGGTCTGCCGCCTCTAACCCCTGAGCCACACTTCTCCACTCCTCTAAGGTGGCGTAGCATTCACACCCATCTCCAGATTTACGATTTCTTGTAAATCTGGAGATGTGTCTTGTTCCATGGGTGTTGAATGGGAACACCCACAGCAACACCTATGGAACGCCCCTCCAATGCACTATGCTGCATGTGAAGGGGGCGTATTTACAAGGAGAGGAAAAGTCAAGCAGGGTGGCATTTCCTCTCCTTGTAAATATGGAGGAGCCCCCTGCGCCACCAGTACGTCACGAAAAGTGACGTAGTAGTGGCGCAGGGGTCTTGTAAATCTGCCCCTTAGTGATTTGCTTTGAGTTAAATAGTTTTATATCTTATAGTTCTAAAATTACCAGGACCTACAAGACCACTATATGACTATTGTGTACTATACCATGTATTTTGCAGACAGGTGCTCTGAAGCTGTCTCCTATTTGATACCTGTCTGCATTAGAATTCTGTGGCACAAATCTTGTCCATCCAACTTCCTTTTTTTCAACGGTGTGGAAAAACAGTCCATTGTGCATTTTAAGACTTAATTAAACTGACCTCAGCAGGAATACATCTAAAAAAAGCTACACATTTTATTCACTTGTTTTTTATTATGTAAAATATAGTAAATTCCATATTGTAAAATTAGGATCTGTAAAAGAAAAGAAAAAATAGTTATAACATGTAATAATACATTTTTAACAGCACAGCATAATTTTAACATTTTACAAAGTCATTTCTTTGCCTTTTTTGCTGTTCCCAGAATATATTGAATTTCACTAGAAACAGTGATTTCAATCATGCTCATCACATAACAGCGGGCAAAAAAACCCCAATCAATTAGATTGTTTAAAAAAACAACAATCCATCCCCAGTAAAATAGCGGATAATACAAATCACACATATATAAAATGGTTACTGCTAAGAAAATGTTATTACTTAAATTTATAAACACTGTAAATGTGATACACCGAGACAATGTGCAAGTAAAAGTCCATAATTCAAATATATACTTTTCCTTGAGGTCAAATAGTATTTTTGCACTCCTTTTTATGTAAATTGTCCAATGGTAATCCTATTAAATCATAATAGTCTGAATTATATTCCTAAAACTTTGGATTTAAAAATGTTAAGTAGGAATTTGGTAATTCGTTAGGCAAGCGTTCTTTAAAAAACAAACTGAGCATCATTACATAGTGTCCAGCCTTTGTAACATTTTAGATAGGTAGTGTAATGTCCAGATGTTGGGGAAAGACCATCATGATAAAATTATTGCTACTGCTACAAAAGTCCTTCCTGGTATTGATAGTTGACTTGCAGCAAAATCAGCTGTACAATGTTGCATCATTAAAATTATATTTTGTCCATATCTTTCTAAAAATAATGTCGATAACATTTCTGATTTGCATTGGCTACACTCCATATTTTAATTTGCAGCTTTAACTAATTTATTGAAAGACACTGATTTATTGTCCAGTAATGTCAAATATAGAAATCTTTCAGTGTGTACATTAGTGCTACATGTATACATACAATTTTCACAATAATGTTCCCATTCATAACAAAGGCTAGAAATATTTTCTATTTCTACACCTTCATTTTCCAATACGGTAAGCATGTGCATTAGATATTCCTGAGCATCTTGTTGAATATTTTGTGTAAATTGTGTAGAGCCAGAACATACATCCAAAAGTTACTTGTATCAGTTCTCAATTTTTTATAAACAGAATGCAACAAGGAACAACATTTCTTTCCCCGATTCTCCATAATTTGCTGTTGCAAACCTTCAAGAAAAAAAACAACATTGACCACTAAATTAGCATAGCAGTTGACACCAGAACTATTTTCAAACTGATAACCAACAATCTCTTCAACAGTGTCCTTTTTCATTTTGCTTGCAATCATAACATTATCTTGTTTTTTTCCCTTCTCTACACCTTCAGTACAGATATTCTCATACAATCTTTTTCGACCAACCACACGCTTTTCAAATACAGGATATTGGCTTAAATTGGGAGCATATGTTCTTCTTAACCTATTATACTCTTTGACACAGTTTGCATCTGCAGTAACCTTTGTGTCATCAAAATCAATCAAAAACAAACCAGATAATGTTCTGACTCGCGACAAAGCAACATATGCCATACCCTCTTTAAACACAGTATTTCCAATGTTCACCAAAGCACTGTCAACACTTAAACCTTGAGATTTATGAATAGTCACTGCATATGCCAGAGAAACTGGAAACTGTTTTCTATGGACATATAAATCTTTAACAAGCATAAAACAAACTGAACAACAACCAATTTGTTTAACTTCTTCAATCTGATCAAATTTAATTTTTAAGAATTCAATACCATCTTTATTTTGATAATTAACAAAATCCACAGCTTTGTCCATTGCTCCATTAACTAAACCTTTTTCTATGTCCAAATTACGCCTTAAAATTATCCAACAGTTTCTTTATGCATATAGATTCTTTTCTAAACCAGCAGTTTTTAGATATAGATTTTTCTAAAGAATCCAATTTTGTCTTCAATTTTTCTGTCAAAATAATAGTGATTCCTTCATGCTCTATTTTATCGATGGCTTCCTTTTTTATTATTTCTTTATTTTTCAGTTTCAAAAGTTGTTTGTTGAATATAGAAGACTCACGCAGTGTTGGCATTAAGCAGATTACAGATTTGTTTTCTGCAATTTTCATGCATATTTTCTCAGGAACTACGTTTTCATTTGGAAACAATTTGGAAAGTAATCGAGTCTGCAAAGCTTGTTTGCCATGTTCAGTCAGTAGTCCAATTCTTATATCTTGGAGAATAGTTCCATAATCAACATCATTTGCCTGTTGCATATTTGTAATGAGTTCTTTGTATTCAAAATATGAACAAATGTTCACGTTTCCAACACTACCCAGAGACTTTCTGGTGTCTTCATTCGCAAGTGTTTTAAATACTGGTTGTCCTTTTACAGGAGTCAGTTGCAGTAGATCTCCAAAAACTATGACGTGTTTTCCTCCAAATAACACGTCGTACTCTGTTTTAAGAATTTGCTGCATTCTTAAATGCACAAAGGCAAGCATTAAGTTTGATACCATGCTTACCTCATCAATAATGAGAAGTTTCATTTTCTTCAAGACTCTTGAAATTTCACAACAAGCTTCTCCAGATAACTGGTGGTATTGCAATTTTTTTCATGCTCTACTGGTAGCATTAGTAAACGATGTAAAGTAATTCCTTTAATCTTGTGTGCTGCCAACCAAGTTGGAGCACTGACAACACAAGACAAATGCGACTCAGTTGTTTTCTGTAGATAACTTATAATTACACGTACATTCAAATAGGTTAAAATGACGTGCATGAGTACTCTTTCTTTTCATAATGTAGCCCATGGTCAATCTGTTGTCTCACTTGCTCATATATTTGTTTCTGTTCAACATTTAGTTGTTCTTCCAAGTTTGCTAAGTTTGTTACATCTTCTTGAGCCTGATGCATTGCTGTTTCCGCCTCATTCATGGTGATTGCTGCTTCATTTTCAACCATTGGTTGTTCTTTGATCCTTTGATCTTGACTCAGCGCAGCAGAACTTTGACTGTCTTGAGAAGTGTCTCAAGCAATCTCAGCTGTAATTGTAGCTTCTTGATCAATTTCATCGTTCAACATTTTGACATAATTTGCAAAAGCACTGCTGCATTGTATGCTATCTTAACAAGCAATAAAGAAATCTTGATAGCTCTGGAAATCTCCAAGTAATTCCAGTTCTGAACGCCATGGTTGGAATAGTTGTAAAAAGGCTAATTAGAAAAATTCCCTTTTATCAGCAGTGTCGCAACACAGCTTTCTGTGATTAATCAAATTTCCTTTAGTTTGTTTCACCAAACATCCTTCGGAATCAATTACTCAATATTTCCCATCATTGATGTTCTCTGTAGCATTCCGTTTAAAAGTGTAGTTTTGCAGCACTTCATAGAGACACATCTTCTCAAGATGACGACTTCTGTTTGGGTAATATGTGTCCAACATATTTGTTTTCAAAATATCTGTACTTTCTGGATCTTTTTCTGCTAAATATTCAATTTCTTGTACAGATTTCAGTACTCGATTTCGCATTGCTGCAAGGCCTAGACTCACCCAAATGATTCTTCTAGATTTGGAGTGTAGACTTGTAGATGATAACCGATCTGAGCATTCATATGCTCCGATGTCTCGATGGGATAACATCTTCAAACTGAAACTGTATAATTTCTTACTTAGAATCTTTTCGTGAGAAATCTCCTACCACATATCTTTCAATCCCGTCTTTTCTGATTTTGTAATATAGGACGTTAAAAATCGAGCAACAACAATGGAATAGTCCGCAACATACTGAATATCCTTGTTAGCATTCCACATGGACAAAATAACTGGGTTGTAATCATTTATGTATTTTGACTCTTCATTTCTTCTTAAGTTGTAGGTATTTTTTGGAGACTTTCTTGTGATGGTATGTTGCATAGATGACATAAAACTGTTCACTCTTCCTTTGGATATTACAGGACGTGGAAATGCAAAACGACATTTGGTGTAGAACTTATCCTTAGATTTGTACTTTCGTCGACAGTATTTTCCACATCGGTGACTTTGGAATTGTAAGACTTGTGTTCTTAAGTTGTTTTCTTCTGTGCTTTTGGGTACAGCACATGTTGCACATTGTTCAATGAAAGTTAAAACAGTATCATCCGCATCTGTTCCAAATTTGGGAGCGTCCTTAATCCATAACAGCACATGTTTATGAGGAGCACCCCTTGCTTGATACTCCTTTCTCAAAAAGAAATCCACAACTTCTCCAAGAGGAGGATTTTTTTTATTGCAGATAAAAGACATCATAGCCTCAAATCTATGATTGAAATACCTGCATACATTAACAGGATCCAAAGAGCACAATTCCCCAGGTGTCTTGTATTTAATATTTTTTATATTGCAATTTGCCTCTCGAAGAAATTCAAGTAAGTCATCACAAGAGTACTTAGCACAGCTTAGGGTAAGGAACCATGTAGGACTTCCTAAGTTCCGTAGCATACAATTCAGTTCTCCGTGACGATGGTACGAATATTCATTAGTCCCACGCTGACATGCCATCAGATTATGAGCTGAGATTCTAGATGATCATTTCTCTGGTGCACTTTATCCATAAAATCTTTTGCAGATACATTTTGCAGATGTATTCCAGTTTTTAAAATGTGATTGACTGCATATGAAAGTCCAGACAAGTCACTTTCAAACTAAAGATGAAATATATAATGAATACATTGTCCAAATCTTGGATCTTCTGCATACAACCTAGTTGACCGATATTCAGATGCTGGAATCTGCACAGGACGTTCATCATATCGTCCTCCTTTTCCAGTTGAGAATAACTGCGGAAAACAATGAGCTTCCAAGCTCTCTTCCCATACACTCATGGGAGTTCCTTTTGCTTTTTTCATTTGGAACAACTCAATAGTGTCCCCCATCACTTCTTTTGACTTAAGTGGATGCACACTGTAATGTTCATAGATTTCTTCACACCTTAACATGTCTACTTTTTCAATTTGTCCACTTGACATTTCAGTATCTTCTGCTAAAACTATTTCTTCTTCTCCCACATACACATTTCTATAGTACTCATTGTTTTTTATCAGATACAATGTTGCCTTTTGCACTTTCTTAACATCCACTAACTCCTGCCAGATTTTCTTATTCTTAGTTGGCACACCATTAACAAGAATAACTAGTGGTTCACTTTCTACACCAATAGTTTCAATATTATTCTTTAAATCTAATGATAAATACAGAACTCTTCCTTTTAATCCTTTTTGTAAATCTGAAGGAGGCAATTTACCTGTTTTAGGCTCCATACGAACAATAGCCTGAAACGGGTGCACACATTGAATGAGAATGGACTTATAGGTGTTTAATTCTATCAATTCTGGAGGAATAGCAACTAACTCTAAATTATTATGCACAGCTCTAGCGGGCTTTTTATTCTCATCTAATTTGTTATAACAATATTTACAAATACGCTGATCAGAACCCAAGTCAAAACAATTCTCTACCAACAAATAAGTTGCAAATTCCTTCCACTTATCATTATTTTCTTTTTCACTTTTTAAACACAGATCAACATTCCTAGTCTGATTTTTATAGTGAGTTCGCCAACAACAAATACAAGAACAATTTGGCCTTTCACCTGAAATCACCTTACACTTTGTAATTTCATTTTCAAAATGTTTTTACAACTATTTTCAACATTCTCTACAACATTTTCTTCTATTAATTTCTGAGTTTCTTCACTCTCTTCTTCAGTACCAAAGTAACAAAACTCAATATCATCACAAACCTTTTTCACATCTGATACTGACCCACGCAAAAGAGCACTGTTCAACTCATTCAACTTTAGTGCTGGACTTTTTGCATAATACAATCTTCTGACTAACTTCCGCATTTGAGTATGATGTACTGCCAACATCCTGAAATGGTGAAAAACACTGACATACTTTCCTAGAAAGGCAAGCCAGAAAATTACCGTACAAACCAGTATGTTTTCTCACTCTGCAAGGGTCTCGTCCTTGCAACACCTAATCTTTTGTTTAACACTTTTTTTTTACAATATGCTTGTAAGAAATTGCGTAATTTATCAATAGATTGTTGTTGTACACTACAAATACTTCTGCAATCCCAAGTGTACACTGGGGCATTAGGACGTCTGCCTAGAACTTCATCAGCTATCACTTCTTTTGAATTTCTAGAAACCATTTGCTCTTTGTCAATTGGACAACCATTTCTAACCTCAAAGCTCGACCACTGGTGTCAACTGCATGCAACAAATCATTGGTCTGTAAATAACTCTCTTCATTAAAAAAAAGGCTCAGAACTTGAACTGTGTTTCCATTCCCTTAAGAAAATATCAGAAAAGTAACTTCTGTTAATTACTTTTTCCTCTTACTTTTGGCCTTCATTAAATAGATTGGTTTATCTAGTGATCGAATTCTCTTTAATACTAAAATGAATAGTTTCTTCTTTACTTCAAAAGCCTTTTCAACAATGGATTCTTTATGCTTCTTCTTTTTATAAAATAGTGTTCTCTTTCTATATTTCTTTGTATGTTTCATCAAATTATGGACTACTCTGTTGTAAAATATTTTTTTGCGGATTTCTTTATATTGATTTTCTCTTCTTTTACTATAAGTTGTATCCTTTGTATGTACATTGCCTTTTTTTCCTTTCCTATTCTTTGCACTTTTTTTGTGCTTGGAACATTTTCAGTGCTTTCAACATTTCCAGTTTTTTTTCTGAATCTAGTAATATTTTTAATAAAGTCATTTGTGGTCTTGTGGTTTTTAGCCACATTATGTTGGTCATCCAATACTTGTGTTTGAGTTTTTTTCAAGTAAATATCCCTTTTCTGACCTTTTCTTTTTCTTTCTTTCTCCGGCATGATAACTTTATTTTAATGATGATAAACAGTATCTGTAAAAAATAATCATAAATAAGTATTTATTAATAACTTTATAAATTACACTTTTGTATTACTATACAAACACATTTCATATAAATTCTGACTAAGAAATTGTAGGCCTGAAGCACAAGTGTGAAGATGGTTAGACCACTACATGCATAGTGCATAGCGGTTTGAAGCACTCCAAAACACAAAAACCTAGAGCACTGTATGAGTACATGCATATTAACTAAATGATTACAATACTATAAGGAGAGACACTGAGTGAATTCATAATTGGTTCACTTTTACTTTAGTGAATAGATTAGTACATGGTACATAAACAGTCACTATGGTTTTGCAACTGTACAGATTTAGAGTTAGAGTAGTGCAGTGGTGTTTGTCTACTGCAGGGGGTCATGCTGGGGTATTGTTCTAGGGTAGTGCAGTGGAGTTTGGGTAGTGTAGGGGGTCGTGCTGGGCGTAATGTTTTAGGGTTCAGGGAAGCGCAGTGGTGTTCGGGTAGTGTAGGGGGTCGTGCTGGTATAGTGTTTTAGAGTTTAGGATAGTTCAGTGGTGAATGGGTAGTGTAGGTGGACGTGCTGGGGGTAGATTTAGGGTTTAGGGTAGAGCAGTGGAGTTTGTGTAGTGTAGGGGGTCGTGCTGGGGTCGTGTTCAAGGATAGTGCAGTGGTGTTTGGGTAGTGTAGGAGGTTGTGATGGGGCAGATTCAAGGTTTAGGGTAGTGCAATGGTGTTTGGGTAGTGTAGGGGGTCATGCTGGGGTAGTGTTTTAGTGTTTAGGGTAGTGCAATGGTGTTTTGGTAGTGTAAGGGGTCATGCTGGGGAAGTGTTTTAGGGTTTATGGTAGTGAAGTGGTGAATGGGTATTGTAGGAGGTCGTGCTGGGGTAGATTTAGGGTTTAGGGTAGTGCAGTGGTGTCTATGTAGTGTAGGGGATCATGCTGAAGTACTCTTTTAGAGTAGTACAGTGGTGTTTGGGTAGTGTAAGGGGTCGTCCTGGGGAAGGTTTAAGGTTTAGGATAGTGCAATGGTGTTTGGGTAGTGTAGGGGGTGGTGCTGGGGTAGTGTATTAGGGTTTAGGGTAGTGGAGTGGTGAATCGGTAGTGTAGGGGGTCCTGCTGGGGTAGTGTTTTAGGGTTTAGGGTAGTGGAGAGGTGAATCGGTAGTGTAGGGGGTCGTGCTCGGGTAGATTTATGGTATAGGGTAGTGCAGTGATGTTTATGTAGTGTAGGGGATTGTGCTGAAGTACTCTTTTAGGGTAGTACAGTGGTATTTGGGTAGTGTAAGGGGTCATGCAGGGGTAGGTTTAAGGTTTAGGGTAGTGCAATTGTATTTGGGTAGTGTAGGGAGTCATGATGGGGTAGTGTTTTAGGGTTTAGGGTAGTGCAGTGGTGTTTGTGTAGTGTAGGGGGTCGTGCTGGGAAAGTGTTTTAGGGTAGTGCAGTAGTGTTTGGGTAGTGTGTATGTGTAATACTTTATTCGATAGATATTTATCATAAAAGTGCAAACATACAAATATATAAAAACAATCCATCCAAAGTACTACAGTTACAACCAGAACAGCAAATAGCAATTTAAAAACAGCAAGGTAAAAACAATGTTTAAAACAAAGTTTGCTTATTTGAAAAGGTTTTTTATGCGTTACCCAACAGTCTAGAGCGTATTATCCAAGCACCCCCCAGATATTTTGCCACCCCACAGATGATATACATAGAAACAGTATTAGTTGTGATAATACGGAGGGCTGATCTATGATTTTTTACTCCCAACTCCCTATATACAGGTTTCAACCATTTAGCCCTAACGGATTTGTATGCTAAACAGGCAAATAAAAAATGGCCAAGGGTTTCCTCTGGACATTGGCAACCTGGGCACTTTAATTCAGTCCCCCCCTTGGACTTCCACCTTTCCATACATTTTTTAAGGGGCAGGGTGCCATACCTTAATTTCAAGAACAAGGTTCTATCTCTAGCTACTTGGATGAAATCCAAAAATGGTTCCAGCTTCATAGAGGGTTTATGAATAAGAAAGTTTGTCGTTAAAGTCCCCAAATTTGAGTTGTTGTTAATCTTGGCCTAAACCCAGTCCCAATATAATTTCTTTACAATTTGCGTTGCAGGAGGGACTTGTGACGCCCAGGACTCCCCCAGGCCTATTGATATTACTAATTTCTTAAGGTTGTTTAGCCACTTTATATGATGAGAAACATTTAGGGTTATTAACTCATCCAACACTCGGGCATACCCGGCTAGTTCCTCAGTTCTTCTAAGGCGCACCCAGAATAGCAGCGGCCTTAGTTGAACTTTGTCCGAGATCGATTTTTTACCCATATCAAAAAATAAGGGTAACAAAGGGGTAGAAGCTGGAAGTGAGACTAAATCTCTGATGAACTTATTTTCCGCAGTTACCAGTGCCTTAGTATTTTCAGCACCCCATAATTCGGAGCCATAAACTGCCGAGGTCAAAGCCTTCCCTTCATAGACTACCAAGGCAGGGGCGACCGGTCTACTAATAGAGAGACGCTGGTTCTTTAATATTGCACCGGACACCCTTTTTAGATTTAGTACCATTTTTGAAATATTGGAATCCCAGCTCATATTGTTGGACAGCCTCACCCCAAGATAATCAAATTCTTTCACCACCTCTAAAGGGGATCCACACAAGATAAGATGAACCTTCCTAACCTTTCTGTTAGGAGTTAGGACCATTAGCTTTGTCTTCAAAGTGTTGACCGTTAACCGACGATCATTACAAAAGAGGGAAAAGCGGTCAAGCAATTTTTGAAGACCCTTGGGGGTCTTGGACATCAGGAGGGTATCGTCCGCAAAGAGAAGTGTCGGGGTTTTCTCCCCGGCAAGGACGGGGGCATCTGCCGGGTCCTCCCTCAAATGGTCCACCACCCCATTTATAAAGAGGGAGAACAATGTCGGCGCCATCACACATCCCTACCGTACCCCCCTGTTGACTGGTACCCTCTCTGTTATTTTACCCTGGCGCCCCCATCGTATCCTTGCATAGTTGTCCTCATGCAATTTGATAACCAGTTGCAGCAAGGGACTAGGAAACCCCATGGCTTGTAAAATCTCCCATAGCTTGGCGCGTGGGATAACATCGAACGCGGTTTTCAGGTCAATGAAAGCCAGATACAAACAGCCCTTAATAATTGATACTGACTTCCAGTAGACAGCACAAAACCGGAAGACTTGATCCATTGCACCGACATTTCGCCTAAAACCAGCCTGAAAATGGGTAAGAATATCTTTATCCATTAGCCATGTCTCAACTCGATTTATAATGACCCTGCCAACTACCTTTTGAATAGTATCAATTAAACTAATTGGTCTGTAGTTGGCAGGGTCCTCTCTGTTGCCTTTCTTAAAAATTGTAATCACCTCCGCCCCTTTCTATGTTTTCGGGACGGGATGGCCTAGCTGGATAAGAGTCATTAAACTAGCTATATACTCTGCCCAGATTAAGGGATCATGTAATAGAAGATCACCGGGCAGACCATCTGGGCCGTCCGCTTTGCCTGGAAGTATGTTTAAAATAGCGGCCTTAACTTCTTGCTGGGAGAATATCATTTCATTACCCACAAATTCCAAACCGGGGTTACTATTGCTACACTCTGTTGGTGGAAGCAGGGGAGTTTGATCGGCAACGTCACAATACAATTTAAAAAAATGAGCGTGCCATTGCTGTTCAGTAATATGATTTAAAATTGGATCAACACCCCTCCGGTCTAGCGCATTAATCAATTTCCAGAAAATGGTAGCGTTCTTTCCACTGGCAGCAATTTTAAGCTGCTGCCAATGCTCTTCCTTCCAATTTTTCTTTGCTAAGGCAATTGAACCACAATACTCCTTTCTAGCTAGTTTTACTGCCATCAGATCCTTTAGTTTTATCGCTAAACCAATGGCTTTTCTCTTGGCTCTACATTCGGCTGTATACCACGGGTTCGCCTTCGGCGGTCTATTGGCCACCGCGGAGTTCGTTTGGGTATTTTTAAGGAAGTATTCTCCTATTTTGTCTGTGAATATTTTATACTGACCCAGTAATTTATGCCCCACAGAGGAAACCTCTCCCCAATCCACCGCTGCAAGCCTCGAGGTTTCTGCTTTAACTAATTCCCTAATATTATTAATATTCTCCTCTTCACATTTTACCACATCCCACCTCAATTTTGGTTACAATTGGAAGGGAGAACATCCTTTGTGACCATCTCTGGACACCCTTTGGTACTAAACCTGTGTGCCCAATTAATTTCCATGCATAATGGGTTATGGTCACTATCTGAGGACAGCCTGACTTCCATATCTTTTAAACTAGCCCAAGAATGAACATCTAAAAAGATGTAATCAATCCGCGATGGGCAGCTTATCCTATTATAGGTCATTGCCCCTTCACGATCAGAAGTAGTCCGGCCGTTTAATGCTCGTAGATTGTGGTCCAGGGCTAATGCATTCAACTGTATTGCTCTGGCAGTCCACTTCTTAATAGGGGCCAACGCTAAAGGTGGTATGGCTTGTCTCCAGTCTTCAGAATTCAAACCCAAAACGTCCTCATCATCTAGCGGTTCAAATGTACAATTAAAATCGCCCCCCAGCAGGATTTTAGACCTAGGTGGAAGCTCAGACAATTTAACATCTAACAGCTCAATCGTTTGTGATATTAAACCACCCTGTACCCCTTTTGCATAAACACAAAACAAATGGACAATGCCCCCATATGGGCTTTTCAAAGAAATATGCAAGATGTCATTGGACTGTGTATTATGTGTGGTAACAGTACAATTCAGGTTCACCTTTACCCAGATAAGCAGACCACCTGAGGGGCGGCCTTTTCCTATCGAAACTGCTGGGACAAAATATGTAGAGTACCCGTTTTTATATTGTGGGGACAAGCACCAAGTTTCCTGAAACAAACAAATATGGAAGGGATCAATAAAGTCATTCCAGTCCTTATTTTCAAGATTTCTCCTTAATCCTGCTATATTCCAAGAAATGATGTTAATTGAAGAAAGAGCAACAGTTGTTACAATGGTTGTAGGCGATGGGGTACAGTCCAATTCAATCATTCTAGTGGCCACATTATCCACAGACACTTCAATCTTTTCTCCAAGTGTGGATATAGCCTGCGGTGACCCTGCCTCCTCCTTCAAAACCTTTTGTCCGGAAACATAAATTGAATGTCAATCAACTGCTTCCAGGGCACTGAAACGATTAAAACAGGGTAATGGAGGGGGTAATGCTGATGGCCAAACCATTCCCCCTGAAACTGATTAAACCCAAAAGGGGGCCTACCCACTCTCCTTCGTACTGTGCTCTACCCTCTATCTTCACCCCCATCCCAATGATTTACATTGTAGTCCTGAAAAGGCTCTTCTCTCAACCCCCTTCTTATATCGTTTGGAGCCATTAACCAACTCCAGCTATTACTGCGATGGTCTGCAAGCATATAGAAATAAGAGAGGGATTTAGCTAGAATGGAGGAGTTGTTGTCACATGGGGATCTAGCACAGATATACTCCACCGTACGCGGATCCTCAAATGTCACAACAATGCAGTCACCCTGGAGATTTTTTGGATTCTCACCCACCCAAGGTGCTCTCTCCTGCATAAGCAGATTACTGCGAATGTTGGGCGGGAGTGGGTAGTTTCTATCTAGCCAATGGCAGACTTTGTTTTTAAGAGCCCAATACGATTCTGATGATGAGGGGGGAAGCTCAGGAACTCCTGTTAGGACAATTACATAGGGATGGGCATCAGGGGGCATGTTAATATTCCGACGTATTTTAAAATTCGCTGGATGGGATGGAGGAGGTTTGGGATCAAGAATGATGGGAGGATTGGGGGCAGCAATAGTGGGGCCGTTTACTTTCTGGGATATACTAGGCACAGTAGAGGGCAGTTTATGACTGCTATTTGTATTAACCTTGGTTGGAGGTATTTTAGACGAGCACGCTTTTGGGGTAAGGTTTTTCCCTACTACTTGTGTGTTAGACAATGGTGGTTTGACACCAGCCGGTGCTGGTCCACCAGTTGCCTTTTTGGCAGGAGCTTTTGGTCTGGTTTTAAATTCCAGATTTAATGCCTGCAATTGGTCTTCGATGCCTTGTAGTCTAGATTCCAAGGGAGACAGTAAAGATTTAATCAGCTCAGCTATAGAGCTAAAAAAAATACCCTTCCTGTCTTCAGCCCCATCAAAGGATTCATCCAGGCTACTCTCTTCAAGAAAATTTGCCAAACTTGGGGTTGAGGCTGTATCATCGGGGATACCCAGAGGTAGGGGGTGTGAGACACGACGCCCCTCAGTTTTATCTTCACTATTTACTAAAGTAACCACAATATCCCTCTCCGCCCCTAACCCGCAGGACGTACTAATTAGATCACTGGAAATTCCTGCCCCGTCAACTATGACTATTGGATCAGCACTATCCTTGTTTGATGTTTGGGAGCATTTAGGGATAGCGCCCTCCCTCAAACCTCTTTGTGCAAGTGTTTTATCATGATCGTTTATGACAATCGGAAGAACCGTTAAGGAGGTTGGAGGGGCTGGTTGAGAGGGCATCAAAGAAGTAAAATCCATGGGTACAGATTGACTAATAGAGATAGAATGACTTACGGGTGTAGGCTGAATAGGATCTAATTGGGGGGTGCATTGGGCTCTACTTGGTGTGCGCGCAGAGGCTATGAGGCCTAAAGATGATCTCCTCGCTGAAATTATCCAATGTGCCCATCAATTTAGAAGCACTAGCCGCTGCCTTACTTTGGTTTTCCCGAGTACACATCCCTATACCCAAGGATCAAAGACTAGCTGATACAAGAAACACTATACAGCAGCAGTAGCCAATCAAAATAACCAACAGTGATATATAACAGTATGCAAAATTACTCGCACTAAAAGGAGCCAAGGTATCTGAAGGTTAAAACAAGTTTCTAAACAATATGCAGAACCAAGAGCTGTGGCCCAGACCAGACTCTACAGGCCTCGGAGGGCCATGGAGGGCCCGCCCTTTGCCCGGGCTTCGCCCCGGCCTTAGTCCCGCGCGCGTCCCGCGTGCGCGAGGCAATTATTCATTAAAATAGGGGAGGTGCAGGAGGGGGCGGGAAGAGGACCAGCTGCGGCCGATCAGCGCCGCTGAGCAGGCTGGTCCTCGCAGTCCCGCCTCTGTCTGTGTGTGTGTGGGGCAGATAGTCACCGGAAAGTCCAGAGGTCCTTAGACGGCCAGGCGGGTCCCAAAAACAATGCCCACAGCAAGGTTCAACAGCCACGAGCGGCGCCCGCGAAGCGGGTGCGCGAGGCGTGGCGTAGTGGCCGGAAAAGACGGTGTATCAGGCTCCGCTGCTACGGCAATCCCAAGTAAAGGCACAGGAAGGCTCCCACTCAACACACTCAGCAAGCTTTTATCTGCTGGAGGGGGCGGGAAGAGGACCAGCTGCGGCCGATCAGCGGCGCTGAGCAGGCTGGTTCTCGCAGTTCCGCCTCTGTCTGTGTGTGTGTGGGGCAGATAGTCACCGGAAAGTCCAGAGGTCCTTAGACGGCCAGGCGGGTCCCAAAGACAATGTCCACAGCAAGGTTCAACAGCCACGAGCGGCGCCCGCGAAGCCACGTGGCATAGTGGCCGGAAAAGACGGTTTATCAGGCTCCGCTGCTACGGCAATCCCAAGTAAAGGCGCAGGAAGGCTTTCACGTCGGGGGAGTGGGGCAGAACACAAGAATTAACACAGCGGCCAATCTCAGGAGCGGGCCAACATAGTGGCCTCAAAGAGGGTCTCGCTTCAAAAGTCGCGGCAGGCGGGGTCGGGGTGCTGCAGATTCAAAACCCCTATTCCGGAGTTCAAGGAGGGGGACACCTTTGTATTCACGATAGTTCTAATTCAATATTCCTTTTTCATGCAGCGCAAATTCAGCAAGTCCTCATCCCGGGTTTTAAGGTACCGGCAAGATTTCAGGAATCTCCTCCACATTGACATTAACGGATACCACTACTAATAAATGCAAAACGATTGGGAAACAATTTTGCCAACAAGGCAGCTCAAATTACCCTCGCCTCACCCAGGAATATGGCCGATCTGCAGCTCTCATTACCATGGGTAGTGTAGGGGGTCATGCTGGGGTCAATTTAAGGTTTAGGGTAGTGCAATGGTGTTTAGGTAGTATAAGGGGTCGGGCTGGGGTAGTGTTTTAGGGTTTAGGGTAGTGCAGTGGTGTTTATGTAGTGTAGGGTGTCGTGCTGGGGGTAGATTTAGAGTTTAGGGTAGTGCATTGGTGTTTGTGTAGTATAGGGGGCTGTGCTGAGGTACTCTTTTAGGGTAGGACAGTGGTGTTTGGGTAGTGTAAGGGGTCGTGCTAGGATAGGTTTAAGGTTTAGGGTAGTGCAATGGTATTTGGGTAGTGTAGGGGTTGTACTGGGGTAGAGGTAGTGTTTTAGGGTTTAGGGTAGTGCAGTGGTATTTGGGTTGTGTAGGGGGTCATGCTGGGGTAGTGTTTTAGTGTTTAGGGTAGTGCAGTGGTATTTGGGTAGTGTAGGGTGTCATGCTGGAGGTATTGTTTTAGGGTAGTGCAATAGTGTTTGGGTAGTGTAGGGGGTCATGCTGGGGTTGATTTAAGGTTTAGGGTAGTGCAATGGTTTTTGGGTAGTGTAGGGGATCACGCGGTGCAGTGTTTTAGAGTTTAGGGTAGTGCAGTGTCGAATAGGTAGTGTAGGGGGTCGTGCTGGGGTAGATTTAGCATTTACGGTAGTGCAGTGGTGTTTGTGTACTGTAGGAGGTCGTGCTGATGTAGAATTAAGGTTTAGGGTAGTGCAATGGTGTTTAGGTAGTATAAGGGGTCATGTTGGGGTAGTGTTGTAGGGTTTAGGGTAGTGCAGTGGTGTGTATGTAGTGTCGGGTGTCGTGCTGGGGGTAGATTTAGAGTTTAGTGTACTGCATTGGTGTTTGTGTAGTGTTGTTGGCCGTGCTGAGGTACTCTTTTAGGGTAGGACAGTGGTGTTTGGGTAGTGTAAGGGGTCGTGCTAGGGTAGGTTTAAGGTTTACGGTAGTGCAATGGTATTTGGGTAGTGTAGGGGGTCATGCTGGGGTAGTGTTTTAGTGTTTAGGGTAGTGCAGTGGTATTTGGGTAGTGAAGGGGGTCATGCTGGAGGTAGTGTCACTGTAACAGTACATGTACTTATTTGTCTGCAAACACATCATCCAACCAAATCATTCTCTCTCAATTTTCCCAAATGGACACTGACTCACAGTGTGATTCTAGACAAATAACAGTATTTCTTATAAATGGAGTGTATAGATACTGACTGGGAAATGTAAGCCTGAAACACAAGTGTGAAGGTGATTACATTACTACTTTCATAGTGCTTAGGAGTTTCAAGCACTGCATGCCCTAAAGCATGGCTCAGTGCAATAGTACATATACTTATATGTCTGCAAACACATCAACCAACCAAACCATTCTCTCTCAATTTTCACAAATGGACACTGACGCACAGTTTGATTCTAGACAAATATCAATGTTTATTATAATTGGATTATATAGATACTGACTGGGGAAATGTAGGCCCAAAACAGAAGTGTGATGGTGATTACACTACTACTTGCATAGTGCATACCAGTTTCAAGCACTGCCTGCCCTAAAGCCTGGCTCACTGCAACTGTATATGTATGTATATGTCTGCAAACACATCGTCCAACCAAATCATTCTCTCTCAATTTTCCCAAATGGACACTGACTCACAGTGTGATTCTAGACAAATAACAGTATTTCCTATAAATGGAGTGTATAGATACTGACTGGGAAATGTAAGCCTGAAACACAAGTGTGAAGGTGATTACATTACTACTTGCACAGTGCATAGGAGTTTCAAGCACTGTATGCCCTACCGCCTGGCTCACTGCAAGAGTACATATACTTATATGTCTGCAAACACATCAACCAACCAAATCATTCTCTCTCAATTTTCCCAAATGGACACTGGCTCACAGTGTGATTCTAGACAAATAACAGTATTTCTTATTAATGGATTATATAGATACTGACTGGGGAAATGTAGGCCTGAAACAGAAGTGTGATGGTGATTACACTACTACTTGCATAGTGCATAACAGTTTCAAGCACTGCCTGCCCTAAAGCCTGGCTCACTGCAACAGTACAAGCAGTTGGAGAGCCTAGCCAGATTTGTAGAGAGAGGCTACAGCTATAGAGTGGTAGATGCCGCGATGAAGAAATCACAATTGAAGCCAAGAGAGGAATTCCTTGAATATAAATCTAAGATCATACAGGGGGACGAAAACAAAAAATCTGATCCTGTCCGACTGATCCTAACATATTTAAAACAAGAAATGGAATTGAGGAGCATTATTAGACACAATTGGCACTTCATCCAGGATTATCCTGTGATCGGTGACCTAATGCCCTCAAACCCAGCTATAGCTTTTCGAAAAGCAAAGAGCATGGGCAACACGGTAGCTAGAAACAGTCAGGAAAGCTTTAAGAAGGATAATTGGCTACCATTAAGAAAGGGTTTTTAAAGATGTTTGACTTGCAAGTTTGGTACAAACACTAAAGACTATATAACAGCATTCTCCGGGACTAGAAGAGAAATAAAACAACACCTAACTTGTAAGACAGAATTATGTGTCTATGGCCTGGAGTGCGAGGACTATCTTAAATATATAGGCAGTACCAAACTGCAGGTACTCAAACGAATCTTGCAACAGTTAAGGGCAATCACCAACAAGGACCAGAATTATCCTGTTGCAAGACACTTTGAGGCTGTCCACAACAGTAACCCAAAATGTCTCAGATATTATGCAATAGAATCCATCCCATTGACAAAGAGGGGAGGGGATAGGGAAGCCTGCCTTAGACAAACAGAGACCAAATATATTTTGGAGTTCAATTCTAAATGGCCAGGGGGGTTAAATGCAACAGAAGATCTTCACACATTTTTGTGATTAATTTAAAGCCCAAGTATTAATTCAATTGCCCATTTAATGATCCTGAAAATGCAGAAACCTTCATGTAACAATCAGCTAGAACCTCTGAAAATGAATTCCATCCTTATCTGTTATCGGTAGTGTAGGGGGTTGTACTGGGGGTAGATTTAGAGTTTTGTGCAGTGGTGTTTGTGTAGTGTAGGAGGTCCTTATATGTTTAACAGAATAGACAAATATTTTATAGTTAACAGATTTGAATGCCCTACATGAGATATGTTTTTTATGATTGATTATTATAAGACATTATGGGTAGTTTTTATCTAAGTGTCTTTTAATTAATTGTTTTAGGTATGTCGCGAGGTGATATTTAATGTGGTTTTGATATACGTTCTGCTAATTTGCACACTCAAACTTTTACATTCTGCATATACGAACGTATCCAATGTTCAATCCCGTTCTTATTTTCCATTATCCTCCTAATTCTTAAACTAAACATGTACGCACATTATTGGCATTAGTCACTTTAATCGTTAGCACTGAGGCACAGGTCACTTTTAGCTTATAGTACTGTAGCACCAAGACACTTTCCTTATCTATAAAAATTTATGAATTGAATAAAAAATCAGGAAGGATCTGTATATGTGTCTATGTAGGCAATGGATAGAATTGCCCAGCAGCAAGGTGGTCTGATACAGTCTAAAAGTACTGAAGGTTTAATCAAGTACATGAAGAGAACTGTTCTTTTTCTTTTAAAACACATATATATATATATATATATATATATATATATATATATATATATATATATATATATATATATATATATATATATATATATATATATATATATATATATATATATATATATATATATATATATATATATATATATATACCATCACTTGCAGGAACCCCAATTTGAGGAAGGCCACAGGAAGGGTGTGAAATAGTCATTCAATTCACGGGCAGCATGCAAGCAGTCATGACTTCAGGTGCTGTTCATCACAAAGTAAGCCGCCAGACGCGTTTCGAGAGTTTACCACTCTCTTCCTCAGTGGCGTGTTCATGCAGACAACTGAAAGCGCTGTTTGACTGGCGCATTTACGGTGAAGCCTGCTGTAGTGGGCGTGGCTCACCGCACGGCAACCTGGTCGTGGTAGTGCGCTGTGTTTCTTCCCTAGTGGGCGCGCCCCTTCAGTGTCCAATTGAAACAAAAGTGCTTTTCAAGTGCGTTTGATGTGGGCATTCAGGAGTTGACTGCCCCGCTTCTTTTACTGTCCGTGTGACATGGCAAACACCACCCTGCAGTGGCGTCTGCCCAGCTTCCTCCTCGAAATCCAAACCCCTGACGGTTGTTCGGCGGGGACCCGCCACATGGGGCGGTGGACCTTCCTCGCGGCCGGGACCGGCCGTTCAAAATACCATCACTTGCAGGAGGAGGAAGGCCACAGGAAGGTTGTGAAATAGTCATTCAATTCACGGGCAGCATGCAAGCAGTCATGACTTCAGGTGCTGTTCATCACAAAGTAAGCCGCCAGACGCGTTTCGAGAGTTTACCACTCTCTTCCTCAGTGGCGTGTTCATGCAGACAACTGAAAGCGCTGTTTGACTGGCGCATTTACGGTGAAGCCTGCTGTAGTGGGCGTGGCTCACCGCACGGCAACCTGGTCGTGGTAGTGCGCTGTGTTTCTTCCCTAGTGGGCGCGCCCCTTCAGTGTCCAAGTGAAACAAAAGTGCTTTTCAAGTGCGTTTGATGTGGGCATTCAGGAGTTGACTGCCCCGCTTCTTTTACTGTCCGTGTGACATGGCAAACACCACCCTGCAGTGGCGTCTGCCCAGCTTCCTCCTCGAAATCCAAACCCCTGACGGTTGTTCGGCGGGGACCTGCCACATGGGGCGGTGGACCTTCCTCGCGGCCGGGACCGGCCGTTCAAAATACCATCACTTGCAGGAACCCCAATTTGAGGAAGGCCACAGGAAGGTTGTGAAATAGTCATTCAATTCACGGGCAGGATGCAAGCAGTCATGACTTCAGGTGCTGTTCATCACAAAGTAAGCCGCCAGACGCGTTTCGAGAGTTTACCACTCTCTTCCTCAGTGGCGTGTTCATGCAGACAACTGAAAGCGCTGTTTGACTGGCGCATTTACGGTGAAGCCTGCTGTAGTGGGCGTGGCTCACCGCACGGCAACCTGGTCGTGGTAGTGCGCTGTGTTTCTTCCCTAGTGGGCGCGCCCCTTCAGTGTCCAAGTGAAACAAAAGTGCTTTTCAAGTGCGTTTGATGTGGGCATTCAGGGGTTGACTGCCCCGCTTCTTTTACTGTCCGTGTGACATGGCAAACACCACCCTGCAGTGGCGTCTGCCCAGCTTCCTCCTCGAAATCCAAACCCCTGACGGTTGTTCGGCGGGGACCCGCCACATGGGGCGGTGGACCTTCCTCGCGGCCGGGACCGGCCGTTCAAAATACCATCACTTGCAGGAACCCCAATTTGAGGAAGGCCACAGGAAGGTTGTGAAATAGTCATTCAATTCACGGGCAGCATGCAAGCAGTCATGACTTCAGGTGCTGTTCATCACAAAGTAAGCCGCCAGACGCGTTTCGAGAGTTTACCACTCTCTTCCTCAGTGGCGTGTTCATGCAGACAACTGAAAGCGCTGTTTGACTGGCGCATTTACGGTGAAGCCTTCTGTAGTGGGCGTGGCTCACCGCACGGCAACCTGGTCGTGGTAGTGCGCTGTGTTTCTTCCCTAGTGGGCGCGCCCCTTCAGTGTCCAAGTGAAACAAAAGTGCTTTTCAAGTGCGTTTGATGTGGGCATTCAGGAGTTGACTGCCCCGCTTCTTTTACTGTCCGTGTGACATGGCAAACACCACCCTGCAGTGGCGTCTGCCCAGCTTCCTCCTCGAAATCCAAACCCCTGACGGTTGTTCGGCGGGGACCCGCCACATGGGGCGGTGGACCTTCCTCGCGGCCGGGACCGGCCGTTCAAAATACCATCACTTGCAGGAACCCCAATTTGAGGAAGGCCACAGGAAGGTTGTGAAATAGTCATTCAATTCACGGGCAGCATGCAAGCAGTCATGACTTCAGGTGCTGTTCATCACAAAGTAAGCCGCCAGACGCGTTTCGAGAGTTTACCACTCTCTTCCTCAGTGGCGTGTTCATGCAGACAACTGAAAGCGCTGTTTGACTGGCGCATTTACGGTGAAGCCTGCTGTAGTGGGCGTGGCTCACCGCACGGCAACCTGGTCGTGGTAGTGCGCTGTGTTTCTTCCCTAGTGGGCGCGCCCCTTCAGTGTCCAAGTGAAACAAAAGTGCTTTTCAAGTGCGTTTGATGTGGGCATTCAGGAGTTGACTGCCCCGCTTCTTTTACTGTCCGTGTGACATGGCAAACACCACCCTGCAGTGGCGTCTGCCCAGCTTCCTCCTCGAAATCCAAACCCCTGACGGTTGTTCGGCGGGGACCCACCACATGGGGCGGTGGACCTTCCTCGCGGCCGGGACCGGCCGTTCAAAATACCATCACTTGCAGGAACCCCAATTTGAGGAAGGCCACAGGAAGGTTGTGAAATAGTCATTCAATTCACGGGCAGCATGCAAGCAGTCATGACTTCAGGTGCTGTTCATCACAAAGTAAGCCGCCAGACGCGTTTCGAGAGTTTACCACTCTCTTCCTCAGTGGCGTGTTCATGCAGACAACTGAAAGCGCTGTTTGACTGGCGCATTTACGGTGAAGCCTGCTGTAGTGGGCGTGGCTCACCGCACGGCAACCTGGTTGTGGTAGTGCGCTGTGTTTCTTCCCTAGTGGGCGCGCCCCTTCAGTGTCCAAGTGAAACAAAAGTGCTTTTCAAGTGCGTTTGATGTGGGCATTCAGGAGTTGACTGCCCCGCTTCTTTTACTGTCCGTGTGACATGGCAAACACCACCCTGCAGTGGCGTCTGCCCAGCTTCCTCCTCGAAATCCAAACCCCTGACGGTTGTTCGGCGGGGACCCGCCACATGGGGCGGTGGACCTTCCTCGCGGCCGGGACCGGCCGTTCAAAATACCATCACTTGCAGGAACCCCAATTTGAGGAAGGCCACAGGAAGGTTGTGAAATAGTCATTCAATTCACGGGCAGCATGCAAGCAGTCATGACTTCAGGTGCTGTTCATCACAAAGTAAGCCGCCAGACGCGTTTCGAGACGGCTGCAGTTTGTTTTTACTCACCTGAAGGATGGTTTGCCAGCAAGCTGCCAATAAAAGAATTTTGCCGAGATGTGGTGTCCGTGTGGCTCAATCCACAAGGGTTCTGCATGATTTGGATATATATATATATATATATATATATATATATATATATATATATATATATATATATATATATATATATATATACTTTGTAAGGTATACTTCTGTTTAATTTTACTTTACGTTTAGGTGAGCACATAGTATTGCATCGTATTAGCTCAACTATAATGACATAGAAGTTCTTATGCATTAATGCAGTTACAAAATGAAACAGTATGATTTCTGACTGTCCATGAATTTCTAATTTGAAATGTTTTTAGAAATAAGCATTTATGCTGTTATTTTCAATTTTTTGACATATATATTTTTGCAAAATAATGTTAAAAACATTTCTAGCTATGTATTCTAACATGGAAGTATTTTCTTCATATCTATTGCAATATCGATGCATTTGTACTTTAAAATGGGGCTGGTCAGAACGCACGGTCATGTGATCAAGGCCGCTTGGACGGCCGAAACGCGTCTTGACTTGTGAAAGGAAATAAAATAATGCTGACACAATAAGCTGGTCCATGCTCGTGATTCCGCACTGAAGCGGTGTTTTCCGCAAGGTGCTGCAGATATATATATATTACCTACTGGCGTCTCGCCAGTAGGTATATATAGTTAGGATTTTTTCCCTATGGGATTTTTGAAAATTCTATGTCTAATAACTTTGGCGTTTGTGGACGGAATCGGCTGAAATTTTCAGGAAAATGGCACATTTTGTTTCTGAGCGGCCCTTGAAAATTTGGGGGGGTTTCGTCAAGGGGGGGCCGAGAAAAAAGGGGGGTCCCAAAACGCGTTTTCCCCATGTTAATTTCCATAGGGCGGTTGGCCTCACTTTTAGCTCGAACGGCTGAATGGATTTGCACGAAACTTGGCAAAATTGTAGGGACTGTTAGCCCGATGTGCCTTTGCTAGGTCTCAATATATGTGCTCCAGTGGATTTTGAGAAATTAACGTTCAAAACAAGATATATATCTGTAACAGCGCTCCGGGCTGCGCTCCGGTCCGCTTACTTTTCGCGAAACGGAACTTTGCGATGCGAAGCGGAGCGGCCGCCATCTTATCTCTCGGTAGGATCGAGAGAGAAGAAGAGGTGAAAAACGAAGGGGGAATTTAATGAAAGGAGGCAAGGTAGACCCCTCTTGACCCCCTACGCTTTTTGTAGCCCTATGCCGCATAACAGGTCATGTGACTTGTTTATAAAACTTTTCATTGGTTCATTTTACTTTTGGTTTCCTAATGATGGAAGGCTTGGTCATATGACCTAAAAATAACACTTTTCATTGGTTTAGAACATTTTTTTTTCCCAAACGATGAAAGCCCCACCTTGTTTCTGGATGTTTCAGACTAAAGCTGGCGTCAGCATGAGAGCACCACCATCTCGTAGCTCCGTCGTGGCCATTCCACGAGCAAACATGGCAGCCGCTCCCCACCAGAAGCCTGCGGGAGTCGGGGCCCCCAAGACTTTTGTACAATCTTCACGGCTGAGGGGACGCTTTCGAGAATGGGACCAAAGCCCTATCAGGGAAGCGTCCGAGTTCCAAGGTGTCCCAGGGCCATTTTAGTGGACCACGCCCAAATCTGAAGAGCCGGCCGCCATTTTGAGAGTCCTGTGGCAGCCGCCTATCGTTGCATCGCAAGAGCGGGAGCAACTCAACTACATGGTGAGCGAGACGCTGTAGTCGCAAGAGCGGGCGGTAAACAGCTGAATGGCGGAGGAGGCACAGTGTAGCAAAAGCGGGTGGAATGGCAACTAAAACGGTAAAGGGGCGCCCCACTACAGCGTGTCTTCAGGTCAAACGGATTGTGGGACAAGGTCCAGAATAGAAGAGTCATCAAAAGGCAAAAAGTTCAGCCGGACCCCGGGAGCCGGCCGCCTATGTCGGGGGCGATCTCAGGCTACACCAGTGCTATAAGACTTGGGGAGGGGGTCGGAGCCAAGCGTCTTCTCCGAGTCCGTGCCATCACACCGCCCCTCGGGGGCCTCCGTCAAGCTGTTTAGGGAGGTACCATATCACATTGTTTTCAAATGCAGTCAGGTCCACAAACGACCCTCACTTACTTTGAGAATAGTGAAGCTGCAGTAGGTGGAAATAAGCTTCAGACAGTGTTACAAGCGCTGCTCAGAACTCTGAACTATGGCACCCAACATCCAGAACTTATGCCATTTGAGAATGGCAGTGACATCGAAGCAACTCAGGGACCAAAACCATTAACGTACTTTCACGTATGAAAATCTTACTTGGGGAGGGGGCAGGAGCGAAGCGCCCCCTCCCAGTCCGCAACACCACACCGTATGTGGAAAATCTGAAGCCATTGTTCTACAAACTCAACCAACCTCGGATGGAAAAATCTAGAAAAATGTACAAACTGAAAACCAGTTTTGGTCTGCATAGCAACAGTAGCAACGCTTGCTATCAGAGTGCATGAGTTTCATGCTCGATCGATTGAGCTAGCCGGATCGGGCAACAAAAAGTATAAAATAGTTATGTAAATAGTTATTTAATAAAATGTTTTTCCCTGTTACTTTGCTGGTGTGTTGTATATATTTTTAATATTTGCATAGGGTTTGTCGTTATTTTGGGCGGGGTGGGTGACAGAGCCGAGCTGTCTTGCAGCCCTCATGGTGTGGAGCTCAGTTCATCTCACTATTTTCGTATTTCTCATGAAGGGTTGTTCTTAATGTTTCTATTTTAGCGAGGTCAAAAAGAGATCCAATTAGTGGCCTACTGATTTTCATGATGTCACTGACCATGTCATGAATGATGTAATATGTGACATCATCAGCAGTGGATTGCGGGTGCGCGATATATAGTTAGTGCAACTAACTATATATGGAATTTCAATGGTTTTATGCGAGTAAAATAAGGTTTTGAAAAGGCTAATCCCTAACTATATATGGTCTATAACCAATGGTTTTTTCAGTGAATATATATATATATATTCACTGAAAAAACCAGAGGTTTCACACCAGTTATAGTTAGGAATTAGCATTTAAAAAACCTAAGAAATTCACTGAAAAAACCATAGGTTTTACACCAGTTATAGTTAGCTGGAAATTTTACTGACATAAAACCATTGAAATTCCCACGTTATAGTTAGTTGGACTCACTATAACTTGCGCGTGTAATGCACTGCTGATGACATCACATATTACATCACTCATGACATGGTCAGTTACATCACTCATGACATCACTGATGACACCATCCAGTGAATGTGTGTCTTTCTGAAAAATAAATATGTTTTATATATGTATATGTAAAAGTTGATTGAAGAATAAATGTTTAAATAAGTGTCTAAATGTTTTTTTTTTTTAATTGATTGGTTAACTGGCTTATTAAGTGTATCTCAGTGAATACATATATTAGCGAATAATGTTTAAAAATTTAAATATATGTATCAGTGTTTCACTTTGTGTATAAGTGGCTCTATGGGTTGCTGAGTAGCTACATGTGTGTGTATATGGGTTATTAGATTTTTTTTAGTATCAGTATGAGTGTCTGTATGGTTTGGTGGGGGTGTTACTTAGCACATAGATGCATCAATGACTGACTCACTGTTTGTATGTTTTTTTAAAACAGCATATGTGCAGGACTGTATGAGTGGATGAGTGTGTATATGTGTGTGTAAGTGATTGAATGCCTATCTCACTAGTGTGTTTATCAGTAACAAGATATATTTTAATCTAGTATATGTGAGTATTGATGTATATAAGTCAGTATATGTGAAAGTGAGAGATTGTAAGAGTTCCTGTTTAAATAAGTATGTGTTTTTATAAGTGATTGTTTAAAAGAGTAAATATGTGTAAGTTTCCTTAGAAGTAAGGTGGTAGTGTGTGTATATCTGTATATGCAAATAAATGGATGTTTATTAGTTTATTTGCATATGTGAGTATATGTGTGAGTAACTTTTTGATGACTGTCGGTGTGTAACAGGATGAATAGGTGTATCACTACATATGATGAGTGAGTATATGTATGAGTGACTATATAAAACTGTTGGTGAATGTGTGAATGTGTACATAGATGGTGAAATTACTGAATTGGTTGTTGTAACTGGTATGGGTATATCCACTTTTTTGAAAATGTTAGTTTCTATTTTTGAATATGTGTTTCAAGGGTTACTTTACAGTGAAAGGAGATCAGTCACTGTGTCACAAGGATGGTGTCATCAGTGATGTCATGAGTGATGTAACTGACCATGTCATGAGTGATGTAATATGTGATGTCATCAGCAGTGCATTACATGCGCAAGTTATAGTGAGTCCAACTAACTATAACATGGGAATTTCAATGGTTTTATGTCAGTAAAATTTCCAGCTAACTATAACTGGTGTGAAACCTATGGTTTTTTCAGTGAATTTCTTAGGTTTTTTTAAATGCTAATTCCTAACTATAACTGGTGTGAAACCTCTGGTTTTTTCAGTGAATTTCATAGGTTTTTTAACTGCTAATTTTTAACTTTTTATAGGGCTTCATACCTATGTAATTTTTAGTGAATTTCTAAGCTTATTTTTTCACAAATGTCTATAGCTGAGAAAGGTATGTTTTTCTAAAAATGAACACTATAATGTATATTAAGATAATATTTTTGTTTTAAAATAGCATTTTACTTTTTTTTTTATATTTGACTCTGGAGCGCTCCCGGTGCGCGTACCGGTGAACGCCCCGGTGCGCGTACCGGTGCGCGTCCCGTCAGCGCACCAACAAAAAAAAAGAAAAAAAATAATGAAGGAGTGACCATGAGGAATGGGGACAGAGAGAGTGGTGTTAAGAGAAAGAGAGCTAGAGGGAGGAACACAGAGGGACTGTGTAATAGATAGTAAGACAGAGAAAAAGAGTATGTTTGACCTCTCAATACACCAGCTTATCCAGGGTATTATTGCTTTTAGTGACTGTTTTTTTAACCATTCAAATTGCTTCTTTCACACAACACAACCTTGCACCCTAACTTTCAGTTTTCAACTATCTGAATCCACCAATCATTGCTTGTGATTCAAGAGCAGTGAAAATCCACAATTATATTTTTGTAAACTCCTACTGTTCCAACTGCCATTTCATTCCCACACTTCATCTGACTGCACCAGAACCTTCTCACATCATGTATTCTGTATGGATTATTGGACATAGCTACATCCACTGGGCTCAAAGGTATGCAGCAAGCAGAAATTATTGGCCAGAGAGGATTGAGATGTCATCAATTGATACCATTGGTGAAAACCTTTTTGCATCTGCCAAGCCCTGACCTCTTAATAGTGCACTGTGGTGGAAATGATTTGGGTACTATGACTGGGGTTGGTCTGGAAATGCTCTTAAAGGACACCTTTGATCAATTGATGACACTTTTTCCACAAACTGCCTTGGTATATTCAAATATATGCCAAAGACAAAAATGGAACTGGTCCAACCAACTTTGTCCACAATTTGAGAAAGCACGGAAACATGTTAATAAATCTGTTTCTGCTTACATGAGAGACTGTGGAATGGGTTCAATATACAATAACAACTTGCGTTACAACATGCAAGACATCTACAGAGGAGATGGTGTGCACTTCTCAGATGAGAGAAATAGAATATTCCTCCTGAATTTAAGACTGTGCATTGGAACCTACTTGTAGGTACCTAACTCAACCACAGAACCCAAAAGCTCTTTTCAGAGCTACCCTACCTCTGATCATTCAAAACGTTTATCTTTTTCTAACTTTTTTCACTATTTTTCACCAAAGTACGCTTCCCGGTACGCTTACCGGTGCGCGTACCGGGCGCCTCCTAAGCCCCCCTCAGAAAACCTAGAGGGTCAAGAAGTCTCTACCGTGCCCCCTTCTAGCCATACCGAACATTGTTTGCCCTCCATCTTGTGTCTCGATTGTACCGAAACACAAAATGGAGGACTCCCGTTACACTGCCGGTGCGCGTACCGGAGCGCGCACCGGTAAGCGCTCCATAAAAAAAGGTGGGAAAGTAATTTTCAGAAAAACCACTGGAGACACTTTCATCAAATATAGATTAGGCCCTACTACATAGCAGTCCCTACCATTTGCCCAAATTTGGTGGAATTCCATTGAGACATTTAGGCTACAGGCCTGTCTAAATATCCTGAGGTAAATTACATGACAAAAACACATATGAAATGTTAGAATTTACAACCAATTAAAAAGTTTCTTTCATTTTCTACAATTATTTCCTGACATTTGATTGGTTATGTACAAGAATATATATAAAAGAAGAGAGGGAAACACAGCCATTTTGACTACTGCTTCCTGAAGTACATTTGAAAAGAAATAACACTGACAACTTCAACTGATTACTCAAAGGTAAGTTGTTATTTTGGAAAGTAAAGTATGTTGTGCACTTTAAGTTAATTTGAGAAAAAATATTCTGTTAGTTATATACTATCCCTCTGTAATAGTTATAGATTGAGATAGACTTCTCTGTAATAGTTATGGATTGAGTTAGGCTTCTCTGGTATAATTATGAATTTACTTAGGCTTCATCACATGCACTTTTTAATAGTTCTACTTCCTGCCTGAAGCCATACACTGCCCATAAATTACTTCACTGTTAAAAACTCAAAAGTACCTGTCTAAACTTAAACCAAACAGTACCCTAACTCTACTAATATAGTTAATTTTTATGCAATTTTCAGAAAGAAAATGGAAGGAGAAAAACAAGCAAATCTTACTTCTATCGAAGTAAGGGTGGAAAATCCAGAAGAGCAAAAAGATAAAGTTGATTTCATGGATGACTCTTTGGACCAACAGTTTATAGAATGTTTGGAACAAATGGAATCACGTACTTATAATTATGAGGAAATACCGGACAATATTATGTTACAAGTTTTATTAAATTATGAAAAAGAATCAGAGGAATACATTTATATTTAATAATTTTAAATTGTTTGAGACAATATTCATTTTTATATGTAATTCATGAAGTATTACCAAAATAATTATATTATAAAATGAGACTTATAGTATACTGTGCAACTTTTTTTCTGTTACATAGTAAGTTTACTCATAGTTACTACCTTTCTCCCACTATATTATCTCCTATGTGTATTTTACACCTTTTTTTCATCATAAGGGATCAGGATAGACTACCCATGATCCCCTAAGACTTCTCAGGGAGTGCTTAAAAGATCTGTTTCTGCTTTCCTGACAGACTATGTTATGGATTCCATATACCACAATAACTTCGATAACAACATGCAAGATATCTACAGAAGAGATGGTGTACATTAAATTTAAGTCTCTGCATTGGTACCTACATGTAGGTACTTAAATAAAATAAAAAAAACAACAAAAAAACAATTAATAAACATACAATTTTTTTAAGTGATTTTTTTTCCCATAGTACGCTCCCCGGTGCGCTCCCCGGTGCGCGTACCGGGCGCTTCCCCCGTGAAAATCGATAAAAATAAAAATAAATTTGAGACCCCGCGGGGCCCTTTAATGGCCCCCACATCAAACCTAGGAGGACAGGGGGTGTCTACTCTGCCCCTTTATGGTCATTTCCCCCTTTGTTTTGGCCACCTCTCATGTCTCGATCCTACCGAGACACAAGATGGCGGCCGCTCCGGACTGTTTAGAATGTTTACAGACACCCGAGAGCCAATCAGCTTTCCGTGCGCAAGTCGCGTGGCGCGCCCGGTGCGCTCCCCGGTGCGTACACCGGAGCGCGCCTATAGATATATATATTTTTTTGAACCTAAATTACTCAAAATCCACTGGAGCACATATCTTGAGACATAGCAAAGGCACATCGGGCTACCAGTCCCTACAATTTTGCCAAGTTTGGTGTAAATCCATTCAGCCGTTCGGGCTAAAAGTGAAATCGACCGCCCTATGGAAATTAACATGGAGAAAACGCGTTTTGTGACCCCCCTTTTATCTCGGCCCCCGCTTGACGAATCCCCCCAAACTTTCAGGGAAGGACCGGGGCGCCGCGAGGCCATTTTGAGAATATTTTCAGTCAGATTCGTCAACTGGCGCCAAAGTTATTCCAAATAGAATTTTGAGATTTAACATTGAAAAAAATCCTAACTATAACTACCTACTGGCGACCGCCAGTAGGTAATATATATATATATATATATATATATATATATATATATATATATATATATATATATATATATATATATATATATATATATATATATATATATATATATATATATATATATATATATATATATATATATATATAGGTGCATATATATATATGGGTGATGGGTGCATGGGAGAGTGATGTGATTAAGAAAGACCAAGAAAATCTGGATGGGCCAAGAATCAAACTTTGGTGTTGTTTCATTGACGACTTGTTCGTCATTTGGGACGGAAATGAGAACTCACTGGAAGCCTTCATTGAATCCCTGAATCACAATCGATACAGTCTAAAATTCACATCTACAACTAGTTCCCATTCTCTGATATTCCTCGATGTGGAAATCTTTGTCAAAAACAACAGACTTTGTTCAAAAATCCACAGGAAGCGAACAGCATGCAATAGCATTCTACATGCTAATAGTGGACACCCAACAAGATTAAAATGGATTATCCCCTATGGCCAAATGTTAAGGGCAAAAAGAAACTGCTCTGAGGAAGATGATCTGAATGAGGAAATAGAAAATATGAGCTCCAGATTCCTTGAAAGAGGATACCCAATGGAAGTGATCGCCACTGCAAAAAGTCGGATGCACTTGAAAAGAAGAGAGGAACTATTGACCCCAAAAAATAAGAAATCCAAGAGAGATCAAGAACAAGAACCAGATCAGGGCAAGGAAACAACCAGACTAATAGTAGACTATGACAACCAAAGCACACAAATGAGAAAAGCCTATTAAAAACATTGGCAAGTACTCCGTCTGGATAACACTCTGAGTGAGAGCCTGACAAAAAATCCCAGTATAACATATAGAAAAACCTCCTCTTTGAGAGATATATTAACACAAAGTCATCTAGTATTGCGTGAGGAGAAAAAACAGAGATGGCTAACAACACCTGGCTTCTGGAAATGCCACAAATGTGAGGCCTGTGAGCATGGGGTGAACATCAAACACTACTTACTACAGAATGGCAGAAAAGAAACCATATATGACCATATCACATGCGACTCCAAATGTGTGGTTTATAGGCTCCAATGCCCTTGTGGCAAATACTACATTGGGAGCACTATAAACAAACTAAAGTTGAGAATATTACAACACCTAAGGGCGATAAAGAACAAGGACCCGTGCTACCCAATGGCCACACATTTTGCCCAACATCATCAAAGTGATCCCACTCTTCTGAAATACTCGGGAATAAAGTTGTGCAAACTCCCGGAACGGGTTAGTGATCAATTACAACAATTGAGACGTTTGGAATCGAGAATGATACTGAACATGGGAACTGAGGCACCGTTTGGTCATAATTTGGATGCCGAACTGTATGTACATTTGTGATCTGACATAGAGACAATTCTATGACACTGTCATTTCAATGTGTGAAATTCTATGGAGTCTTGAAAATGCTTTCTTTTTGAATCTGGAGCATGTACATGTTTTGAATATTTTGAATATTATAGAATCAGAACCGATTAATTACCCAGATCCTAAATCTTCAACAGAGGATAGAAAATATGGGGAAAGATGACTTACAAAAATTGCAATAACAATAGAATGTTATGAGGAATTAAGTTAAAAATGTAGTACTTCACATATATCATGTTTTGCTGCACGGGGAGAAAATTGTCGAAGTAGTGCATACAATTATAGACGATAGGTTGTGTTATACCTGAAGCTTATGTCGTTATGCATTACTAGGACTCATTTCTATGTTTATACTTTATTAATTAGATTACTGCAGCAATTTTGGAACTCTAAAAACTTTGTTTTTCTCGTAAATTTGCTGAATTGATTGCTATATAACTTTAGGTCATCATCCACCTTGAATTAATTTTGTCCTCGGTTTGAGTACTTTACATGGAAAGGTATAATACAATACCATAAATGACTAGATGGGTCTGATTGTAAACAATTCTTGTAAATACTTTATTTAGAATTATCGGCTCTGCATCACAAATGGTACTTCACATTTATATTTTTTACATTGATATGTAAAACGGAACATATTTTGGTGTAAATACTTTATTTTGAATGTATGGTTCTGAATTACTCTTATGGTACTTTACGTTAATTGTACATATTAATGTATATATTTTTAAAACATGTACTGGCCATGTGCTTACTATTCTGGGTGGGTTGGTCTAGATGACCATGAAAATGGTAGAGGGTACTTACACTGTTCACGTTATTTAAGCAAGGTCTAGACCTAGGGACTCTATGGTCCAGTGGAAGGCAGGAGCCGAAACGCGTAGACCGTCCATTTGATGCACGTTACTTTTTGCACTGGTGTGTAAATAAAGAACGCTGAAAACCATCTGTTGCTGTGCCGTGTCCTTTGATCTACTTAACGTAGGAAGAAGAAGCTGTGGCAATATTGAGCGCGTGAGCTGGAACGCGCAACACAGGCACTCCAAGGCGAGGTGAAGCGGCCGTGACTGATCTGGAGATCGGAATCCAGCTGATCGTAATTTGGAAGAAAACGACCGACGCCTCTGCTGCAGAGCCAGGCGGCTCGTGAAGAACCGCTGCGGGGAGATTCGCAGCGGAAGAAACGCTAACGGGACAGTACGGAGGCGACCGGAGCTGGGGTGAGTTAATCGTTGTGGAGCTTGTGGAGTTTGCCTAACTTTGTAGCGCAGCGGAGGCTGTGTTCGGGTGGGGTGAGAGGCAATCGCCCTTCGGCTCAACGAGCCCCGGCGAAGGAAGCCCTGGTGCAGCGTGTAAATTTGGCGTGTGAAACAAACTTGACGGAACCAACCTGGGAATACACGCAATATCACTCACCAGCTTTAAAAACGTACAGCCTGGTAATAAATCCCGAGTGAATGGGAAAATATTAGCGATCTACCCTGCAAGGAAACTGAGGCACTACGTCATCGGCGAGATCGACGAGTTCAGATTATCCTTAAAGGGACAGCGCAGCATTTTTGGAATCACCGTGTGAGCACAGGGTGCTTCACAGGGAGCAACAGACGCGTGCAATTGGGTCCAGCATGCTTTGGGATCAAAGGAGCTGGTTATCCCAATTTGAATACGAACACTCAACACACCGAGTAAACTGCAACAGTGTGTCAAGAAGAAGATAAATAATAACCCAACCCAGAATAAGTTAAAACATGGCAGATAAAACAAGAAATCGCCAGCTAAGGGCGAGTGAGCTTCTGAATGATGACAATCCACCAACAGCACTCTCAGACGCTAAGAGAGATGGGGGAGAGAAAACTAAGGAGAGAACAATTGCCAACATTGTACGAGAACTACAAAATCAGCGAATCCAGGAAGTGAATAAGTGGTGGGAGAAAACATCACTAGAAAAATATATTGAATTCAAAAGAGTCCCACGAGGATTGAGGATCCTAATAATGCCAACCTTGAATGACCTGGACACGGACCTGATAAAATTATGGCAAACTGACACAAATGAATGCTCTTACAAATTAATGAGGACCCTAATCATCCATGCGGAGAGAAAACGTGAAAAAATTCTGAGCACAATAGTGGCTCTGAAATCAGAACTCGCAGCCATCCCTATATCTGAAGAGAGCAAAGAAGCATTGGAAAACATGGAAAAGAAGGTAGCCAAGCACGAGATGGAGGTAGAGAAAAGGAAGGCCAATAAGTTTACAAGAGATAGGTTGGATTATATGAATGGCCGAATTTACACCTTCGCAAGAAAATATGATACCTTAAGGAGCCATGTTGCCATGGATAAAAACACGGATAGAACCACTGATCCCACGGAAGAAATAGACAGTTCTGAGGTGAGCTCGGTTGAAGGAGAATCGAATACAACCCCATTGGATTTTCAGGGGGAGATCAAGCTAGCGCACATGATAACGCGACAAAGAGGAAGAGGCAGATCCAATGCTTGGGGAAGGGAACAACGTCCACCAAAGAAACCCCCGACAAACCAAAAACCAGAAGGGGTGGAAAAAGAAGTAAAAGCAAAGCGAGGCAAAGGAAAGCCAAAATAAAAGTAAAGAAACAAATGTCCGTGCCCAACATAGTGGTAAATCTATCGAATAAACAACTCTCGGACACTCATTTAAAACTTTTAAACAAAGGTCTCTCCTTTTGCCCGACAAAGACTATGAATGTACCTAACGCACGCATTGACCTTTATAAATTCTGCAGGAAGGTGAAACTCAAAAAACACTTTGCTGAAAGAAACCGGAATAACAAAAAGACATGTGCCTCTAAAACAAATAGGATATCAACAGTTACACAGAAGGACTTAACTGCTATGATAACTTTAACATCAATCAAGGAGACCCCCTCCAATAGCCAAGAGGATAATACAATCACCTCAGAAATGGAAATGAACTTTTGTGGAAGCATTGGTCTACCTACCAACATAGGTGGAAATAGTGGATTAAAAAGAAACTCTAAATTTTGCCCACAACTTCCACCAGGCAACAAAGTGGACCTATTTCAAGAACTCATGGTCGAGGAAATAATGAAAATTTCAGATAAATCCACAGTGAATGGACGAACTAGAAGACAAAATCTTTCCTTGGAAGAACAAAAGGCAATGATAAACTTAAAGAATGATGCGTCCATAATTATAAAATCCTCAGATAAAGGGGGTAACCTCGTCATCCAGAATGTCGCAGATTACATTGAGGAAGCAAATCGACAACTTCTTATCCAGGAACACTATGAAAAACTGACCATAAACCCAATGGAAGGATGGACAAATGAATACCATTCCATGTTGTTAACCTGGAAAGATAGGGGTCTATTGGATTTTGATGAATACAATTACCTAAAAACGAACAACCCGATCATGGCAACCATATATTTCCTACCAAAAATCCATAAGTCACTAGACCATCCACCAGGGAGACCCATTGTGAGTTCAATAGGGTCCCTTTTAGAATCTACCTCAAGATTCATAGACATTTTTTTGATGAACTATGTGACTAATCTACCATCTTTTCTAAGGGACACAATGGATTTCTTGCAGAGAATATCCACATGTGAATGGAAATCAACCTATCAAATGGCAACAATCGATGTCACATCACTATACACCTCAATACGCCATGAGGATGGCGTTGAGGCAGTGAAAGAAGCCCTCAAGGCACGATCTGTAAATTTCCTAGAACACTCTAATATGTTACTGGACATGCTCCGATACTGCCTGACTCACAATGCATTCCTGTTCCTGGGGGAGACATATCTCCAGAAACAGGGGACAGCAATGGGGACATCATTTGCACCCACATATGCGAACCTCCTGATGGGTGCATGGGAGAGTGATGTGATTAAGAAAGACCAAGAAAATCTGGATGGGCCAAGAATCAAACTTTGGTGTCGTTTCATTGACGACTTGTTCGTCATTTGGGACGAAAATGAGAACTCACTGGAAGCCTTCATTGAATCCCTGAATCACAATCGATACAGTCTAAAATTCACATCTACAACTAGTTCCCATTCTCTGATATTCCTCGATGTGGAAATCTTTGTCAAAAACAACAGACTTTGTTCAAAAATCCACAGAAAGCCAACAGCATGCAATAGCATTCTACATGCTAATAGTGGACACCCAACAAGATTAAAATGGAGTATCCCCTATGGCCAAATGTTAAGGGCAAAAAGAAACTGCTCTGAGGAAGATGATCTGAATGAGGAAATAGAAAATATGAGCTCCAGATTCCTTGAAAGAGGATACCCAATGGAAGTGATCGCCACTGCAAAAAGTCGGATGCACTTGAAAAGAAGAGAGGAACTATTGACCCCAAAAAATAAGAAATCCAAGAGAGATCAAGAACAAGAACCAGATCAGGGCAAGGAAACAACCAGACTAATAGTAGACTATGACAACCAAAGCACACAAATGAGAAAAGCCTATAAAAAACATTGGCAAGTACTCCATCTGGATAACACTCTGAGTGAGAGCCTGACAAAAAATCCCAGTATAACATATAGAAAAACCTCCTCTTTGAGAGATATATTAACACAAAGTCATCTAGTATTGCGTGAGGAGAAAAAACAGAGATGGCTAACAACACCTGGCTTCTGGAAATGCCACAAATGTAAGGCCTGTGAGCATGGGGTGAACATCAAACACTACTTACTACAGAATGGCAGAAAAGAAACCATATATGACCATATCACATGCGACTCCAAATGTGTGGTTTATAGGCTCCAATGCCCTTGTGGCAAATACTACATTGGGAGCACTATAAACAAACTAAAGTTGAGAATATTACAACACCTAAGGGAGATAAAGAACAAGGACCCGTGCTACCCAATGGCCACACATTTTGCCCAATATCATCAAAGTGATCCCACTCTTCTGAAATACTCGGGAATAAAGTTGTGCAAACTCCCGGAACGGGGTGGTGATCAATTACAACAATTGAGACGTTTGGAATCGAGAATGATACTGAACATGGGAACTGAGGCACCGTTTGGTCATAATTTGGATGCCGAACTGTATGTACATTTGTGATCTGACATAGAGACAATTCTATGACACTGTCATTTCAATGTGTGAAATTCTATGGAGTCTTGAAAATGCTTTCTTTTTGAAGCTGGAGCATGTACATGTTTTGAATATTTTGAATATTATAGAATCAGAACCGATTAATTACCCAGATCCTAAATCTTCAACAGAGGATAGAAAATATGGGGAAAGATGACTTACAAAAATTGCAATAACAATAGAATGTTATGAGGAATTAAGTTAAAAATGTAGTACTTCACATATATCATGTTTTGCTGCACGGGGAGAAAATTGTCGAAGTAGTGCATACAATTATAGACGATAGGTTGTGTTATACCTGAAGCTTATGTCGTTATGCATTACTAGGACTCATTTCTATGTTTATACTTTATTAATTAGATTACTGCAGCAATTTTGGAACTCTAAAAACTTTGGTTTTCTCGTAAATTTGCTGAATTGATTGCTATATAACTTTAGGTCATCATCCACCTTGAATTAATTTTGTCCTCGGTTTGAGTACTTTACATGGAAAGGTATAATACAATACCATAAATGACTAGATGGGTCTGATTGTAAACAATTCTTGTAAATACTTTATTTAGAATTATCGGCTCTGCATCACAAATGGTACTTCACATTTATATTTTTTACATTGATATGTAAAACGGAACATATTTTGGTGTAAATACTTTATTTTGAATGTATGGTTCTGAATTACTCTTATGGTACTTTACGTTAATTGTACATATTAATGTATATATTTTTAAAACATGTACTGGCCATGTGCTTACTATTCTGGGTGGGTTGGTCTAGATGACCATAAAAATGGTAGAGGGTACTTACACTGTTCACGTTATTTAAGCAAGGTCTAGACCTAGGGACTCTATGGTCCAGTGAAGGCAGGAGCCGAAACGCGTAGACCGTCCATTTGATGCACGTTACTTTTTGCACTGGTGTGGAAATAAAGAACGCTGAAAACCATCTGTTGCTGTGCCGTGTCCTTTGATCTACTTAACGTAGGAAGAAGAAGCTGTGGCAATATAATATATATACATATATATATATATATATATATATATATATATATATATATTCACTGAAAAAACCATAGGTTATAGACCATATATAGTTAGGAATTCGCATTTACAAAACCTTATTTTACTCACACAAAACCATTGAAATTCCATATATAGTTAGTTGCACTAACTATATATCGCGCACCCGCAATCCACTGCTGATGATGTCACATATTACATCATTCATAACATGGTCAGTGACATCACTGATGACATCACTGATGACATCTCAAATGACATCACTGATGACATCTCAAATGACATCACTGATGACATCACTGATGACATCTCATTTGACATTACTGATCACATCACTGATGATATCATTCATGTGATAATACGATGAACCTCTTCAGACTCTAATATAACCTTAGATACAATCAGTGTAAACAGACACTCACAGACTGTCACTCATCCATGGAGTTACTCACACACCTAGTCAGTCATGCAAAGAATCAATCACACCTCCATTTCCTCAACTATACAGTTATACAAACTTTACTTATTCAAACATATACTAACACATATTTACTCTCTTATACAATCCCTGATACAAGTTCACAATGATCCATACAGCCACTCACACATTCACTGGCTCTTATGCACAGTTATTTATACATGTCAACTCTCACATGTACTGTGTTTTACATATGTACTTACTTTGACATGTAGCACTGAGATATCCATTCACTCACCAATACACTCATGCACACAGTCAACCGCCCATACAGCTGTTTCCACATGCACTTTTGAAACCATACATCTAGTGAATCAACTGCTCACACATCTATGCACAGAGTCATACACCTCCCAGCCACCCACACACACACTCAGTCTCCCATACAAATACTTGGGCAACCAATCAATAACCCATATAGTTACTCATATAGCTACTTATCAACACATGCAATAGTTTACAGAACAACAGACATAATGATGCACAAATTAAGACAGTTTAGTCACTAACCCATGCACTCAGTGAGACACATTTAATCACTCACTCATACAGTCAGTCATGCACCTACTAAATCCTTCATCCAGACACTTATACATTCACTCATTCTTCAATATGTAAGACATATTTTAACTTTACAGAAACATACAGTCACTGGATGTTGTCATCAGTGATGTCATCAGTGATGTCATTTGAGATGTCATCAGTGATGTCATCAGTGATGTCACTGACCATGTCATGAATGATGTAATATGTGACATCATCAGCAGTGGATTGCGGGTGCGCGATATATAGTTAGTGCAACTAACTATATATGGAATTTCAATGGTTTTGTGTGAGTAAAATAAGGTTTTGTAAATGCGAATTCCTAACTATATATGGTCTATAACCTATGGTTTTTTCAGTGAATTTTCAAGGTTTTGTAAATGCTAATTCCTAACTATATATGGTCTATAACCTATGGTTTTTTCAGTGAATTTTCAAGGTTTTGTAAATGCTAATTCCTAACAATATATGGTCTATAACCTATGGTTTTTTCAGTGAATATATATATATACATACATATATAAACATATATCATCTGTATATCTATATAAATACAAACATAAATGCATGCATACATATACTTATATGCATACAGATGCATGTTATTTACATGAAAGTTGAAAAAACACTAATAAAAGCAAAGCTAAAAAGCCACCTCATTACAAACAGAATGGCTTTAACTTAAACGAGGGCAGTTTTCAATGACAAGGTGGGAGCCGGGAGGCTCCCGCCCTGTCATTGCAAACTACAGTGTCCCGGGGGCGGGCATCCTAGTACATTGAGGAGCAGGCCCTGGGGGGTGGTGGTCCCAAATAGGCCAGAGGAGGGGGGCCACAAGGCTCCCCTCCAAAGTTTTTTTAAAAACACAATAGCCAGGTCCTGGGGGATGGGGTCCCCCGGGGCCAGAAGTGGCCCAGGAGGGGGGCAACGCAGTCCCGCTCCAAAATTATAAATATAATTTTTTTTTTTAAAGAGAAAGGCCGCCCCGGAGGATGGCGTTCCCTGAGCCATAAATGACAAGAGGCGGGGGGGCCACGCAGCCCCCTCCAAAAATGTAAAACAAAATGGCCTTGCCCCAGGGGATTGGGGTCCCCAGGGTGATTATGGCCTCGGAAGGGGGGCCATAGGGACTGCCACCTAAAAAAATTAGGTGGCAGGCCCTGGGGTATGGGGTCCCCAGGGCCAAAAAAAGAAAAAAAGAAGGGGGCTCCCCTTCTTTTAAAAAAGAAAAAAAAAAACAGCATCGTGCCGGAGGCCACGCCCCCTTCTTGCAGCACTCTACAAACGTGCCCCCATGGCGCATTTGCATATGGGGGATGAATTCCCGTTGAATAATGGGGGTTCCTGGGGGCCAACTAGCCACCAGGAACCTTCAGTATGCACCAGGCGCTGCGTTGCAGCGAGGTGTTCTGAGGCCACGCCCCTTTTTACACTGCTCTGTGGCACTTACTGGAGGTAGCTGGTGGGCTAGTTGCACCCCAGGGACCCTCAGTATTCAAGGGGAGTTAATCCCCCAACTTAAAATGCACTACAGGGTGTGTTTGCACAGTGGTGAAGGTAGGGGACGGGGCCTGAGTTCACATGTTTGCAAACACATCCTGTGGCACGGTTTCAGTTGGGAAATTAATTCCCTGTCAATTCTGAGGGTCCTTGGGGGCCAATCAACCCCACCAGGTACCACCAGTAAGCGCCACAGAGCTGCGTTGCAGAGTGTTGTAAAAAGGGGCATGGTCTCTGAACACCTCTCTGCAATGCAGCCCCTGGCGCATACTGGAGGTACCTGGTGGGCTAGTTGGCCCCCAGGGACCCACAGGATTGAGGCAGAATTAATTCTCTAATTTATAACGCTTCACAGGGCGTGTTTGCAGACATGTCACCTCAGGCCACCCCCCCTTCCTTCACCACTGTGCAAATGAGCCCCGTGGTGCATTTTAAGTTGGGGAATTATTTCTCTTTCAATACTTAGGATCCCTGAGGGTCAAATATCCCAAGAGGTATCTCCAGTATGCGCCAGGGAGCTGTGTTGCAGACAGGTGTTCAGAGGCCACGCCCCTTTTTACACCACTCTGCAACACAGCTCTGTGGCGCTTATTGGAGGTACCTAATGGGCTAGTTTGACCCTAGGGACCCTCAGGATTCAAGTGGACATAATCTCCCAACTTAGAACGGCCACAGAGAGCATTTACACAGTGGTGAAGGGAGGGGATGGGGCCTAAGGTGACGTGTTCAAACACGCCCTGTGGCACGTATTAAGTTGGGGGAAAAATTCCCCTTCAATCCTGAAGGACCTTGCGGGACAACTAGCCCACCAGGTGCTTCCTGTCACCAAAACGCTTTTACTCAACTGTTTACAGGAGAAGTTCCAGGACTGAATCTAGGATCCAGTCCTGTGGTTGAAAAAGTAATCCATAAAGTAACTAATTGCATTTAACTAGAAATTCCCATTGAGCTCAATGTTGCATTGTGTTTGAAAATGTGTTGCCCATTGCAACAACTGTAATTACTGTACTTAAAAGTCTATTGAAAATGTGCAAAGTATTTAAACTAAAGTAATTCATTCTGAGAAAGTATATTTTGTAATGTAATGTATAATGTAATTATAATGTAATTAAAAAAATATCCAGGGATTAAAATTACAAGAGGAACTAGGCAAGGATGCCCGTGTTCTCCGCTGCTCTTTGCCTTATTATTAATCCTTTTTTAAACAAGCTATCCAATAACCTACATATTAAACCATTTATTGTTCAAAATATCGTGCATACAGTATTTGCTTATGCGGATGATGTAGCGGTGGTGACGGTAAATCCGATAGAGGCACTAGTGGAGATTGAAGCATGTTAAACAATCATTAGATTCTATATTTGTATAGAGCCATTCCGTTGGAGATTCCTTTAAACTATATACAACAACTACAATCTGTATGTGCGAGATTTCTCTGGGCTCCTGGGAAATCTCGACGGGCTATGAGGTTTATGACACTCCCAGTTGAAAGAGGCGGCCGGGCTATCCCTGATTTTCTGCTATATTTTTTATGTATGCTTTCTGCAAAGAATGAGCCTAATACTAACAGGGGAGGAGGTAGTGGATCCAGCTGAAGCACCATCTATATGTTATCTGTTATTAGGAGCACAAGCTACAGGCAGAATGGAGCGACAGGGTAATTTTAGTCTATTTTCAGACTGGTGGTGACTATAATTTACTACCATTTCAGTCCTAGTTGCATTTGCGTTCATTTGTAGGGCTTAACTATGAGCTTTGACAGGGTTTAGTGCCTTTTTCCGTTTTCTCGGAACTACAGGCCCGAAAGCTAGAGAGAAGCCATTTTGTATCTCTGCCTCGGCTGTCCGAGGCGCTTGCAGGGTAAAGGTAATGTTTATAATTCATCCTGTTGTTCGCTAGAGAGGAACCGGTCAAGACTGGCCCATATCGAAGGAATGTGTTTGTCCCTCCGGCTCTAGACGCAATACGCAGGTGGCCACTGCGGAGGGTGATGGGGGCCGGGGACTGGTACAGGAATTCGGTGGGAGTCGGCCTAATGCACAAACTAAACTTGAAATGAGAATAGGTAGGAACCCCCGAAAAGAGTATCATGTATTGGTGGTACCTCTTGATGAATATATAATTGGAATTGACATTTTGAAAGGTATGACATTGCATTTAGATGACGGATGTTACAAATTTGGACACAAGCATTATATATCAACAAAATCTGTGAGAGTCGGACGATTAAAAATGCCTCAGATTAAAATTCCTCAAGCCACGAAGGTGGTGGGCACAATGAAATCAGTGCTACTATTCAAGACCTGATGGATGCAGGAGTGGTAATTCCTATTACTTCGGCCTGGAACAATTCTGTTTGGCCGGTACGCAAAAGTGATAATTCTTGGCGCATGACTGTTGATTATCGAGAATTGAACAAACATACACCTTCTTTGACTGTTGCAGTCCCTGATGGTATTACTTTAATTGAAAGAATTCAGAAACATTCAGGTACATGGTATGCAACCATTGACATTGCTAATGCTTTCTTTTCTATTCCAATTGCTCCCGAATGTCAAGAACAATTCAGTTTTACATGGAATGGCCGTCAAATGACGTTTAGAAGTCTTCCCCAGGGCTATGAGCACAGTCCGACAATTTGTCACAGAATAGTAGCAGAGCATTTAGATGATGTGACAATAGAACCAAAGATTCAGGTGTGTCATTACATAGATGATATACTAATTCAAGGTGAGACACAAGATCAGGTGCGAATACAGTTAGAACCAATTATTGCACATTTACAAAGCAAAGGCTGGGAAATTAATCCTGATAAATTGCAGGGTCCAGCGCAACATGTGAAGTTCTTAGGTATTCATTGGCATGAAGGGAATCGTGAAGTAATTCCACAAATAAAACAGAAAATTGCTGAATTTGCAGTCCCTAAAAACAGAAAAGAAGCCCAAAGATTCATTGGCTTATTTGGCTTTTGGCGTCAACACATTCCACATTTGAGTCAGATTCTGGCCCCTTTGTACAAAGTTACGCGTAAAAAGAATGCGTTTGAATGGAACAGAGCACAACAAGATGCGTTTGATTTGGCGACAGAAGCGATTCAGCATGCTTTGGATTTGTGGCCAGTGCGTGATGGTGATGTGGATTTGAATGTATCTGTACAAGATATGTATGCAAATTGGAGCCTATGGCAAAAGCAGGGTAAAACTAGAGTGCCTCTAGGTTTTTGGACTAAAAAGTTACCTGACACTGGTGAGCGTTATACACCTTTTGAGAAACAGTTGCTTGCATGCTATTGGGCTCTGGTGGATACCGAGCAATTAACATTAGGACATGATGTGATTTTGAGACCAGAAATTCCAATAATGCAGTGGGTTTTGAGTTCGCCAAAAACTCATAGAATTGGTCATGCTCAGGAAGTGAGCATCATAAAATGGAAGTGGTATATACAAGACCGGGCTCGCGTAGGCCCAAAAGGTGTTGCAATGTTGCATGAGAAAGTGGCGCAGGTGCCGATGGAAGAGAAAGAGAAAGAGTTCTCCGTACCTATAGTACAGGAATCTCCTGTTAAGTGGGGTATGCCGTTCGATGATCTGTCCGTGGAGGATAGAAAACACGTATGGTTTACGGATGGTTCAACCAGGTACATAGGAGAGAAGAGACATTGGAAAGCAGTCTCGTGTAATCCCACAACTCAGAAATTGTTGAGCACTACTGGTGAAGGGCAAAGTAGTCAGTTTGCAGAATTATATGCTGTATATCAAGTTCTAAAACAAGAATTGCCAGGAACATGCCATATTTTTACTGATTCATGGTCAACTGCGAATGGGTTAGTAATCTGGTTACCTACATGGCAGTCCCACAATTGGATGGTTCACAACAAGACTATTTGAGGTAAGGAACTGTGGCAAGAAATTTGTGAGTTACTTCCTCAGAGCAATGTAACCGTGTTTCATGTTGATGCTCATTTGCCTATTGATTCACTTGACAAGCTATTTAATAACATTGCTGAAGATAAATCTAAAATTTCTGAGGCAATGGTGGACCAACAGAATTCTGATTTGGCGGGATTGGCGAAGTGGGCCCACCAAAAAGCAGGACATTTTGGAGAGAAAATTACTAGCAGGTGGGCTACTGATAGAAGCATTCATATTCCTCTTGATTTGATTAAAACAGCAATACTTCAATGCCCCATATGCCAACATTCCCGACAATGAGAAGTGCCTAGAGTAGTAAAAGGCCAGCTACATCCCATGAACAAAAATTGTCAATATGTTTGTACAGTTGTTGACACTTATAGTGGTTTTTGAATCATTTTCATTTCAAAAATCTTTATTTCGATCACAGATCATAAAAGAGACATAGCATTTATACACAATTAAAACGGATTAAACACAATGTGATCCAAGGTTAAAACATTTTTAGAAAACAAGGGGTACTGTGAGAATAGAATATAACTTTTGGGGAGGCTTTTATGCAAGTCTTTTGACCACTTGGCTTCGGGTGAACCACATGGCGGTTAAAAATTTCGAGAGGGCAAAAACTACAATGGGAGAGAGGTCTGTCTTTAAAACTCTATAAGCAGGTTGAAAAGATCTAAAACCCAAGTTCCTGAGTAGCGGGACTAACCAGTATTTCCTGCTCTTCTCATATCCCTTGCAGAAGAAAACAACGTGAACATCATCCTCCTTCGGATGAGCACACGCTGGACAGGTTTCTACGGTGGAGCGGGGTGACCAGGACGCTGTAAAAGAAGCTAGGGGGAGGCTTCCATATCTCCACTGTAAAAATAATTTCCTCGTTAATACAGGAGAAATAACGTCTAGAGTACTTTCGAGACAGTAGGAGTCTTTCGCTTTTAGGAACAAGTGTGTCAAGGATCCTTCTCGAGTGGCATCAATAGCTTTTGTAAGCATCAGTTCTTGGTATGCTCTCACAAGAACCTTTTTTGGAGTCTTTAGGCAGGTGTTTAAAGGGTCCGTCCATAGCTCCGGGTGGCCCATTTCCTCTAGCATTCCCTTGACGTACATCATCCACGGGATCCTCTTGGCATTCCGTAACTCCAGGAATTCTTGTAGTTCCTCTCTATAGTTTATAAGATCTGGGCTACACCACAGACGCCTCCAAAATGTTAGGGGTTTAAGTCCGAGCTCTTCCGTTATAGGTCGAATTCCCAAGTCTAATCTGAGGGGAAGTAGTGGAGTGCTCTGGGGGAGTGCAACGACCTGTCTCAGAAATTTGTTTTCAGTTGACTGTAATTTAGGGAGTTGAGAGTGTCCCCACAGTTCACCCCCATATGTGACACCCGCACGGGCTTGAGTTTTGTAGATATGAATGATTGGGGTTAGAGGGCGATAGGGGGATTTATTCGCCAGACGCATAGTGCCACCCACCAACTGAGCCAGTTTGATGGTCACTTTGGTCTGGTGAGACGTCCACGTTAGATGTTCATTTAAAGTAATCCCCAAGTATTCAATATTGTGCACACGTTCTAATTGAACTGTGCCTAGCCTACGTGGGGCTCGATTATGGGGGTTAGGATTCAGAATCATGGTTTTCTGTGGGTTTATTTCCAATCCTCGTTCAGAGCAGAACTCTAGAAAACCATCCAAGATGCGTTGGATCCCCATAGGGGATTTAGACAGCAGCAGGGTGTCGTCTGCGAACATAATTGCAGGCACCCTGCTGCCTGTCAACTTTGGGGCATCAGTGTTGGCAATCCTGTTTAGGTGGGCAACAACCCCGTTCACAAAGAGGCAAAACAGGGTCGGTGCGAGCACACAACCCTGTCTCACCCCTCTGCGAACGGGAAACCTTTCGGTTAACTTGCCACCTTTGCCACACCTTACGCGGGCGTAGTTGTTATCGTGTAGTCTCATCAGGATTGCCAGAATATCAACAGGGACGTTCAGCTCTTCCATAACTCTCCACAGCCTCGCTCTAGGTACCAAATCGAAGGCGGCACGTAAGTCTACAAAAATAGTATACAGAGTGCCGCCCTCGATTACAGCTGTTCTCCAATACAGGAGATTTATCCTGAAGATTTGATCTATAGTCGATACTCCCTGCCTAAATCCTGCCTGATAGGGGGACAGGATGTCCATCTCTTCTATCCAGGCCTGTAGCCGATTTAGAATCAGTCTACCGAAGAGTTTTTGGGATATGTCGATGAGACTGATGGGGCGATAGTTGGCGGGAAGCAGAGGGGATCCCTTTTTACAGATTGGGACCACCTCTGCTCCCCGCCAAGTATCGGGCACCTCCATTCCTCCCAGAATGACATTGAATATCAGAGTGAGATAAGGTGCCCATATCCCTGGTTCCTGCTTGAACAGGTCCCCGGGCACCCCATCAAGCCCCGGAGCTTTTCCAGCTGCTAAGCCTTTAATGGCCTCCCTCACCTCTTTTTCTGTAAAAGGAACCCCTGGGGTACTAGGTGTCTTTATGATACCAGCCATATTTTGATCCCCCCCTCCCTCCGCATACAGCGCCTCGAAGTGGCTCTGCCATACCGTAGGGGCTATGTTAGGCTCTATTGCGGAGGATAAGTCCTCCGTGCCATTAGCCACTACGCGCCAGAATTTGCGGGAAATCTCTGGTTGTTAGTGCTTTAACGAGATTTTCCCAGTAATCATGGTCCCATTCTGCCCACGCATTCTCCAGGAGGTTTTTGTACGATCTTCTCCTGGCGCGGATTTCTTCCCTGTTAAGACGTCCCTTTATAGCAAGTAACAAATGGGCCTTGGCTTCCCTGCAAGCGGCGTTATACCAAGACCTCTTGGGCGGGGGGCCTTTCCTTTTCCCTGAGGATGAGAACAGATCCTGCTCTAAGGTGTTGATGATGTCTATGTGTATTTGTGCAAGCTTTACTCTGCTGGCATCATCTTGCACCTCATTTCCTAACTGGAAGGCATTCTCCAGAAATGGGATGATCCTTTCATATAGCTGGGGTAATCTGTCTAGACTGTTGGCCAGTTTCTCCCACTTGACTTTCCTCCGATTATTTTCAAGTAGGAGACCCACCTTATCTTTGTCCGTTCCGTGGGATGTAACCTCACCCCCAGGCAGGGAATAAGTCAATTCCAAGGCGTTATGGTCACTGTCCGTTCTTTCAGTAACTTTGAAATCGACTATTGCTGGCCACATAGACAGTTTAACCATAATGTAGTCCAGTCTGGATTCGCTACCTGATTTGTTAAAAGTGTGGATACTGGGTATATCTGATTTGCAACGGCCATTACACGCCCTTAAACCTAGGTTGAGGGTGAGGGCGGTTATCTGCAAGGCCAAAGGAGTCAAGGCCCTTGGGGGTGGAGCCACCGTCTCAGGGACGAACCAACATGAATCTTCCTCGTGGGAAGGGCCATCGCGTAGTCCAGGCAGTGGTTCGTAATGAGAATTAAAATCACCTCCCACCAGGCAGGCAAGTTCACATGGCAAGTCTTCTAAGAGCCCAGCTAATTCGTCTATGGTGCCAGATTCTTTGTGCATTGGTACCGGCCTTGAATAAATGTTTATGACTAGCAACTTCGTGGAGTCTGGCCACTCAAGTAAAACAGCCAATATATAATCTGAGGCGGTCTCTAGACATGCAGCTTGACAGCCCAGGTCCGTTGCTACCCAGGTCGTGAGTCCCCCTGACGGCCTACCCCTGCCCCCCCATTTAGCGGCTTTGAAGAAAGAGGCAAAGCCCGGGATTAGTATTTCCTCACGCACCCAAGTCTCTTGAAAAAGAAGTATATTTTTGGAGCTGATGTAAGAACCCCACTCTGTGCAATCTATTTTGTTGGCTAGGCCTGCCACGTTCCAAGAGATCACTGTTATATGTGACAGTTGGGTAGTGGCTGGGTTTGTAGAAACAGAGTTATTGGGGATAGGCTCAATGGGCGCCAGTTGGCTTGTGAGGGAGTAATTAGTACCGGAGGGTATATTGGCAGGGGATAAGATAGGATCCGTCATACTTGGGACCTGATTAGTTTCAACTGTATTGGGTGCCTTAGTATGAGTATCTGAAGCTGGGAGTGAGTTGCTCTCGATCGTGGGAGATGCTTGTAGAACACTCCCCTCTTCAGCCACCTGTCAGTCTACTGTCTCTAAACTACTGTATCTATTGTGGGTAGATAGATAGGCTGGGTAGTGTGTTCTGTGTGGCCCAGGGATTCCTCTCCTATAGCCACCACCCCCCCCTCCTTCTTGTAACAGTTTCCCAGCCAGCCTCATCCCCATACGAAGGGAACTGCTCTATAGGTCTTCCCCTGTGTTGTGGGTGGACGTTACTTTCCCAAGGGCAATTTTCCCAGCCCTCCAACAACTCTTGGTGATGCCCCAATCTGTGATCCTCTAAGTTATAAAGGTTTGAGGGGTAGAAAAATGAAAGAGGAAGTGGTTGAATATTACTGCCAAAGTCCTCATCGGAAGCCCAGGTGCAAATGTATGCAGCTGTATTCGGGTCTCTGAAGGTGACCAGAATGCAGTCTCCCCTGATGGATTTCCTAGTGTAGCCCACCCACGTTGCCCTTCTGGCCATAGCGATATCACTGGTTGTTCCTCTCGGGAGTGGTCTATTTACAGAGAGCCAGTTGATGACTTTGTTTTTAAGTGAGGTAGTGGATTCAAATATAGGAGAATTTAATTCCGGGACCCCCGCCAGAACTAAGGTGTAGGGTGCTGCCTCCGGAGGGAGGTTTATAGGCTTGTGTTTACGGTTGGTATTTGGTTTCTCTCCAATAGGAGGTGGGTCACCCTTGGCATTAGTCGAAGGCAAAACAATGTCTTTCGATTGGGGGATTATTTTTGGGGTGGCAGTTGCTGTTTGCTGTGTTGGGATAGGGGCCTTATTGGCATTTGGTAGTTGTGGCGTATTGTTTGGTAAGGGTTGTGAAACTTTGGGGTTTGTCGGTGGAAGCTTATTGTTTGTTGTTGTAGGAGGTCCATTGCCCTTAGTGGGCTTTGGTCCTGGTCCCTCTATTACTGTTTTTGGTCCGCTGTTATCGAGTTTCCTTGAATCGGCAAGTTGCACAGTTGCCTTTTCGATAATGACTAGTCTAGCTTCGATCTTAATCAATCTAGCCTCAAGGGGACTCAATAGGGGCCTAAGCAGTGTACCTATGTCCTCCAGTGTGATGTCATCGGAGGTAATATCTACTGGCACGGTGTTAGTGGGGTGTGGTAGTGGGGTTAAGTTAGTAGTTCTGGGGGGGATGACATTCCCGTCCTCTCTAGCGTGGTGACAGAGGTAGCTCCTTTCCCCCCTTTACCTCTAGGTTGTTTGGGTTTGGGAGATTTATTCCTATTGTCTTCTTTGTTTTGGGGCCCCCGCTTCTTTTTTTGTATAGCCCCTTCTCTAGCCCCCCTATTGCAATCTGTATTAGGTTCTGTGACTTTGGCTGCCTCAGTATTCTCTGTTGGTGTGGGTTGGGGAATTTGGGTATTGGGTAAGGTCATGAGGCTCATATCCTCAAAGTCACTCGGGGCCTCGATGGTGGACTCTGGGTTGGTAGTTGAGGTACCTGGAAATAGGCATGTTGCCTGGTCAGTGCTGCCACTAGTTGGTAGACCAGATCTGTCTTCTGGGGTTCTAGCTTGGGCCACTGGGCCCATTGAAGATCTCCTTACCCAGTCTATTTCTTGGGAGATTCTTCGCTCCAGGACCTCGATTTCCTCAATCAGGAGAGAACCAGCTTTAGCAAAGTAGGTATCCATGGGGCCTTTGACTGCTCCGGCTAAGGAAGATGTTTTGCTTCTGGTTTCCCTGGTATTCATTTCACAGGACTTTAAATGTCCTTGGTGTGGCAGGCAAAGACACAGGGCCCGGACCGGACTCTCACGTACTCGAACGGCCTCAAACGGCCCGCTCTTTGCCCGGTCTTCGCCCCGTGCTCCGTCCCGCGCGCGTCCCGCGTCGCGGTAGAGCTGAGGCCGGTAAAGTACAAGGAGGCTGGGGGCGTGGCCGCCGGGGGAAGAGGCACCAGCTGTGTGAAGCTGAGGCTGCTGGTCCTCGCAGTCCCCCGGTAGGCTCCACGCACTGTCCACTTGCCAAAGGGCTCGACCTGGGAGCGCGTTTGCTCTCCACCGACTGTGGAGCCGCTCACACCAGGGAGCACGGGGTCACGGAACAGATGAGCGGCACCCGCGGAGCGGGTGTCGCGAAAGGTAGCAGGGTTAGCTGGGCTACAAGCAGCGGAAGTCTATCTCTCTCCACGCAGCAAAGGTGATATCCCAAAAGGCACCCACTCAGCAAACGGACCCAGGCGTTAATATTACTGGAGACTGGGGGCGTGGCCGCCGGGGGAAGAGGCACCAGCTGTGTGAAGCTGAGGCTGCTGGTCCTCGCAGTCCCCCGGTAGGCTCCACGCACTGTCCACTTGCCAATGGGCTCGACTTGGGAGCGCGTTTGCTCTCCACCGACTGTGGAGCCGCTCACACCAGGGAGCACGGGGTCACGGAACAGATGAGCGGCACCCGCGGAGCGGGTGTCGCGAAAGGTAGCAGGGTTAGCTGGGCTACAAGCAGCGGAAGTCTATCTCTCTCCACGCAGCAAAGGTGATATCCCAAAAGGCACCCACTCAGCAAACGGACCCAGGCGTTAATATTACTGGAGGCTGGGGGCGTGGCCGCCGGGGGAAGAGGCACCAGCTGTGTGAAGCTGAGGCTGCTGGTCCTCGCAGTCCCCCGGTAGGCTCCACGCACTGTCCACTTGCCAAAGGGCTCGACCTGGGAGCGCGTTTGCTCTCCACCGACTGTGGAGCCGCTCACACCAGGGAGCACGGGGTCACGGAACAGATGAGCGGCACCCGCGGAGCGGGTGTCGCGAAAGGTAGCAGGGTTAGCTGGGCTACAAGCAGCGGAAGTCTATCTCTCTCCACGCAGCAAAGGTGATATCCCAAAAGGCACCCACTCAGCAAACGGACCCAGGCGTTAATATTACTGGAGACTGGGGGCGTGGCCGCCGGGGGAAGAGGCACCAGCTGTGTGAAGCTGAGGCTGCTGGTCCTCGCAGTCCCCCGGTAGGCTCCACGCACTGTCCACTTGCCAATGGGCTCGACTTGGGAGCGCGTTTGCTCTCCACCGACTGTGGAGCCGCTCACACCAGGGAGCACGGGGTCACGGAACAGATGAGCGGCACCCGCGGAGCGGGTGTCGCGAAAGGTAGCAGGGTTAGCTGGGCTACAAGCAGCGGAAGTCTATCTCTCTCCACGCAGCAAAGGTGATATCCCAAAAGGCACCCACTCAGCAAACGGACCCAGGCGTTAATATTACTGGAGGCTGGGGGCGTGGCCGCCGGGGGAACAGGCACCAGCTGTGTGAAGCTGAGGCTGCTGGTCCTCGCAGTCCCCCGGTAGGCTCCACGCACTGTCCACTTGCCAAAGGGCTCGACCTGGGAGCGCGTTTGCTCTCCACCGACTGTGGAGCCGCTCACACCAGGGAGCACGGGGTCACGGAACAGATGAGCGGCACCCGCGGAGCGGGTGTCGCGAAAGGTAGCAGGGTTAGCTGGGCTACAAGCAGCGGAAGTCTATCTCTCTCCACGCAGCAAAGGTGATATCCCAAAAGGCACCTATAGTGGTTTTTGAATCACTTTTCCATGCAAGAGAGTGACCCAACTAAATACCATGAAGACATTGGATTTGATTACATTATGTTATGGTACTCCACTTCAGGTGCAGTCTGACAATGCCTCCCATTTCAAAGGACGCCTGGTACAAAATTATTGTGCAGAAAGCAATATTGACTGGGTATTTCGAATTCCTTATTACCCACAGGCCGCGGGCCTGATTGAGCGGATGAATGGATTGTTAAAAGACCAGTTGTGCAAATTGTCAGACGGTACCCTAAAGAACTGGAGAGATCATTTATCAGATGCTTTAATGATTTTGAATAACAGACCGTATTTGTATGCAAATTCTCCTTTAATGCGTTTATTTCCTCCTCACATTGATGTTCAACCGAATTCAGTTAAAAGCACAGTTTCTTATTGGGAAATTACCCCCGGAGCTTTGGCTCCACATAGAGCTACCCCTGGATCTGCAGGCTTAGACCTGCATTCTTTGAAAATGACTTTTTACAAAAGTATTGTGATAGTTGAAACCGGTATTGGTGTTCAAATACCAGCAGAACATTTTGGATTTATTGCACCGAGATCTGGTTTAGCTTTAAAAGGCATCCAGGTGCTTGGTGGAGTAATTGACAGTGATTACCAAGGAGAAATAAAAGTCATCCTGTTGAACAGTGGCGATTCTGAGATCACAATCCAGAAAAATGATCGAATCGCTCAATTGGTCATTATGCCTGTTTTCAGTGGTGTAATTCAAAAGGGCACTGCTCCAACTCTGTTAACAATTTGTGGAACCGGTGGATTTGGCTCAACTGACAATCCTGGTGCTAGAGTGTGGGTGCAGTCGCCAAATAATCCCCCTGAACAGGCCGAAATTATAGCAACAGGATCTGATAATACAATCTTAGTAATGAGGCCAGGGCAGGAAAGCTGGGATGTAGTCCCAGCTGATAAATGTTATCTGCGAGAATGAGTAATGCCTATCCTTTTGTTGCAGATCATGCCTGGATTGTTGTTGCCGGATGTGTCGTCGTTGGACTCCCTTTGGTCTGCTGCGACGAGAGTCAAGAGAGCGCGCAGGACTGGATATATGACAGAGCATGTCGTTCTATTGCTTCATGGGACATCACTACTAACTTTTGGACGCATTTATCCAAATCCATCATGAACTCCTCACACTTTTGTCTAGCATCTATGAGGTCGGTTAATGATCTCCTCACAACGTGCCTTGTGGCTGTCCCAATCTTGACGGCCTCCTTATTGCATTTCTTTAATGTATATGAAGTCTATCCCACATTTATCCATTCTGACTTTTCGGCATACGATTACTGTGTAGCCTGCACAGTTCTGAGTGAACCGGAGCCCCCATTGACTTTTCAAATTTCAACATACAATATCACAGAAAGTGATGTTTGCTATTCCATGACTTGTGATCCTAAATATATAGGCAAATGTGCCCAATTACGTTTAGAACATTCTAGTCCATCTTCCTCTCATGAAAGAATTTTATGCATTACCAGGACTCCTGCTGCGTGTGTTTCAATCCATAATTCTATGAGCTGCAAACGTTTTATAGTGACTGCTAGTCATTATTATCATGTGCTATTACCGTCTGGATGGCTCTTTTCCTGTGGCATTGTGTCCTGGTCCTATATTCCTGCAAATATTTCTGGAGGTCCATGCGCTTTAACGCGCTTAAGTCTTTTATTGTTTTTTTCTGATGAGGCTGCGTCATCCCGCATAGTGCGTGATGCACCTCCACTTTCAAGAGACTGTGATTCTTCTTTGCATTTGTTTTCTAAAACTGAATATCTCAGTTTAGCTGCTTCTATTATTGGTGTTCCTGCACTATCCATTTACAATGCTAAAACTATAAGCAAACTTGCCTGCTGGATGGTGAAATCCCTAAATAATACTTCTGCTATTTTGACTGACTTATTATCAGACACTCAAGGCGAGCGCCGTGCTATTTTACAGAATAGAGCTGCATTAGATTATTTACTACTAAAACATGACCATGGCTGTTCAGATTTTGAGGGCCTATGTTGCTCCAATTTATCAGATCATTCTAAATCCATTAGATCTCATCTTAACAAGTTACATGAGCTAACACAAGAGGTTAGGGAACATTTAGATGTAGGGTGGTTCGATTAGCTTTTCAGTTGGCTGCCAGATTTCCACTCTTTACGCCAGATATTGGGTGGCATTTTTCTAGTAATTAGTTTTTTGATTATTATTTGCTGTTGTATTCAATGCATACCATCCTTTTTCCGGATGTTTCGCCCCCGGGTTATGGCTAGGTCTTTTGGTATTGTTTCCTATTATTCCTCAACTGATATACGTCCTGTTTAAGTTCCCTTTTTATTTTTTGACTTTCAATGCTAGTACATTTAGTCAGGAGTGGAATGTAGCGACAGGGTAATTTTAGTCTATTTTCAGACTGGTGGTGACTATAATTTACTACCATTTCAGTCCTAGTTGCATTTGCGTTCATTTGTAGGGCTTAACTATGTGCTTTGACAGGGTTTAGTGCCTTTTTCTGTTTTCTCGGGCCTACGGGCCCGAAAGCTAGAGAGAAGCCATTTTGTATCTCTGCTCCGGCTGTCCGAGGCACTTGCAGGGTAAAGGTAATGTTTAGAATTCATCCTGTTGTTCGCTAGAGAGGAACCGGTCAAGACTGGCCCTTATCGAAGGAATGTGTTTGTCTCCCCGGCTCTAGATGCAATACGCAGGTGGCCACTGCGGAGGGCGAAGGGGGCCGGGGACTGGTACAGGAAGTCGGTGGGAGTCGGCCTAATGCCGGAATGTTCCATTGAGAAAGTGAGCTCTATATTATCAAGGAGCGAGTAGAGTAGAGAGAGAGAGCAACGTGTGGAGAAGACTGAAGAAGTTGGTCTGAAGGCTGGTGCATAGAGATTGATACCATCAGCTAATCGAAATCCTGAAGTGAAGACGGAGAGTGATTGAAAGTCCTGTAGTGACATCATACAGGAGTGGCAGAGACTAAGACCAGAAGAGGGTTTGAGTATTCTGGAAACATGGCAGCGTAGACGAGGCATAGCGGTGCAGACGTGTATTCGTGAGCCATAGAGGGAGAGCAGAGTCCCAAGCGCATAGAAGAGAACGAGAGAGAGAGGGATCAGCTCCGCTGCTGAGACGGAAAGACACACTTCTAAGGTGAGGCGTTCTGAGCTTAGTGTAGAATGCATTTAACTATTCATCTCTTTATTCCCCTTTTTAAGGTTATAGGTATCGACTAACTTAGTTTATTTGTCTTTTGCTCATTCAGTCATGTTTGATTGTAGAATAAAGATTTAATGACCAATATCTTTGAATGTTGTTTTCATGAATGAGATTAACCTTTCCTTTTAACCAGGTGCTGATATACAGAAGGATGGGATATGCCCTTCTGCAAAGGTAACTGATGATTGGGGGAGAGTGTGAACTTCATTTGGAAAATAACTCTTAAAGGTGAACCCCTATTAGTTATCCCCATTAGTGTAGATCGTCGGGTGACGTTAAAGATATCGTCGGGTGACGTTAAAGAGATCGTCGGGTGACGTTAAAGATATCGTCGGGTGACGTTAAAGATATCGTCGGGTAACGTTAAAGAGATCGTCGGGTGACGTTAAAGATATCGTCGGGTGACGTTAAAGAGATCGTCGATTGACGTTAAAGATATCGTCAGGTGACGTTAAAGATATCGTCGGGTGACGTTAAAGATATCGTCGGGTGACGTTAAAGATATCGTCGGGAGACGTTAAAGAATATAAAATGAGGTAAATATAGGATAATATATGGAACCCATTAGGTATTAGTGATATGTTTGACTATACAGGTATGTAAATAGCTTCTTTTCACTTTCTCAGGTGAGTATTCTAGATGTCTTGTAAATAGTGGCCTGAGAAGAGTGTCGTTACGTGACGACTGGGTTAGCCACGGTTGGTGAGCTGCCTGTCATGAGAATCTGGTCGTTACACAGGTTATTTAAAGAACTTGAAGGCAATTATTACAAGAGAACGCGCTTTAAAGTTTTAGAAGCAGCTTTCAGAGTATGGAGGGTGGTATCTAGAATGATAAAATTAGAGAAGGTGACTTATTATACACCATTCAATGCAGACAAAATATTGCCTTCAGTGTTCTGGGACCGGGTGGCTGGCGATTGGTCGCATCATGGCGTTAGCCTAATGGGGGATTTGTTTGACTCAAATGGATTCATGTTCCTTCATTTTATAACTTTATTCGGTTAATCAGTGATAACCATAAAAGTACACAACATAAAAATCATTACAGAAGAATCTCTTACATAATATATCATGAAAAAAAAAAGTTTTGTTTGTAGCAAGCTATTAAACTTCGTCCATAAAATAGATGTTCTTAATTTAAAAACTTAAAAAAAAAATTCTGAAATAGTTACAACAGTTAAAACTGTGTCCAGTCTCTGCAATTCTAAAAATGCTGGGCAACATCGATTTAAATTCATTTCCTTTAGAATCGGGACAATCAAATTTATATGTGGTAATGTATAAAATTTACAAAAAAATAAAATATGAATGTCCGATTGGGTCGAAGAGTCATCGCATGGGCACACAACTAAGTCACGAGACCAACTGTTCATGACAGGGAACCTCAAAAGTCTAAAAAGTATATTTAACCTAAAACGTGTCACGACAAATCTTTCATAATTAGACATATACAAAGTTAAATATGGCTGTGGTTTGTCCTGAGTTAATATCAGTTGATGTAAGAATACAGTCTTTTTCTTTACTTCTACCTTAGCTCTTTTCTCTTCAAGGAACTCCATGCATTGTTTTTTCAATGTCTTTCTCTGGACATTATTCATTGAGAGAGGATCATCAAAATAATTTTGGCATTCAATTTCAATAAGAAAACATTTCACATAATCAAGCCATTTGATCCTATTTACGTGTTCTAATTTTAAGGCGTCCGTCAGAATTGCACGGTTTAATACACACTCGTTGGTTGTCCAGACCCTATGCCAGAGTAATATGGGCTGGATTTTGATTGTGTCTCCAATATGTGGCTGGCTTAATTCCTTGTGGCAGATATAAGTTGAGACACTTTCAGGTACAGCTAGGATGTGTCTCAAACACATATTTTCCACTAATTTAATAGAGTTTATATCGGCATATCCCCATAGTTCTGAGCCATAGAGAGCAACTGATATACAGGTCGTGTTAAAAATCGTTAACATTTCCCTGATTGTTTTTTTACCCATTTTTTTAATAAAGTTTTTTAAGGCCATTATTGTTGATTTTGAGAACAGAAGACTTCTTGCTTTTACAGCACTTGCCCATATGCCAGACTCATGAAACAGAATGCCTAAATAAGGGAAGGTTGTGGTGAAGTCCAGGGGACTATTATTTACATACATCGTTTTTCTCCGACTAATACTCCTTGTGCCACAGTTCATGGAGAACGTTTTTGTGCAATTTATTTTTAGATCCAGGTTTGACATGAATTTATTAAAAGTTGTTATCAAACCCTGTAGGGAAATAGGTGTCCGTGCCATTATGACCACTTCATCTGCATACAAGAGTGTAGGGATTGCTCTTTTGCCTATCATGGGCATTTCCCTGCAGTCTTGCAGCAAAATTCTCTCGAGGTCATTAATGTATACTAAAAATAAAAAGGGGGCCAGGACACACCCCTGGCGTACTCCACGACCTATCCCAAATGATCTAGTACATTCTCCATCCTTCCCGTAACGGACAACTGCTGTGGCACCAGAATATAATTCTCTTAAAAAGCAAATTATATTTTCATCTACCCCTAGTTTTTCTAAAATTTCCCAAAGTTTACTATGGGAAACGCAATCGAATGCTGACGTTAAGTCAACAAATGTAAAGTATATGTGTTCTCCCCTTGCCCTAGTATATTTTTGGTGCAAAATGAATAGATTTAGGCCCTGTTCTGCAGTTCCAACTCCCTTCTGGAAGCCGTATTGCAGGTCACTGATTATCCCATTTTCCTCTGCCCAGCTTTGGAGTCTCCCTAAAATTACTCTCCCAAGGATCTTTATGGATGCATCAAGAAGGGAAATGGGTCGATAGCATGCACAATTTTGCCTATTTCCCTTCTTAAATATTGGTACGATTACTGAGGTAAACCAAGAGGCATTTAGACCCCTCGCAAAGGCAGCATTAAAAAGTTGTACTAGCATAGGGCCCCCTAGTTTAGTATTATCTTTAAATAAATCCGCTGGGATGCCATCCGGGCCTGCGCTTTTCCAGCCCTTAGTTGCTCTAACGCTCACCATGACTTCTTCCAAGGTTACAACCAGATTTATATCCTTAACCTTTTCTTCTCCAGATATATCAGATGTCAAATGATATGTCCCTTGTACAGGACTATACAGCTTGGAGAAGTGGGAGACCCATTCAACCTCAGTAATTGCTATTTCTATGCATGCCTTTTTAACATCATAATGAAAGGGGGCATTTACCGCTTTCCAGAAAGCGGATGAATTTCCGGAAAGCGAAGCCTCACAGAGGGATTCCCAAGCATCCCTTTTTATTGCAAGTTTCCGATTTTTGAGTGTCTCATTATAGGTTTTTCTAAGCTCTCTAACCAATAAGACGTCACGAGGATTCTCGTGGAAGGCATTTTTAAGATTAAAAAGTGCCTTTGTGCATACTGAATCAAACCATCTTCCATTTGTTTTCCCCCGATTCTTTGACCCAACCCACAGAGTGTCCTTGATAGAGGATGCAATGTAGTTAAAATGTTTAATTATGGACAGACTATCTGCTTGCTCATCCAAACAAATCAAAAAGCTTTTCGTACATTTAGTTACCAAGTTTTTCCAAAAAAATTCTGGGACCAGTTTACTCCATTTAAGTGAGTAACCATTTTGCCTTCCGAGTATCACATCTGGGACTAGCTGTCTAACCGAATATTCCCTATTTAAATCACAAAAGGGGTTTTCAATCTCCAAAGTTAGCGGTCGGTGATCACTTAATACCACATCAAGGGTCTTAGATTTTTTAATCTGACAACCATACCTGGTGGGGCATAGTATAAAATCAATTGTAGTGGCCGCTCCCCTGCCAATAAAGGTAGGGACCAAGGGGGATCCTATCTGGCCAATTTCATTTACATACCCCAAATCACAAGAAAACAGAATTTTGTTTAACAGATCCCCACATGTGGTATGCTCAAAATGAGTGAGGCTAATGTGCTGGTCCAACAGAAGACCACAAATGCCTAGTCGACCACGTTTACAGAGAGCACAGTTAAAATCCCCCCCCCCCCAAATGACCATTGCATCTTTTAAGTTTGTGTCCATGTCGTGCTTTAAATCATCACCGAACATTTTTATGGTCAGAACAATATCAGTCGTTACACTGTTGTTGTAAAAGTTTATGATGGTTACACTGGCGGCCTTATTAATACCTATCTTCACCAGCTGATAATAACTATCATGGGATAGTAATTTAACTTTCTCATATTTAAGCTGGTTAGAAATGTACATACACAAACCACCCTTAGCCCTAGGACTCTGTACTGCTGATGTAAAAAAGGTTTAATATCCAGGGATATGCATAGGCTCTATTAACCATGTCTCCTGTATGCCCATGATTTCATACCCATTTACAATACTTCCCCATGTAGTATTCTTTATTTTGGATTTTAATCCTGCCACATTCCTGAAAATGAGGCGACATGTTTCCTTTTTTTCAGTATTGGTAGTAGTGTTCCGGGGCGAGATGCTCGATACTGGGATTTCTGACCTCACCATAGTGCCCGTTTCATATGGTCCACTAAATGTTGTACATTCTCCTACCTTAGCTGTTTTAATTTCGGAGGTGTACTTTGTCAGTTCACACTCTTGATGGGTGACTCTTTCTGGTGGGGCAGAATCTACACAATTTAAAACGTCCATCCCGACACAGGGCAAAAATACTTCTATGTTCGCCTTGTCTATCGCACTGCCTATCGAGATAGATTTTACAATGGTGCTGGGGGTATCACTAGTGAGTCAATCGACCGCTTCTAAACTTGAGAGTAGGTCAAACCGGTTTTATGTAGGAATATTATAACCATTTAATGCAGGAACTAAGGTACTCCCAACGTGAGTGTTTCCTATTTGACATCTTTCAAAGGTCTAGTGTGGTAGTCTGGGATAAAAATCACCTAGTTCCCACGTGACTATTCCTCCATCGGCGGTCTGGGAGTACCAGCTCTGGAGATAGGGAATCACCCGTTTGTCCCTAAAGTTCACTATAACCAGGTCTCCCTCTATATCCTTGGTCATATGTCCCAGCCAGCCAACCCTTCTGACATTTAAAATGTTCCCATCATTTTAGGTGGAAGCTGTCTATTTTTACTTAGCCAAAAGGCTACTTTGTTTTTTAGTTCATAATACCCTTCAGTTTTCCCAATAGGAAGCTCAGGCACTCCTGACAGGATACTTACAAAGGGAGCCGCCTCTGGTGGTAGATCGATACGGGTAGTAGTTCTCTTTAATCTACCCTGGTCGGCACCATGTCTATCTGAGGTTCTCTGTTTATTGGTCTGCCCTTCTGAGGGGCACGTTGTGGGCTGTGTTCTCAGCTCCGCGCCTACCACCGGGCCCTTATCCCTGGTGGTACCTAAAAGGTTTTTGGGTGTAGGGCGCTTCTCTATATCATTTTGCCCAGATTGAATGTTAGCCTTATCTATAGTAGCTAGGGACATTTCTGGTCTCCGCACCTTGCTGATGAACGGCCGGCTGCTTTGGGTTATCCACTCCTTTTAGAAAATTATCCAGTGTACTGGAATTTTCTTTAACTAGCTTCTCTATGTGGTCCAATTTAGAATGTATCATCCTGGTTCTCTCCAGAAAGGGTAACATCAGTGATATGACTAATGTTTCTATTTTACCCAGCAACCCAGCATCGTCTATACCACAATTAGGCAAATGTAAGGTGGGCTCCAAAATAGCCCTATGCGGGCTATGGGGTTGCGCAGTGACGTCAAGAACAGGGATGTTGCTATTTTTCTTTTGGATTTTAGTCAAGCCACCCTTCTGAGGGCCACCCCCTCTTTTCCGTTTATTTTGTGTAGTTTTCACTGGTGGTCCCGGATTTTTAGCTGTTAAGGGCGGACTATGTGGCAAGGGGGAATTTAAAACCTTATTGTTGGAAGTACTAGAAGCCGTGCTAGTTGAAGATGTATTTAAGGTAGGGGGCCCTTCTATATTATCGGTGTCTTCCAAGATAAGGCTAGTACTAGGGCCCAGAGTAGTTGGAGAATCTAATGGTATTTATGGTTTGGGAGAGACCACTGAACCAATTTGACCTAAGGACGAGCGCTTTCCCATTATGAGATCTAGGGACAAGCGTTGCTCAGTAAGGGCTATTTATTTGTCTACAATTACAGTTGCCCTTTTGAAAAATTGATCCAAGGTTCCCGTGGCCACCCCCGTAGATGTAAGAGTTACATTTCTGTCCTTTCCAGACCGTAGCGACATAGCAGCTGCTTCTTAAATGTATAAACACAAAAACCGGGTCACATCAATAATGGGTGACTAACAAACTGATAAGAAGTCATAAACATTCATCACCATACCGCAATTTTCAGGGGGGTGGCCCAGCCTGGCCTTGAACGACCTTGGACGGCCTTAGACGGCCCGCCCTTTGCCCGGGCTTCGCTCGGCACGCGCCCGTGTGCTTCCTGCGCTGTGTAATAGGGGCCCACTAAAATAAAGCAGAGGGGCGGGGCTGATTAGGGGAAGAGGACCAGCTGGAGTCAGCAGCAAGGAATGCTGGTCCTCGCAGTCCCCCACAGCCTCGTCCGCCAAGCAGTATCTGACGAACAGTCCTGCAGAATGTCCAACGTCAGCAGGGACCCACAGGGAAACTGCAAGGTCCAAAGAGGTCAGTCTCCCTCCAGTAGCAAAATGTAAAGCTCCAACAGCGAGCGGCTCCCGCGAAGCGGGGGCCGTGAGGTGTAAAATGCTGTGAGCAGAGGGCGGGGCTGATTAGGGGAAGAGGACCAGCTGGAGCCAGCAGCAAGGAATGCTGATCCTCGCAGTCCCCCACAGGCTCGTCCGCCAAGCAGTATCTGGCAAACAGTCCTGCAGAATGTCCAACATCAGCAGGGACCCACAGGGAAATGGTAAGGTCCAAAGAGGTCAGTCTTCCTCCAGTAGCAAAATGTAAAGCTCCAACAGCAAGCGGCTCCCGCGAAGTGGGGGCCGCGAGGTGTAAAATGCTGTGAGCAGAGGGCGGGGCTGATTAGGGGAAGAGGACCAGCTGGAGTCAGCAGCAAGGAATGCTGGTCCTCGCAGTCCCCCACAGCCTCGTCCACCAAGCAGTATCTGGCGAACAGTTCCGCAGAATGTCCAACATCAGGAGGGACCCACAGGGAAACGGCAAGGTCCAAAGAGGTCAGTCTCCCTCCAGTAGCAAAATGTAAAGCTCCAACAGCGAGCGACACCCCAAATGGATTTATGTTAAATTTTACGATCTAGCTGCAAAATATCAATTGACTAGGGCATCCTTTTTCAAATATCTTCAAGTGCGGGATTTTATAGTTAGGAAACATATTCAACCAATGCCTATTCCTATAGTTGAAGCCATCCGATCTCGTAAACGAATTGGTTTTCTATATGATTTGCTGATGGATTATCGACCAGATGATCTTCAAAAACACAATGAATATTGGAAGGCTCAATTGGGGGAACCAGGGTTGTCTATAGTGGAGGCGATTTTGGTGTCCAAAGAAGCTTTTTTGTCTGCTAATTTAAAGGCTCCGTTTTTTAAGACTTTATTTAGACTGTATTATACTCCAGAGCGGATGATGAAATGGGGCCCACAATATGATGACAAATATTTTCGATGTGGAAGTGACACTGCTGATAGTATCCACATATTTTTCAGTTGTAATTGATTGTTTCAATTTTTGAGTATTATAGAAAAGTTTCTTACTCACGTTACTCACACTACTGTGAAGATTTTCCCCGCACTTATGTTATTGGGTATTGGAAAAAATGTGGATAAGGGTACTGCTCTATATAAATTTAGATATTTGTTATTTGTGGCTATGACTGCTGCTCGCTTATCAATAGCATCAGAATGGCTTCAAAAGGAACCTCCAACTTTTGAATTTTGGCGAGCCAAGTAATATAACCTGTATGAACTGGAATGGAGTCTTTATGCTTTGAAGGGGGCAAAAAAACGGAGATTTGGTTGGTTAATTTGGGGGGTAATCATTAAACATTTAGAATTTTGATATAATGAACTTGGTACTTTCATAAAATGCACTAGTATGAATTTTCTAGGATTTATTTTTTATCAGTTGATATTTCTTGTGTTTGTATTAACTTGTCCTGACTGTGGAATAATATTTTTCTTTTTATTTAAAACTAGCAGCCCGTCCCGACATTGTCCAGGAGCAATTAGGCTTCAGAGCCCCCGCCTGCACGTGGAAAAAGGGATCGGTTAGGCTCTGAGTGTATTTAAACCTTTTCTTTCAGACCATGTTTTGGGTTTGCATAAGAGCCCACTTTTCCACCTCCTGGTCACCTTTTTAGATGCTAGGGCAGCATTCTTTCGACTTCTGTAGACACATCTGCATCAATACCACTCTTGTTAGTTTGCTCACTGACTTTCTGACTGTGCTGAAGGATGATCGTACTGCAAAAGCCGCTATTTGGTTCTCTCTACGCATACCAGCCCTCTCAAGCCTTCTGCCATATCCCTTGCACTCCAGCTGGCTGTATACATCATACCTGTTCCCTTCCCACGCGGCATCTACTACACCTTGTCACAGCACCCCTTCCCACGCGGCATCTACTATACCTTGTCACCTGTTCCCTTCCCCCGCGGCATCTACTACACCTTGTCACAGCACCCCTTCCTGTGCCCTCAGTCTTTGTACCTCAATACCTGCTCCCTGGCCGCCTCAGCATCACGTCACTCCGCCCCCTTCCTAGCGCTGTTGCCATGTGACTATCACACAAGTGAGTGACCCCTTTCGTGACCCTCTCTGCTACTCGCCACACGTCTCTCGTTTATCGGGTCCCCCTTTCTTCGCCTCTCGGTTGCTCCAATTACGTCTCACCAGTCCTCCAGTCTCCGCTCTTTGCAATCAATGCTCGGACGTCAGCGTCGGTTGCTCCAATCACGTCTCACCAGTCCTCCAGTCTCCGCTCTTTGCAATCAATGCTTGGACGTCAGCGTATGCCACTACTCCCCTTGCTCCTGATGTCATGACGCACCTCACGGCCGGCGCTACTTTCAAGGGACTACTTTTTTTATGGTAAATTTTTTTAATTACGTTTTTTAAATTTTTATATAGCCTATGTCCATCTCCTGGACCTCCCCTTTCCAACTCTGTATTGGGTGTTGCGATTGGTGGTGTACTTTTTGAGTTTACCTGGCTCAAAGGACACAGTTCTCTCTTTATAATAGTAGTATAGGTAAATAAAAAAACATAGGTTTCAGGCCTGATATAGTTAGGAATTAGCATTTAGAAAACCTTAGAAATTCAATGAAAAAAACATAGGTTTTAGGAGTGTTATAGTTAGCTGGACATTTCACTCGTACAAAACCATTGAAATTCCTCCAATATAGTTAGTTGTACTCACTATATCTCGCGCGCCCGCAATCCACTGCTGATGATGTCACATATTACATCATTCATGACATGGTCAGTGACATCACTTATGACATCTCAATGACATCACTGATGACATCATCCAAGTGATAATCAGATACACCTCATCATACACTAGTATAACCTTTCATCACTCACAGTAAAATACAGAGTACCATATTTGAATCCATTGACACACTAATACAAGTTTCTAAAAACCCACTCAGTGATTCCTAGATCTATACGCACATCTAATCACTTTCCTATAGATTCACTCATACATGCAGTCAATGATCAATAGAACACTATCAAATATACCAATACACCTATATCGACATTACACACCAGCACATATCCTATTCAATTACGAAGTCATCCTATTCACTTATGCAAACAATGCATCATACTTACATTTACTTAGCTATACACTTATACAAACACCACTTTATCTATTCATATACATATAGAAACTCATACTTAGTGTGTTGTAAAATCACTATTACAAGTATACAGTTATCCATACAGTCTCTCATACAATCACTGAGTCTTATGTACACTTATTTATAAACAACAACTGACACATACACTGGCTTTTTATTTTTCTAGTTTGTTGGACATGTACCATTGAGAGAGATATTTGCTCATCACCACACCCATAAAGATATTCACTCACCCAAACAGCTGTTATAACATGTAGTTTTAACTTCATATACCTACTGAATCAACTTTTCACACATCTTTGGGCAGTCACACACCCCCCACCGAACCACACACACATTCACTCTCCCATACAAATAATCAGTTAACTAATCAATAACTAAAATAGACTTTCAAATAGCTAGTAACCAACTGGAGAAGTAGTTTACACAACAACTGACAAAATGATACAAATGTTCACACAGTTTAGTCACTATCCAATATATTTAGTGAGACACTTTAAATTAGTCAAGTAAACAGTCAATCACACTGCTACTAAATCCTCCATCCATATATTTATATTTATATATCCACTCATTCTTCAATGCAAATTGCTATATATATATAATACATGTTTAAATAACGAACCAAACCACATTCACTGGATGATGTCATCAGTGATGTAATCAGTGATGTCATTTGAGATGTCATCAGTGATGTCACTGACCATGTCATGAATGATGTAATATGTGACATCATCATCAGTGGATTGCGGGCGCGCAAGATATAGTGAGTATATATCGGAAGAATAGTGATGTCATGAGTGACGTCTCTGACAATGTCATGAGTGATGTAATATGTGACGTCATCAGCAATGCATTGCAGGCGCGTGAGTTATAGTTAGCTGAACTAACTATAACAGGGGAATTTCAATGGTTTGTATGAGTGAAATGTCCAGCTAACTATACCATGTGTGAAACCTATGGTTTTTTCAGTGAATTTCTAAGGTTTTTTAAATGCTAATTCCTAACTATAACGTGGCTGAAACCTATGGTTTAGTCAGTGAATTTCTAAGGTTTTTTAAATGCTAATTCTTAACTATAACGTGGCTGAAACCTATGGCTTTTTCAGTGAATTTCAAAGGTTTTGCAAATGATAATTTTTAAATGTATTAATTGTTATTTTTTTATACTGATTTACTACATTGTTATAAAGTGTTTATTTTTAGATATTTAATTTTTTAAATTACAATATATAATTTTAATATAAATTGAAAAAAAATGTTTTTACAAATATTAAAATTGTAATATATATATATATATATTTTTTTTTAATTTATATATATTTTATATAGCAGGGAATTGTATCCTATGAAGAATTTCCAAGTGAAACCTGTCAATGTTAGCCTAAGGAAGGAAATTCAAGTTACTGTAACTACGATTAGAATTACTTTTCAGGATCAGTAGTGGGCTGAAAGATGCAGCACTGAGGTCACTCCTGATAACAGGTGAGTAAATTGGAATTCGTAGTTCGGCTGATTTTTGAGGAATTTTTTAAAGTTTCAAAACTCCGCACTTAGAAGAATTTCCAAGTGAAACCAGTCAATGTTAGCCTATGGAAGGAAATTCAAGTTACTGTAAGTATGGTTAGAATTACTTTTCAGGATCAGTAGTGCACTCAAAGATGCAGCACTGACGTTGCTTGTGATAGCAGGTGAGTAAATCGGAATTCGTAGTTTGGCTGATTTTACAGGAATATTTTGCTCAATAGTGAAGGAAGGGGGCAGGGCCTGAGGTAACATGTGTGCAAACACGCCCTGTGGCACGTTTTAGATTGGGGAATTAATTCCTCTTCAATCCTGAGGTCCCCTGTGAGCCAACTAGCCCACCAGGTACCTCCAGTATGCGCCAGGCAGCTGTGTTGCAGATAGGTGTTCAGAGGGCACGCCCCCTTTTTACAACACTCTGCAACACAGCTCTGTGGCGCTTACTGGAGATACCTGTTGGACTAGTTTCCCCCTAGGGGACCTCTGGATTGAAGAGGAATTAATTCCCCAACTTAAAACGTGCCACAGGGCATGTTTGCACTCACATCACCTCAAGCCTCGCCCCCTACCTTCACCACTGTGCAAACGCGCCCTGTAGCATGTTCTAAGTTGGGAGATTAAGTCCACTTGCATACTGGGGTTCCCTGGGGGCCAACTATCCCACCAGGAACCTCCAGTGTGCGCCAGGGGGCTGAGTTGCAGAGAGGTGTAAAAAGGGGCGTGGCCTCATTACCCCTACCTGCATCGCAGCCCCCTGGCATGTTTGCAGAGGGGTAACTAATTTCCCTTGCATACTGGAGGTCTCTGGGGGACAACTAGCCCACCAGGAACCTCCAGTATGCACCAGGGGGCTGCCTTGCAGAGAGGTATAATGAGGCCACGCCCTTTTTTACACCTCTCTGCAACGCAGCCCCCTGGCGCATTTGCAGAGGGGGAACTAATTCCCCTTGAATACTGAGGGTCCCTGGGGGCCAACTAGCCCACCAGGAACCTCCAGTATGTGCCAGGGGGCTGCATTGCAGAGAGGTGTAATGAGGCCATGCCCCTTTTTACACCTCTCTGCAACGCAGCACTCTGGGGCGTATGCAGAGGGGGAACTAATTCCCCTTGCATACTGGGGGTCCCTGGGGGCCAACTAGCCCACCAGGAGCCTCCAGTATGCGCCAGGGGGCTGCATTGCAGAGAAGTGTAATGAGGCCACACCCCTTTTTACACCTCTCTGCAACGCAGCCCCCTGGCATATTTGCAGAGGGGGAACTAATTCCCCTTGCATACTGAAGGTCCCTGGGGGCCAACCAGCCTACCAAGAACCTCCAGTATGTGCTCAGGAAGGTACAGAGTACAGTACAGAGTACACTTCAGAGTACGGTACTTCGTACCCCACGATTTTAAAAAAATCAAATAAATATTTCTTTTGGCCTTGGGTGTCCTTGTGGGATCCCCTGAGCAGGCCTAGGGGATCAGGGGGTTTCTACCCTGCCCCTTTGCATGTTTTGCATGTTTGTTTCACTGCTTTCTTGGCTGCCAACACTTCCTGGTTTGGAGTGTTGACAGACAGTTGACAGTCAATGACCATGCAGCTCGTGCTCGGGAAGGTACAGAGTACAGTACAGAGTACAGTACAGAGTATGGTACTTCGTACCCCACGATGTAAACATTTTTAAAAAAAATTGGGGGGCCTTGTGGGCAGGCCTAGGGGATAAGGGTGTTTCTACCCTGCCCCCTTTACGTGTTTTGCACGTTTGTTTCACTGCTTTCTTGTGCCTCGGTTTTACCAAGGCACAAGATGGCTGCCAACACTTCCTGGTTTGGAGTGTTGACAGACAGTTGACAGCCAATGACCATGCAGCTCGTGCTCGGGAAGGTACAGAGTACAGTACAGAGTACTGAACTCTGTCTCTAGATATCACTACGATTTTATTTTTGATTTTCTCAGGAACTACTGAACGGATTTACACCATTTAACAAAAAGCACAATCTGCGAACCGAACTCTACCTCTCTGCCAAATTTGGTGTAATTCCGTTGAGCTGTTCGGGCTGTAGCCCAGGCTAAAAGTCCCTATGAAAAATTGCATGGGGAAAACACGTTTTGGGACCCCCTTTTTTTCTCGGCCCCCACTTGACAAATCACCCCCAAACTTTCAGGGAAGGAGCATGCCATTTTCTTGGAGAAATTCACGAAGATTCGTCCACCGGCGCCAAAGTTATTCCAAATAAAATGTTGTGGATTTCCTATGGAAACTAGGTCCTAACTATAACTACCTACTGGTGACCACCAGTAGGTAATATTGGGCACATGCATCAAAGGAAATTGCATTCGCAAATGGTGCAAATCTCAAAATTTGGCCGTTTGCAAATGCAATTCCCATTTTTGGAATGCATTAACATTTTTGTAATTTTCGCAAGTTAAGAAATCGCAAGATTGCGATTTCTTAAATTGCGATTGCATTATGGAATCTCAAATTGAGATTCCTTAAATGCAATGCATCAAACTCTAAAAATTTGCGAAATCGCAAAGAAGGGGAGCAAATTACCATGAAGTTGACCTTCATGGTAATTTGCGAAAACTTTGAAAAATGCACTAAAGTGCATTTTTCAAAGTTCCATTTTACACACACACACATGAGTGTGCAAAATTTACTTCCAAACAGATTTCAGGGGTGCAACAGGGTGTCCTTTGGACACCCCTGCACCCTTGAAATTGCATTCTTAATTTGCGAATTTCTAATGGTGAATTGCAAATTAAGAATGTCTTTCCAATCATTCCTATGGGCATCTAGGCCCATAGGAATGGATGAGGAGGTATTCCTTAATTGCGATTCTCAATTAGAGAATCGCAATTAAGGAATTTTAAGAAATCGCTATTTTTATAGCGATTTCTTGATGCATTGCAGTTTGCAATTCCTTAATTGCGATTCTTTATTTTTCGCAATTAAGGAATCGCAAAATGCAATATTGATGCATGTGCCCCTATATGTTAATGTACATATGTATATATATATATATATATATATATATATATATATATATATATATATATATATATATATATATATATATATATATATATATATATATATATATATATATATATGTATATATATTATAATGGGCTAATACACATAAAAATGTGGTTAATAAGGAACAACCTGGTTCCGTGCCCAACTTTTGTAAGACGCTGATAAATAGAAAGGCTAAACTACAGATTCCCGGCATAATTAAGATTAGAAAAAAGTTGTCGTAATAGTACCAATTAAATATTGAACTTAATAATAAATCAACATTTATGAATTAGACATGCTACAAGGTTTCAAGGGGAACTTTGAATGTAAACGTAAAAAGCGTTAAAATATAAAACGAAACAAAAACAGATAATTAGATAAACCAGCACTTTAGAATGTCACAGACATTTAAAATACGTGTAAATAAATGAGACCGCAGTAGAGGGTTGATAAATATCTGTCCCTATTTTTTAAGTAATTGAGATGACTACGAGCACCATAATCCTTTGTGTTTTAAACATAATGTCAGAATGACATCACAAGTCACATGATAGGATGTGGGGGGATTTATTGGGTGATTTTGAATTTGCAAATGTGTAACCGTGAGCAAGTTATCAGGGGATTACGAAACGCGTCGGTTCCCTTAGTAGACCTGGGAGTTGCTTTGTATATGGAATAAGCAATAAAGAAGGGTTTTTTTTGGGACACAATGTGAGACCGGCGAGTGCGGTATTTGTTACTTTCTCCATGTGAGGGAGTGTTTGGCTAATATGATTACGGCGTGGCTCTGCCGTGAATACCGCACCAAAAGGAGAAGCTCCATGGGTACGGTGTTGAGCCAATTTTGGTTAGATTAATTAAACGGAACCCGGTGCACGTCAGCGGCACGATGAAGGAAAAACGAAGGAGCAAAGCCCTGGACACACGGCACGACCCGGCAAACCACCACCGGAGGGTGAAGGTAAGCACGGAATTCGTCCGTGTGAATGGCATAATGCTTTTGAATGTTTTCTTGGGAAATGACTTTCTACCCGCAGTGAGGCGTTCTTAACTGCGAGTTTGAAGCTGTTTTTTTCCGTGTGGGGAAACGCAGTTGTACTCAGAGAAGCCGCAATGGAAATCTAATGAGAGAGAGCGGTTTAAATGTTCTTGGATGAGTAACAACGAATGTTTCCAATTATACACGGGCAGGTTTTGATGTCCTACAAGTAAAAAACGTACCCCCTTTTTGGGATAACAATCTCCTGTGGAAGAAAGGAGCATAACAATTAGCAATGGTAAAACCCCAGGTCTATAGGAATTAAAAATGGATAAACGAGAAGCCAAACTGACAGAGGAGATGGAGTCGTTTTTTTAACAGGAAATAACAGCACAAAATGCATCCTCACAATCTAAAAACGCATTCTCAAAAAAAAGGACACAAGGAGTAAATTACTACAGTGGGAGAAACTGAGCAAAAAAGAAATAAATAAGTGGTGGGAGCTGACAACACTTAAAAGATGCTTGGAGGGACGGAGAATACCGAGAGGTTTAAGGATTTCCCTGATGCCGAGTCAGCAAGATGCAAGCGATGAACTGCTGCAGGAATGGGGGGATTATGTGCTTAATTCCTCCTTGGGCCTCATGAACATTTTAGTAAAACATATTGAGATTGCTTTGTCAAAGATTAAAACAGATTTACAGGAACTTGAAAAGGAATTGGCAGAAACAGATATGACCCCTGAAATGACAAAAATGAAAGAGGACCTAGAAAAATATGTGGACAAACATGAAAATGTGGTTAAAGCCAGGAAACAGTCCAAATTTCAAAGTTTCAGACCCCAAGAGGCAGAGGGAGTAAACGCAAGTGGGCCCCAAGAGGAGCAGGACAAATAACAACAAAAAAAACAACAAGGAGAGGTAACAGGAGAAAGTGGCTCCGAAGAGATTGGAACAAAAACAAGGAGTATGCGTCAGAAGACCTCCAAGTGAACTCAGTGCCTACTCAAGGAGGTGAGGAATTAGTGATAATCAATTTCTCGACCCGAGAAATCACGGAAGATGAGACTTCTCTTCTTAAACATGGAATTAACTTCTGCCCTACTCAAACAATGGATGTGGCTCAGACACGCATTGACCTTTACAAATATGTAAGAAACATAAAATTGGCCAAAATCTTCCAGGAAAACCAGGAAATGGCTAATTTCACAAAAAGAAAAAAGAAAAAAAGTGAAATTGGGATGGGAGAACCCTCTTTGAAAACGGTGGATATGCATGCCTTGTTAACCCTAGTAAATCTAGACATAACAGACGATCAGAACCATATCATTGAATCCACTGTATGTCCCCAAAAGGGGTCGGGTTTGAGTGGCAAGAAGCCACCCTCACGTTTTTACCCGCAATTGCCACCTGGCAATAGGATTGATCTGTTTCAAGAAGCTGTGATTCAGGATCTTTATAAAATCAAAGGATCGAAATATAATGACAATCTCAAACAGGAAGAAAGAATGTCTTTGAAAAATCTGATGGAAGACCAAATGATAACAATAAAAATGGCTGACAAAGGTGGCAGCGTCGTCATTTAAAACACCAAAGATTATGAATCAGAAGCCCATTATCAATTTAAAAAAAAACAGTATTACAGAAAACTGGACAAAAATCCAACATTGTTGTTTAAAGAAAAATTGGATAAAAAGATCATAAAATGGGAAACTGAAAACCTAATTGATAATGACGAACGTAAATTTTTGACCACAGACCACCCAATAAAGGCAACAGTGTATTTCCTACCTAAAGTACATAAAAATCCAAATAAACCACCAGGGCGACCTATTGTCTCCGGGAAGGGATCTTTGATGGAGCCAGTAGCAAGCTATATTGATTTCTTTTTAATGCCTTTTGTAATAAATCTGAATTCTCATCTGAGAGACACCACAGATCTTCTGAGACATCTAGAAGACCTTCCATGGCAAGCATCGTACCGGCTGATAACGATGGATGTAACATCTTTGTATACGAATATTGACCATAATATCGGCCTGTTGGCATGCAGTTTCTTTCTTAAAGAACGAGAGATCAAATTCAAACATCACAACCAAATGTTGATGGAAATGATAGAGATGTGTTTAACACAAAACGTGTTCCTATTTGGAGATGAGATCTACTTACAAGTGAAAGGGTCCGCAATGGGGTTTTCTTTTAGTCCGGGATATGCATGCCTCACCATGGGGTGGTGGGAACAACAAATTGCATGGCACCCAAATAATGACAGATTTGTAAATAAGATCACAAAATGGCTAAGATATATTGACGATCTTTTAATTGTATGGGATGAGACGGAGCAAGAATTTGAAGAATACTTTAAAATCTTAAATTCAACAGAGGCAAATTTCAAATTCACTTATTCTATCAGCAGTGAGAGGGTCATCTTTCTGGATACAGAAATTTATATTGCCAACAATAAAATAGAAACCACGCTCAAGACGTCAACCAATGCCACCTTGCATGCTAAGAGCTTTCACAAAACCACGGTAATTGAAAACATTCCATATGGGGAGTTTTTGAGGCTTCAGCGCATTTGCTCGGAAGAAAAAGAATGGAAGTAAAATAGCCACAATACCATCAGAAGATTCAAACAACATGGCTATAAGGAGAATATCATCAATAAAGGTTGGCAACGAGCAAATGATAAAAAACGTGAAGAAACTTTGAAACCGAAACAAAAGAAACCCAATAAGGAACACGAAACTGGGGATCCAATAAAAATAATTCTGTATTACACCAGGGAATCCAAACATTTGTCCACATTTTACGACAAAACTGGAAATTGTTGCAATTGGACCAAACGGCAGGGAAAATCATGGGGAATCATCAGAATGTTACCTATCGCCGTGCGCAAAATTTAAAAGACAAACTGATACATAGCCATTACCAGAAAGTTGGAAAGAAGAAAGGAACAGAATGGTTGAGAACCAAAGGATTCATCAAATGCCAAATGTGTAAAGTCTGCCAAATTGCCAAAAACACAACAATGGTTACTTTGCCAAACAATAAAACATGGCATATTATGGATCTGATAACATGTAAAAGTCAGTATGTAGTATATGTAATTGAATGCCCGTGTGCATTAAAATACATGCAAACTGAAAAAACGAATACTTGAGCATGTACGTGCGACTGTGAACTGTGATAGGAGTAACGCAGTCGCAAAGCACATTGAAGCTAATCACGATGGTGACTGGAAAAAATTGCGTTTTTACGCTCTGGAAACGATCCCCACCAATGAGAGAGGTGGAGATCGAGAAAAGAAACTGAGACAGAGAGAATCTCGACAAATCTTAAACTTTCAAACTTTTACTCCTTATGACCTAAACCAAAGTGAGGAATTGTATGTACATCTTTGAGGAAATGTAACTGTATTGAATCAATTTGGGTTTATTTGTGTTGATAACTTTTTCCTGTTTAATATGGTAATCAACTAGTGGTTGGCAGATATGGTACTAAACTGCAGATACTCATAATGTGGGTCTCCAAATGCCGGTATAATATAATGGAACTACCTCAATCAAAGGCAGTAGTTGATAAATACATTTTTCCCTTGTTCTTAAATTGATAAATAGGACTAAAACTGGATGAATATTAAAGCCCACTGGAGGGCATAAAAAGTCTAAAAGGTTAAAGACCCACTGGAGGGCACAAAAACGGGTATAATGGGCTAATACACATAAAAATGTGCTAAATAAGGAACAACCTGGTTCCGTGCCCAACTTTTGTAAGATGCTGATGAATAGAAAGGCTAAACTACAGATGCCCGGCATAATTAAGATTAGAAAAAAGTCGTTGTAACAGTACCAATGAAATATTGGACTTAATATTAAATCAACATTTATGAATTAGACATGCTACAAGGTTTCAAGGGGAACTTTGAATGTAAACATAAAAAGCATTAAAATATAAAACTAAACAAAAACAGATAATTAGATAAACCAGCACTTTAGAATGTCGCAGACATTAAAAATACATGTAAATAAATGGGACCGCAGTAGAGGGTTGATAAATATCTGTACAATTTTTAAAGTAATTGAGATGACTACGAGCACCATAATCCTTTGTGTTTTAAACATAAAGTCAGAATGACATCACAAGTCACATGATAGGATGTGGAGTGATTTATTGGGTGATTTAGAATTTGCAAATGTGTAACCGTGAGCAAGTTATCAGGGGATAACGAAACGCGTCGGTTCTGTTAGTCGACCTGGGAGTTGCATTGTATACTTAATAAGCAATAAGGAAGTTTTTTTTTTGACACAATGTGAGACCTGCGAGTGCGGTATTTATTACTTTCTCCATGTGAGGGAGTGTTTGGATACATATGATTACGGCATGGCTTTGCCGTGAATACCGCACCGAAAGAAGAAGCGCCACGGGTACGGTGTTGAGCCAATTTTGGTTGGATATATATATATATATATATATATATATATATATATATATATATATATATATATATATATATATTCACTGGAAAAACCATAGGTTTCAGGCCTTATATAGCTAGGAATTAGCTTTTAAAACACCTCCTTGCCGCCGAGAGCGCACCACCCCTGAAGTCGGGGGCCACCGGGGATGACATCCAGTATCTCCGTGATTTGGAATGACTGGAAAAGGATTAGGATTCGCTTCCTGACTGGGGCTCATTTATGAGTTGTAAATATTCAGCAGAACATTGCCTGTACATTACCGGAACTGCAACTCCCAGCATTAAATGCACAGGCTTATTCAAAGCAGCCCATAGAGGGCGCGCAATAAAGGGAAATGCCGAGCAGCAGCGTGGTGGTGTGCGTGGTTTCTCTGCACTAGTAGCCTTTGAAAAAGAAATTACTTCGAAACGCGTCAGGCTGAATTGTGGAGCTGTGAAAGGTTCGGAAAGGCAACGCTTCCATACCTGTGAGGTGGGCTGTGCTTGGGGCCCATGCCAGCATTCGAGTGACTCTCGCAAAAGGAACCAGGCAGGAGCTATATATATATATATATATATATATATATATATATATATATATATAAACCATAGGTTCAGGGGTGTTTTAGTTAGCTGGACATTTCACTCGTACAAAACCATAGAAATTCCTCCATTATAGTTAGTTCTACTAGCTATAACTTGCGTGCCCGCAATGCACTGTTGATGATGATGTCACATATTACATCATTCTTGACATGGTCAGTGACATCACTGATGACATCTCAAATGAACACCCACAGCAACACCTATGAAACTCCCCTTCAACGCAAAGTTCTGTGTATGAAGGGGTCATATTTACAAGGAGAGGAAAAACCACGCAGGATGGCTTTTCCTCTCCTTGTAAATATGAAGGAGTGCCTGGCGCCATCACTACCTTACAACAAGCATTGGAAATGCAATAGGTCTCGCATTAGGAAAGTTTGAGCGATTGGTATTGTAAATGACACTTTTTATTTATGTGTTGGTTTTGAAAATAGCAAAATTAATAGCTTTGTCAGTTACAATGTCAATAGTTTTAATCGCAAATGTGACACCTATAGCATTTGTAATGCAATGTGTGTTGTATTTACGTGACTTAGATGTATTGATATTACAAATAACAATGGCTTTTGTAAATAATTAATACTTAAATAAAATTTATTGTAATTTATAATGGCAATAGCTTAAACGTTTGTAAATAACTTTTGTGAAGATTATGTTCAGTGTATTTTATTGTGACGAAAATCCAAGAACATTGCATTTGCACCTACACACACACAGAGCCCCACACACACACACACACAGACACACACACACACATATAGATGTGGTGGTGGTGGATCTGGGGGATATGGTGGTGGTGGATGTGGTGTTGGGTGGATGTGGGGGTGGATGTGGTGGTGGTGGTGGATGTGGTGAAGGAGGTGGTGGTGGATGTGGTGGTGGAGGAGGTGGTGGTGGATGTGGTCGTGGTGGATGTGGTGAAAGTGGTGGTGGATGTAGTGGTGGATGTGGTGGAAGTGATGGTGGGTGTGGTGGATGCGGTGGTGGATGCGGTGGTGGATGAGGTGGTGGATGAGGTGGTGGATGTGGTGGTGGTGGTGGATGTGGTGGTGGGGGTGGATGCGGTGGTGGTGGATGCGGTGGTGGTGGTGGATGTGGTGGTGGTGGTGGATGTGGTGGTGGTGCATGCGGTGGTGGGGGAAGTGGTGGTGGATGTGTTGGATGTGGTGGTGGATGTGGGGGATGTGGTGGTGGATGTGGTGGATGTGGATGTGGTGGTGTATGCGTTGGTAGTGCATGTGGTGGATGTGGTTGTGGTGGTGGATGTCATGGTGGATGTGGAGGTGGTGGTGGATGTGGTGGTGGATGTGGTGGATGTGGTGGTGGTGGTGGATGTGGTGGATGTGGTGGTGGTGGATGTGGTGGTGGTGGATGCGGTGGTGGTGGATGCGGTGGAGGTGGTGGATGCGGTGGTGGTGGAAGTGGTGGTAGATGTGTTGGATGTGGTGGTGGATGTGGTGGATGTGGTGGTGGATGTGGTGGTGGTGGATGCGGTGGATGTGGTGGTGGATGTGGTGGTGGTGGGTGTGGTGGATGTGGTGGTGGATGTGGTGGTGGATGTGGTGGTGGATGCTGTGGTGGATGTGGTGGTGAATGTGGCGGTGGATGTCATGGTGGATGTGGAGGTGATGGTGGATGTGGTGGTGGATGTGGATGGTGGATGTGGTGGTGGATGTGATGGTGGATGTGATGGTGGATGCGGTGGATGTGGTGATGGTGGATGCGGTGGTGATGGTGGATGCTGTGGTGGTGGTGGATGCGGTGGTGGTGATGGAAGTGGTGGTGGATGTGTTGGATGTGGTGGTGGATGTGGTGGTGGATGTGGTGGATGCGGTGGTGGATGCGGTGGTGGATGTGGTGGATGCAGTGGTGGATGCGGTGGTTGATGCGGTGGTGGATGTGGTGGTGGTGGGTGTGGTGGATGTGGTGGTGGATGTGATGGTGGATGTGGTGGTGGATGTGGTGGATGTGGTGGTGGTGGATGTGGTGGATGTGGCGGTGGATGTCATGGTGGATGTGGTGGTGGATGTGGTGGTGGATGTGGTGGTGGATGCGGTGGTGGTGGATGCGGTGGTGGTGGATGTGGTGGATGTGGTGGTGGATGTGGTGGTGGATGCGGTGGTGGTGCATGTGGTGGATGTGGTGGTGGTGGATGTGGTGGTGTAAGTGGTGGTGGATGTGGTGGATGCGGTGGATGTGGTGGTGGATGTGGTGGTGGTGGGTGTGGTGGATGTGGTGGTGAATGCGGTGGTGGTGCATGTGGTGGATGTGGTGGTGGTGGATGTGGTGGTGGATGTGGCGGTGGATGTGGTGGGGGTGGGTGTGGTGGATGCGGTGGTGGTGCATGTGGTGGATGTAGTGGTGGTGGATGTGGTGAATGTGGTGGTGGATGTGGCGGTGGATGTCATGGTGGATGTGGAGGTGATGGTGGATGTGGTGGTGGATGCGGTGGATGTGGTGGTGGTGGATGCGGTGGATGTGGTGGTGGCGGATGCAGTGGTGGTGGATGTGGTGGTGGTGGAAGTGGTGGTGGATGTGGTGGTGGATGTGGTGGTGGATGTCATGGTGGATGTGGATGTGGTGGTGGATGTGGTGGTGGATGTCATGGTGGATATGGAGGTGATGATGGATGTGATGGTGGATGTGATGGTGGATGTGGAGGTGGATGTGGAGGTGGAGGTGGATGTGGATGTGGTGGTGGTGGTGGTGGATGTGGTGGATGCGGTGGATGTGGTGATGGTGGATGCGGTGGTGGTGGTGGAGGATGGTGTGGTGGTGGTGGTGGATGGGGTGGTGGATGTGGTGGTGGATGTCATGGTGGATGTGGAGGTGATGGTGGATGTGATGGTGGATATGATGGTGGAGGTGGATGTGGAGGTGGATGTGGAGGTGGAGGTGGATGTGGATGTGGTGGTGGTGGTGGTGGATGTGGTGGATGCGGTGGATGTGGTGATGGTGGATGCGGTGGTGGTGGTGGAGGATGGTGTGGTGGTGGTGGTGGATGGGGTGGTGGATGTGGTGGTGGTGGGTGTGGTGGATGTGGCGGTGGATGTGATGGTGGATGTGGTGGCTACCTACTCTGTCAATAGCCTTCCCTTTGACCTGGTACAAAATATATTATTGTACTATGGTCTTGAGTATGTGCAGTTTTCTATCATATTCCAAAGAGAAAAATAATGGCGTTACTCTATATTTTGCACCAGTGCAATTATTTCTAATATGGCAATGGGCGCCTACGTTATTAAACTACACGCTGCCAAAGTAATCGGGTGAATTTGATTGTAGAAGAAGCAAATCGGATTTATGACGAGCAAAAATCTTGTAGAAAACAGGTACGAGTAAAACACGTGGAGCATCAACTTGACCACCAGATGGCACTACATCGTGCCCGGTTTTAATAAACATTCGAGTCAAACAAACTAGTAAAAGAAACAAGTATTCCTCGGTGGCCGGCGTCGTTGCAAAGTAAGCCCTGCAGATTGCAGGGATCTGAACAGACTAATAATGTCTATGTAAATAAACAAAAAAAATACAAGACTATGCATGCAATTTATACCTGACCACAAGATAAAACAGCAAAGGGAAACAAGACGGAGGGCATTGCTGTGGGGAGGGGGGAGGAGAAATGCGACATAGGGAGAGCGGCGATGAGGGTGTGAAGCAGCAGGGGCCTTTGAAGTGAAGCTAAGCTTCACTTCAAAGGAGTGGGAGGAGTGCTGCTGGGGAACAGATGGCGATTTGATGCTGTGCACGCGCATTTTAGGTCAATGCGCAAGCGCATTGACCTAAAAGCGCACGGGCACAGCATCAAATCGCCAGTCTAGGTAAACCTTTGTTTAAGCCGTTATAGTCTCGCTCAATGCGCATGCGCATTGAGAGGCGAGACCTAATAAAAAATAGCACTTTAAATTTAAATAACGTGAGAGTACATACGAAACATCAGATCAATATGAAACGAGAATGACAATCCAACAAACGTTAAGGAAGGTGGGTTTACCACCATAATGATAAACACAAAGGGCTAAAATGCAAATGGATTTAACACTGCGAAAGTAACAAACATGGCCAAATACAACGAAAGCGTGTTTTAATATATTTATCTATTTGCCATTTTACTATGGGTAGCTTATAACTTTGGCAAGTAATCAGTATTGCTGTAGGTGTTAAAGTGCGTTCTTCTTAACCTAATTCATAGCACAGAAAGTTTAAGTTTGTAGGAAAATATTTGTCAAAAGGGAAATAATATATTACGAGTCAATGTCCAATTGGAAGCCTTCCCACTAATCAGCAGCTGTGCAAAATGTACTGCAAGAACAATATATCCCTTATATTCTGCAATTAGTCCTAGTGAAATGGAAACCACATATGCACCACTGCAAAGCTAATGTACAGGTAAGAAGTCAATCAAACAGCTAAAAGAGGGGTAAAAGAAACGGAGAGCCTCTCTCTCAAGAAAAAACAGATGTAAGTGAATGTGTGAACATTAGTCGAAACAACAGCAAACAACACTGCTGAAAATACAAGCATGAAAAATGTGGAATCCATTAAGTTGCATAAAAAGCACACGCTAGCTAACATTCCCTAAATGTGTAGTACTCGTGGCTGCTAGCAGATGAGGTCTGTTGACGGATGGGTTGCCTCCTGTTACTTCCCCTTATGGTGATATTCGTACAGTGCGTGGTGAAGTGAAATAATACACCGCGCGCGCCAGTTGGCGCAGATGGAAACCTCTAACCGCACGGGCTGTGTTTCAGCGGAAAGTAATGTGATGTCTTAATGAGTGACAACACGAATACCTCACAGGTTACTGCTGCAGACATCAAGGCACCAATGTGGCAGCTAAAGAGACCCAGCCACCTACTTGGGACAGCCATGTGAAGCCTTGACACTTCTGAATGACAAAGGGTTACGCTGCTGTCATTTACTTCAGCCCAGCCCACCAAAGGGCAAGCATGACCTTATTATTAATGCTTGGCATCGGAAATTCAATTACAGAGCTGGAAAAGGGACACGAAACTCGCCTCGGTAAAGGAAAGGAACACGCATACAACAAAAAGCCCTATTTCCAGCACACACAAACAACACAGTTACCGTGGATAAATCACACATTAGAACAAGCTTTAAACAAGGGGCGGAGCGAGGGGGAGGTGTGCTGGGAGAGAGAGTGGGGAGGGGACGGAGCGGGAGGAGCGTCGTGAGGGGAGAGAGAGTGGGGAGAGGGCGGAGCAGGAAGAGCTGATCTCGGCAGGCTGGGGAACAGATGCTGCTGGGGAACTGATGAGGGGAGGTGCTGGCGGCTGGGGAGGCAGGGGGCGGAGAGCAAGGGGCGGAGCGGGAAGAGCTGCTGGCGGAGCTAAGTAACAGATGTTTACACAAAAAGCCGATTTGATGCTGTGCACGCGCTTTAGGCCACGCCTGAAAGCCACGTGCACTGTATCAAATCGGCTTTTTGGTTAAACTCTGGTTAAAGCCCTATATCCTCGCAAGCTCGATGCGTGCGCATCGAATAGCGAGACCTAAAAAGTGACGTACTGGTGGCACAGGGTGCTTGTAAATCTGCCCCATAAGTGCTTAGGTATTGGCAGACTGATAAAATAAGAACATAGTGCTGGATGGGTGATTGAAGGATTGCATGAGACTGACAGGAGGTATCCTACGCTGCATGGGTACTACTTCAGTATTTAATGAAGTGGACCAATAGTATGTATCTGCTTAGAGATTTGTAGGGATTATGTACAGAATATTTTATGTGTACTTGTGTGGTGCCTAGGTCATTTTATAAGAATACTACTAGTAACTGAAATGGTGAAAGTGCTGCAAACAGAGTGAACACTTAATTTAGAAGTGCTTACGTATTGGTGGAGTGATAGGACAAGTAGATAGTGGTAGATAAGTGATTAAAGAAGTGCATGGGATATACTGGACGATTCCTACACTGCATGAGTACTAACTGGGTATTTAGAAGAGTGTATCAATAGTATGTAGCTAGTTAGAGGTCTGCTTGGATAGTGCACAAAATATGATAGCTGTACTTGTGTTAGTAGCTAGGCCATTCCATAAGTTCATGACTAGTAAGTAGAATAATTACAGTATTACAAACAGAGTGTTTAGTGAATTTATAAGTGCTTAGGTATTGGTGGAGTAATAGGATAAGTAGATAGTGCTGGATGGGTGATTGGAGAAATGCATGAGACAGACAGGAGGATTCCTACTCTGCATAGATACTAACTGGGTATTTAGAAGAGCATATCAATAGTTTGTAGCTGGTTAGAGGTGTGCATGCATAGTGTACAAAATATTGTACCTGCACTTGTGTTAGTGACTACGCCATTCCTTAAGTATATGACTAATAACTGGAGTAATTTCAGTGTTGCAAAGAAAGTGCGTGCTGAATTTATAAGTGCTTAGGTATTGGTGGAGTTATAGGATACGTAGATAGTGCTGGATGGGTGAATGGAGAAGTGCATGGGACAGACAGAAGGATTCATAGACTGCATTGGTGCTAACTCGGTATTTAGAAGAGTGTATCAATAGTATGTAGTCAGTTAGAGGTCTGCATGCATAGTGTACAGAATATTGTAGTGGTACTAGTTTTACTGGCTAGGCCATTCCTTAGGTACATGACTAATAACTAAAATAATTTCAGCGCTGTAAAGAGAGTACATGCATGGTCTGATGTGCTGCCACTGACCTCCATTTAGCATGATGTACCGGCCCATTCCTCCTGCCCTCCATTGCCCAATTCTATGCCCCATCATTGACCTCATGTTTAGCCTTTGTGCTTAGCTTGCTGCCCCTATTCTCCTTCCCCTTGCCCTCCGATGTCTGTGTGCATGTCCCTGCTCCATCCTTTTTGCCCACCATGTTCCATGGACCTGCCACTCCTATCAACTATGAGTGTTCTGTTGAGTTGCCACTCCACTCCCACCTGCCTAGCATTGTCAGATGACTGTAACCTGTCCCTGCCACCTCCACCCTGCCTGTCCACATTTCATGCCCCTATCCCCTTCCTCCTGTCCTCCGTGGTCCATTTTACTGCCACACCCTTCTGCCCTCCCAGATAGGTTGTGCTGCAACTGCTCCTCCTGCCTGCCCCGCGTGGTCTGTTGTGATGCCCCTTCCCCCGAAATCTCTTGTCTGTGCCCAGGTCCTGACCCTCCCTTCTATCCTCCATGGTCCTTTGTGCATGCCCCTGCACCCTCCTTCTTGCCCATCATAGCCATTGTTCTGCCACTAACACTCCCGCTTGCCATGCATGGTATTCTGTGCTGCCACAGCCCTCCCACCTTCCCTGTATGTTCAGCTAGCTGCCCCTGACCACCTCCCACCTTACCTCCATGGTCTGTGTGTATACCATTATAGTCTCAATGTTCCTCTCCATGGTGTGTCTTGCTTCTTATGCCCTTCCTGCCTGTTCCATTGTAATGCCCCTGATCGGTCCCTCCTGCCCTTTATGGTCTGTTATGCTGCAGCTTTCTCTCCTGTCTATCCATTATGGTCAGCTAGCTACCATTGCTTCTTTCCCCTCTGTTCTCTGTTGTCCATGTGCATGGCCCTATCCCTTCCCTATTGCTTTCTATGGATTGTTGTGCTGCACTCCCATCCCACGTGCCCTGTGTGGTGTATTGTGCTGCTGCAAACCCTGATGCCTACCCTGTAGGGTCAGTTTGGTGCACCTCTCCATGTCCCCCCTGTCCTCTGTTATCCGAGTCCATGTCCCTACCCCAATTCCTTCTGCCTTCCATGATCCAATATACCATACTTGCTAACATTTTGAACTTGGTAAGAGTGAGATTTTGAAAAAAACTGGGGTGTTGCTTTCCCCCTTTGACTTACTTTGGAAAAGAGGAGATTGTAGACAGATTACAGATCAAATGAAGCCCATTAGGGCTTAAAAACATTGGACATTTCCTGGCTGAATCGGGTCTGTTGGCATGTATGGTTGTACTACCACGGCCTCTTTCTTCTGCCCACAATGGCCTATTATATTGCCACAGCCTGTTTTGTCAGTCCTGTATTGTTGGTTTTTGCCACTGCCCCACTTTCCACTACCTCCATAGTTTGTTGTATTGCCACTGCCCTTCCTGCCTGCCCAGTGTGGTCATTTTGTTGCCTCTGCACCCTCCTACCTGCCTTCAATTTTCAGAGTCCGTGCCCCTGGCCTCTGCCTCTCAATAGTATACTAATGAACAACTAGATTGCTAACATTCTATATTTATTACAAAAGTGTGGAACGCCTGACGTCATCTTGATGTAATCAAAACATACCTAGAGCATTTCCTTTACAAATTACATATATGAGAGGGTCTTATTTGCATCAAAATTATGGTTAGTGCTCTAAAAAACTAAAATGAGGACATATTTTCTGAGTTTTCAAATAGCGATAAAAGCTATAAATTATTTGTTATCTTTATGTTTTTCATCCAGTTGACCACTTGATTAAATGCTGCACTTAGGGGAGAGGATGTGGTGTTACTTCCAGAGCTGCAGACTTTGCAACTGGAGAACCAGGTTGGAGTTCCTGCTTCAGCTCGACATTCTGTGATTCTGGTCAAATCACTTAATCTCCCCATGTCTACAACCAAAATGAATTTGTTCTTGTGTGATGTAACCAATGCTCATGTAAAGAACTCCAATACCTGACAAGTCTGCACTATATAAAACTGCAAAAACACAAAACATAAAAGTGTTTTGCACACTTCTTTCATTGGGCTACATGTGATCTGGGTGATAATTGTGCTACATTTGGGCTCTTTTGTCTCTGGTGGCCATCATGGGAGATTTATTTGTTATGAAGTTTCCTAATTTCCTCATTTACTGCAGTCCCCTCAGTAGGAAATGCTTTCAGTTTTGTACTTTGATTCCATGAAGAAGGTATACAGATATCTCACACATTTGCCATGAATTCTGAATGTTAGCACTCTAGTTGCTCATTAGATCACTGTAGTAAAGCTACTGCTCACCACTGAAGTGTGCTGCTGGTTTAAAAGTGCATGTTTCAGTCTGCATGTCAGAATTTTTTAATGAAATAGAAGAGGATTTCAGAAGTCACTCAAAATGTGCCCTAATTTTTCTTTTTTCAGCACTAATCATGATTTTTATGGCAAAATGAACTCCCTCGTTGTGTTCCTTTTTAAAATAAATGTTTTAAGTGTTACCAGTTTATTCCAATCAAGATGGATTCAGGTGTGCCATACTTTTTTCATAAGTAAGACAGTAAGCGCCCTAGTTGTTCTTAAGAACACTCGGGGACATTCTGTCATTGAGCTATTCGTGGGCTACATCTGGATGATATTTGTGCTACATTTGGGCTCTTTTGTCTTTGGTGGCCATCTTGGGAGACTTATTTGTTATGAAGTTTCCTAATTTCCTCATTTATTACAGTCTCCGCAGTAGGATATACTTTCAGTTTTTTACTTTGATTCCATCAAGAAGGCATTCAGATGTGTCACACATTTGCATTAATTCAGAATGTTAGCACACTAGTTGCTCATTAGATCACTGCATTAAAGCTACTGCTCACCAGGGAAGTCTGCTGCTGGTATTGAACGTGCATGTTTCAGTCTGCATGTCAGAATTTTTTTATGAAATAGAAGAGGATTTTAGAAGTCACTCAAAATGTGCCCTAATTTTTCTTTCTGCAGCACTAATCATACTTTCTATGGCAAAGTGAACCCCCTTGTTTTGTTCTTTTTAAGTTAAATGTTTTAAGAGTTACCACTTTATTCCAATCAAGATGGCTTCAGGTGTGTCATACTTTTGTCATAAGTAGGACTGTTAGCGCTCTAGTTGTTCTTTAGAACACTCTGGGAAGCTGCAGTAGAACACAAAGGAATCAACTGACAGTCTCTGCCCTTGTTGGATGTACATGTTTTACTTAGAATGTCAGACTTCATTCTCACATGACTGAGAAAGATAATGTGAATTTACAGAAAATATGCTCTCAGTTTAGCTTATAGATCACCTTCCAAACCTCTTTGGGAAAAGCATGAGAAAATAGTTTTCTCTCAAACATGATTCATGATATCCCAGCAGAAGGCTTTTTCACATTGTAAAATAACCTTAGAACACCCCACAATTCCTAAAATGATTATGGTACCATCAACAAATGATTTATAATGTTACTAAAGTCTTAAAACCTTCTATTAACTGCAATGCTTTTTAATGAGGTGCTATCATGTTTATTGGTCCCAAGATGGCTGCCAACACTTCTTGGATGAAGTGCTGACAGCCAATCAGATCTCACGATGAGATGTGTGGTTAGTTTCCGCCTATATATATATATATTTCTTTTTCAATTAATATTTAAAAAACTACTGAACGGATATACACCATTTAACAAAAAGGGCTGCCAAAGTTGGTGTAATTCTGTTCAGCAGTTCGGGCTGTAGCCGTGTCTAAAGTGTCCTATGGAAAATTGCATGAAGAAAACACATTTTGGGACCCCCTTTTTTCTCGGCCCCTGCTTGCCTAATCACCCCGAAACTTTCAAGATAGGAGCGGACCGGAGCGGGCCATAAGTTCTGAAAATTTTGCAAAGATTCGTCAATCAGTGCTAAAGTTATTGGGAATAGAATGTTGAAATTTTCCTATAGTAACTAGGTCCTAACTATAACTACCTACTGGCGACCGCCAGTAGGTGATATATATATATATATATCCTTCTTTTGCATGGCATTCCCGCAGATTTTTGCGTTGACTCTTTTTGTTGGCCATATAACTCTTCTGATTGACACATATAATTTACCCATAAGACCCTAGTGTATGGTATAAATTGTACCCAGGGTCCGTAAATTCAGAGCTATCAGTGGGCTGCAGCACTGGTGCCACCCACTGTAGTAACACTATAAAGCATATCTCCAAGCCTACCATTTTAACCTGACTGTATAGTTTTAAAAGTCAACCTCTCAAAATATCCCCATTTGATTGGCCTAAACCTTCCTTTTAAATATGAATGTCACTCCTAAGTAGGACTTATAGACTATAAGGCAGGGTGTATGGTATTTAGAAGTATGACATGTAATAGTTTAACCCCTTCGACGCTGGCGGGATTCCCCCACTGTGCTGGGGGGCGGGGGGGCGTACAGCGCCCCCATGCTCATGACGAGGTCAGCTCGTTATGAGCCACGGCGCTCTGGTGCTCATGACGAGCTGAGCTCGTCATGACCGCGCCCGTTCCAATGGAACGTTCAGCACAGCAGGGGAATCTGCCCAGCGTGCGAGCGTTCCATGGAACGGGCGCGGTCATGATGAGCTCAGCTCGTTATGAGCACTGGAGCGCCGTGGCTCATGACGAGCTGAGCTCGTCATGAGCGTCCAAGAGGTTAATGTTAAACACACCTTAATAGTAAAAAGGCCACAAAAGCTATTTCCACTGCAGCAGGGTTGACTGTTCCATAGGAAACCACCACAGGGATACAATAATCAAAGTAATAAATATTATCTGCTGCTAGGAAACAGCTAAAAAAATGTTTTTTTTATGTTTTGAAATACTTATTACAAGCTCAATTTACTGGTAAGCTCAGATGTTTAATAATTATTTTGGAAGGGGGGACTTTTAGAAAGTTACCTTTGTCTTCCCTGAAGTCCCTGGAAGCAAAATCTCAATTTTACTCTCCCAGCCAGTAATTAACATTTGAAAGCGGTGTGAATAGGCTAACCTAAAAGGGAATAGATGACCCTTTTGAACCTGACAGAATATTCAGGATATGATTGTGAGGATCCGTTTTGTCATTAAAGTTGTCAAATCCTGCTTGAATATCACATCTTGCTTCACATGTCTGCTGGCATTTTTTATATAACATTTGGGTCACACTTCAAAGAGGTATCCCCTGTTACAGGCAAATGTTAGCTAACACCTGACAGGGCCCTTCTTTTATCTCCCCCAGCCAGGCAGACCCTAATAACAATGGGCCTCTTTTTGACAGTAAAGTGGCAAATTCTGTTTGAAGGGCTCAACCTGCTTGACAGATCTATTGGGTTGTTTCATATAACCCTTGGTGTGTACTTCAAAGGGCAAATACAGGATGCCAAAACCTTTATTCTGTATCGGTTGCTGAAAAACTCGGCTTTGTTCTACCATGCGTCTGATTTTGAGGTTGTTGTAGGTTCATGGACTGGCTTAAACTGGATTTTGGTGTTAGATGTGGGACGACACTAGGATTAGTATTACTGTATACTCCTCACATACACCCAGCCCTCAGAACCCAAGATTAATGCAACAGATGAATGTGGCCATTTTGAAAAATGCACAAATGTCCGTATGGTTAGCCCTGAGAACCATTATCCCAGTAGTTCAGGGTCTGCAGTGGTCATTCCCACTCTACTTCGTGCCAGGCATACATGTGGCATCTCCAGGCATGTACTTTACAATACTCTTGAACCGAAGGAAGATCAAAAGAGGACTGGAGGACTGGACTTGCTGTCTCTCTTGTACCCAAGAAAAAGAAGTACACTCCGTAAGGCTGACCTCGTGTTCATTCTTCAGGGATACAACAATTACAAGAGCCTTTTCCTGTGACTGCCCAGCTGTTAAGTGGCAATTGTACCTGGACTGAACTCTACATGACATCCTGTGAGCAGTGCTTAATCCACAGTCCAGGCCACTGCAGCTTGCACCACACACTGCTCCTACCATGCTGCCAATGATAATAACAATGCATTACTAACCATCACACTCCTATAAATGTGATAATTCAGATTAGTCCAGTCCCCCAAACGTACAATAATAGCTTGGGCGGCAGGTAAGAGCCATTTTTATTGTATATTATAGCCTTATAGCCCGCCGTAGAGGGCTATAAGGCTATTAAAGGCCCTTTCAGTGTTAAAGGCCCTGAGCCGAAGGCGAGGACCTTTAACAAGGGAGAGGGACTTTAATAGCCGGTGTAGCCCAGCTACGAAGGGCTATAAGGCTATTAGAACATTCTGCCACTAGACGGCAGAATGTTCCAACAAAAAAGAACAAAGCATTATCGGAGCGTGAGGGGATTGGAATCTCCTTAGGGTCCTTGAAGCCTTTGTTCACAGCCAGAGCTGTGAACAAACAGTCATTGGAATGTTGGAGCTCCAGGCTTACACCAGCCATTATAAGCCCGGAGCACTCCATTGTTTTCACTGGAGCTCCCAACATTCCAATGTTCTAATAAATTAATAATAACTTTTGTTGTGGTCATCTCTGAATTAGCCAGACAGCGCCACCTTGTGGCAGACTGTCACAAGCTCTGGTGTTGACAATTATGTACCGGAAACCACCAGTTCAAATTAATCACTGCCTGTGAGTCTATCAGCACCTCCCTTGATGTACTAGGAGACTTTAGAAGTATATATCGGGATTTAGAGAACTGAAGTCAGACAGTAAAATCTTTTGCTGCAGGTGAACCTAGTTGAAGTATCTGACCCACCGCAGTCAGCCCCAAATTGTGCCTAGGTCTTGTTTTATGGCTACAATTGATTATCATTAGCAGTTTGTACTTCTTCACACTATTTCAACTTAAAATTAAAAAAAATCTTCTATCCGGTACCCCATATCCTTTTTTGTATTTTTGGTATAAATTTGTCAGTCAAACCTTTATTTGTTTTTTACAACCCTAAAAGTGCATGTAACATATTCAGTGCACACAAAAGTAAGAAAAACTATGAAACATCCAAATACGGCTGATGTAGATGATGAATCATACATATAAGAAACATTGAAGACCAAGCATTTCATATAAAAGCCAGTAATCCATTGAGGAAGCATACATGGGAAAATCCGTAGCATCCTTAATGCAACGCAAGATGTAACATGCATTAAAATATACAGTTCTACAGTTCTACATGCACTCTTAATTATCAGAGAATCAAACTATGTAAAGACAATTCAATGAAAAGTATAGCTTGAAAACAATCACATGATCAAGGCACTTGACAAACCTCATAAAAGACTCAAAGATATTTCCACAATTGCTGCATAAGTGCCTGCATTTGCTAGGAACTATATAGCAAAATAATTTTAAAAAATGTGCTAGTGCAAGGCAGACAGACAAGTAGCTGTAGGTAAAAAGCATATGCTTAAAATAAAATTAAACCATGATAGAAATTGTTAAGAGTACAGTACAAAAAATGTGAAATCAGTGAGATCCTAAATAATTTATATAGAAACTAATTAATATGGAGGGTGTATACTATATATATCTAGTAAAAAGTGATCACCCCAGTGCTTTGCTTCTAATACTCCAGCTATAGTGCAGGAATTTAGCAACTGCACAAATGACTGACTGCAAATGCTTTGAGGGAAGGAGCCTATTATTATTTTTAAAGATTATAAATTTGTGTTTATAACGCGGATGAATCATCCCCGGAGGGATATCTTGGCACAGTCTAAGGACTACATGAAGCTGTCAACAACCGAGCTACTTACAAATAGGAATAACCTAGGCTTTTCTGGGCCGAATATAGCTCACGTAGAAGAAGACAAAATGAGTCAAAGATTTTTCTGCCTGCCAGCTTGATGTGCTGATGGTACTCGGAGCAGATTTGGGATTCCTTTTGTCTTGTAAGGAAAGAAGGGGTAACGTAGTATATCGAAATTTAAGATAGAATTGTCTTGATACAGGTGGATAGATATAATCTAAAATGGTTCAAATTCAAAGTCAGGCTTGAAGTCTAAAAATGTTCAGGTTAAAGGCTCCAAAAAGGTGTCTTTAAGGGTGCACCAGGTACGTTTTCCATTGAGGGGGAAGTGGACCAGAATTCTCCCAGCCTGAGCTTGGCCAGGAAATCCTTGACATAGCTTATCCACTTCTACCACCACTTCTACCACCACTTCTTGAAGGGCTTTATTGTCCTTTAGAGCCAGAGTGTATTTCAGCCTATGCCAGTACAATAGCGATCTAAACTGGATCTTTTGGGTCATTGGTTTAATATCCATGTCCCTATGTAATGGTACTAGAGGGGTATTTTTAGGGAGGCTGACTAGGGCTCTCAAAATAGTGTTCTGAGCTACCCCGAGCAGGTTAAGACCAGCGGTGACCCATATTTCTTCCCCATACAGTGCACTTCCCTCTGCCTTTGCCCTGTATATCTTTAATGCTGGGGAGATACACCTGACTTGATAGGACTTCTAGAGTCTTAGAATAGCTGCAGAGTGATGAGTTAAATTCAGGCTGCTCTTTTTAACATGGGGCAACCATGACATGGAGCTAGTTAGTTTGATTCCCAAGTATTCAGACTCAATGACCTTGTCAAGTGGATTGCCCTCAAGCATTATAATACCCCTGAATACTTCGTGGGGGCAGATGGTCATAAACTTTGTTTTAGAATGATTAATCACCAGTCCTCGGTCAGCACAAAAAGACACAAAGCTATCCACCAGGTGTTGCAAGTGACTAGGCGCCTTTGACACCAATAGGGTGACGTATGTAAAGAGTAAAAGTGGAATCTTGCAACCAGTCACTGTGTGGGCATCACTCACTCCATCTTCCAAATAGGAGACTACATCATTAAGAAAATAGGGTTGTAGTGAGGGCACACCACTGATGGACACCTTTGTGGATGCCTACCAGTTCAGTTGGCTCCTTTCTCAAGCCCCATTGAACTTGGGCAAATGAGTCCTGGTGTAGGTGAAGCAGGACGTCCAAGAGGGCAAGCGGAATCTCATTTTCCCTCAGGACCCTCCACAACCTGCCGAGGAGGACTAAGTCAAAGGCAGACTTTACGACTATGAAGGCTAGGTACAAGTGGGCCTTTTGGAGTACTACTGTCTTCCAGTAAATGGTCAAGAACATAAAGACCTCATCAGCTGTGCTTCTTCATCTCCTAAACCCTGCTTGCAGGAATGACAAGGCATGATGGTCCTCAATACAAGATTTCAATTTCATTAAGATCTGCCTAGGGAAGACCTTTTGGGATACATCGATGAGCCTTACTGGTCTATAATTTAAAGATGAATTCCACTGGACCTTTAAATGAGGACCATTTCTGCTCCCTCCCAACTGCAAGGAATGCTGGCCCCCATCACAATACACTTTGACAATTTGTTAAAATGGAATGCTCAACCATCCACATCTGATAAAAAGTGATCACCCAGAACGTTATCTGGCCTGGCGGTTTTATCAGCCATTATAGTTTTTATTGCATACACTGTCTCACCCATCTTGATCTTCAGTGGAGAGGATGGATATTGGCTCACCAAGATTGTCTGGACCTCTACGGCAGATGGCTGCCCCGACGAATGGTCATAAAGGCCAGAGAAATGTGTGTTCCATACTCCAGGCTGATAGAACCAGCTTAAGGCTTTGGAACTCGGTGCCCACCATTGGCCACCAACCACCAAACTTCAAGTATCTTTAACAGTTAATGCCTCCTATTTTCCCAGACATGATTGTCCCATTCCTAGTGTGCTTTGAGTTGAACCAGTTTGTACTCCTTCCTCTTAACTTTGTTAAGGCTAATGTCATTACTCTTAAGCCCTTGACGGAGCTCATCCTTCCTATGACTACAATCTTTTTTAACCAACTGTTGCCAGATTTATCAGGTAGGCGAGTGGGCTTGTGGCACTGAGTAAAACAATGCCCTAGAATTTTAAACAGGTTCCCATTTATCCGAGCAATTGTGGAATTCAAAACCTGATCCTCAACCTGCGTGATGGTGAGGCTGTCTAACCACTTGGTAGCATCCTTGAGAGACTGGTTTATTTTGCCCCTGATGTCCGGATTCACAGCAACACTGCCCTATTTGACCCTATGCCTATCATTTGAGGGAAACAGATTGGTAGTAAGTGATACTGCAGTGTAAATTTAATGGTTACATAATCATTTAAATGGACAATAAAGAGTGATGTGGTCACTATCTACCCTTTTGAGTACATTCTTGTAAAAGAAACCACCACAAAGAGAAAGGTGGATTATAAAATAGTAGATTCTCGTTGTGTTCCCAGAATGGATGTAGGTATGGGCAGTGTGTGGATCAGATTGTATGCAGCCATTGCATGCCCTCAGGCCATAGGAAATTGTAAAAGACAAAAGCTGATAGGTGGCACCTGACCCGCTTTTTGTGGGTGGTATTGAGCAAAGGTATGCCCCGTTCTTCATCTTCAACAACAATGAGTGAAAGGCTGTCATTATCTACTGGTTCATATTCTTTAATAGGTGTATCTATATCCTTGAGGGTTGTGGTATCTTAGTGACTAACAGGGAATAACATCGAGTTGGACTTGTAGTTTTTAACCGTCTTTCCTGGGAGAGTATATGTTGCTTTGCATTTCCCCATCACTGCGCTTCTGACTACACTTGCCTTGTGACTTAAATGTGGAAAACAGACAAAGAGTTCACAAACTAGGCTTCAGGGGTGCTTCTGAGTTCAAGGGGGCAAAGCCAAGTGGCCTGTAGCCTGCCTGGTGGGGGCTCATTGCCTTTGTCAGTCATTAATCATAGAAGTAGAGGACACTGAAAGGCCAATCCATGTGCAAAGCATGGGAGTTTAACGATGGATACACAGAGTGGTTATCCATGAATAAGTCTAAAGTTCATACCCCGGTGGACGAAAGCACAGTGGCAATGGACTAGGTGGGTGGCCCTGCTTCTCCTTGGTCAAGGCTTTGCCAAGGTACGCCCCTTGCAGCAGCAATCAGTGCAGTGCTTTGTAGCACCTCTGGTGTCAAGCGTTCCTTCACTACAGGTCAGCTGGCATGGATTCCTCCGGGACCTGGAGTCCTGACAACCATGTGTCCTTAAAGCAGAGTCCAACAGCAGCAGGAGTGAGCACGGCACTTTGTAGCGCCTCTGGCATCAAGTACTCCTCCCTTGCAGGTCAGCTGGTGCCTCCTATCATGGGTTCCTCTGGGACCTGGAGTCCTAGCAACTATGTAGCCAAAAAGTAGAGCCCACAGTAGTGGGAGTGAGCGCTGTGCTTTGTAGCACCTCTGGTGTCTTGCTCTCCTCCCCTGCAGGTTAGTTGGCACCTCTTGGTGAGGACTCCTCTGGGACCTGGAATCCTGGCAAGTAATGCAGACAAAAAGCACAGTCCCACAGCAGCGGGAATGAGTGCCGCACTTTGTAGCACCTGTGGTGTCAAATGCTTCTCCCCTGCATGTCAGGTGGCGCCTCCCGGCGCTGATTCCTCTGGGACCTGAAGTCCCGGCAACTATGCCACTAAAAAGCAGAGTACCAAAGCAGCAAGAGTGTTTATTGCAATTCACTCTATTTTTGTCATTTGTTTTGAGATTTTCATTGTTTTGCATTTCAACTTTATTTCTGGTTTGGTATTACATACATATGTTACACATTGACTCCTCTAAGTTAAGCTTGTCTGTGCCATTTTTACCAAGGGGTTGAGCTCAGGCTTATTTATTTATTTACTGACTTTAGTGGTTAAATTTAGTGGTACACCCTGACATGGAATGTGATTATTACTTGAGGTGGGAATTGCCTGGGAATTCTGGGAATTGCTTTTCCAAAGTGACCGCACTCTGGAGCACTTTATATTTTCAATTATTTTATTCCTCATATTGGAATGACAAACGCGTATCGGCGTTGCTGCCTTCGTGAGTGTCAACAATTCATTACAGTTCCGGTAATTAAAAAGAAAGTTGTCCTGCACAGACTGACGAGAAGTCAGTGACATAGAAAGTGTCCTTGTGCAAAACATAAACATTACATTAAAAATTTGGCAGACATCTTGAAATGGTCATTTTATATACATCTATACAACAAGCCATTCCTATCCACTTTGTCGCCCCCAGTTTGTGAATTTATCATGTTACATCACATGTTACTAATCGTTTGTATTCACATTATTTCCTATAGTAAATCTTACTCTTTACATAGTTAAATATAGAGGCCATGATGTGCCTCCTGTAATGCATAAAGGAGAAAAGAAACTAAGGCAGAAAAATGTACACCACTGTGTATACTCCTAATTGGTAGCCATATTTGACAGTGTACTATAAATATTCATGCCAGACTTTGCCCATCAACCGCCTATTTTGGGATGATCTTCTATATTAATCATGACTCACTGTACCTTTATCTACACATCATTTTGGTTAGGAATGTTTTGTGCATTTGCCACACAATTTGATTCTATTACGCCATGTATGGACACTTGCAGCAGTCAAATAATATTCTTTACAATTTCAAAAAACAAAAATCAGTGGCTACTTTACATTGTGACTCTCAGTTTTAGGGTTCAATAATTAAAGTATTTGCACCATTACCCTTACTAGCATTGCCCTGTGTTGTTAATATATATCAGCATGATTGCCTGAAAACCAGGAGCAGGGAAGGGGGGGGTGTATTCTTCTAGTCTAAATGGTTACCCGTCATTCTCTCAGCCTACATGAATCCACATCTCCTCCTAGTTGTTTATTCCTCTTGGGGCCTTGCTCTGCAGTTTTATGATGTATTTGGACTCTCGGGTGCGTAATCTCCTCACCCTATCCCCGCGTCTCTCACCTTTTTCTACCTTGTCCAGGCAGAAGAAATTTACCAAATTACTGGTGTTATTATGCAAGAGTTTAAAATGAGTGAGTCAGTGGGTGTGTGAGTGGCTCTATGGAAAAGTGAGTGGGTGTGTGAGTACTGGTATGGGCCTATGAATGGGTATGTGAATGGTTGTGTGGGTGTGTGAGTGAGCATAAAAGAGGTTGTTTGGGGGTGTGAGTGGTTCTGTGGATGATGTCATTAGTGCTGTCATTCAATGTGTCATCCATGATGTCATCAGTAATGTCACTGACCATGTCATGAGTGATCTAACATATGAGGTCATAAGCAGTGCATTGTGGGGCTTAAGTTATGGTTAGCTTGGGTAACTATAACTGCTATGTATGAGTGAAATCTGAGCCTAACTATAACATCCCTGTAACCAGCTCTGAGCAATCCCACTGTGGTGGATTTACTGGAGGTAATATGAGGGGTTCCAGGCCTCCAAGGACCCTCAGCATCCAAGGGAAGTTCACCCCCCATAGAGTAGTATACCAGGAGGCACATATGCAAAGTGGTGGAGCAAGGGGGCGTGGCCTCTGAAGACCTCTCAGCAATCCCACTGTGTGGGACTTACTGGAGGTAACAGGAGGTGTACCCCCATGGACCCTCAGCATCCAGCATCCAAGGGGATTTCTTTCCCCAACCAGTAGTGCACCAGGAGGCATAGGAGGCATGTTTGCAGAGTAGTGGAAAAAGGGGGCTGGCCTCCGATGACCTCTCAACGATCCTGCTTCTTGGGACTTACTGGAGCTAACAAGAGGGGTTGTTGGCCCCCAATGATCCTCAGGAGCTAAGGGGGACTTCACCTCCAACTAGTAGTACACCATGAAATGCGTTTGCAGAGTTGCAGTGAAAGGGGCCTAGCCTCGAGACCTCTCAGCAATCTCGCTGTATGGAACTTACTGGAGGTAACAGGAAGAGTTCTAGGCCCCTAAGGACCCTCAGCATCCAAGGGGACTTCATCCCCCAATGAGTAGTGCACCAGGATGTGCATTTGCAGAGTGGTAGAAAAAGGTGGCATGGCCTCTGAAGACCTCTCAGCAATCCCACTGTGTGGGACTTACTTGAGATAATAGTGGCATTCCTGGCCCCCAGGGACCCTCAGCATCCAAGGGGACCTCATCCCCCAATGGGTAGTGCACCAGAAGGCATGTTTGCAGAGTGGTGGAGGAAGGGGGCGGACCTCCAATGACCTCTCAGCAATCCTGTTGTGTGGGACTTACTGAAGGTAACAAGAGGGGTTGTTGGACTGCAAGGACCCTCAGGGGCATAGGGGACTTCATCCCCTAACCAGTGGTGCACCAGGAGCCACATTTCCAGAGTGGTGGTGAAAGGGGGCCGGGACTCGGACTTACCAGCTGGCCTTTTTAAAATAAAATTCTATTATTAGATAAGTGGGGCCACACTTCTCTGTGACAATTTTGGCTCCTGGGACACCATCCCCCAGGGCCAGGATCTTTCTGTAATGGTGGAGGGGGCCGCGCATCCCCCCTCTCTGGCCGATTTTGGCCAAAGAGGCCCCATCCCCTTGGGCCCAGCCTACATGTAATGCAAGAGGGGGGACGTGCGACCCCCTCCCAGAGCCAATTTTGGCTCCAGGGGTCCCATCCCCCAGAACCCAGCCTCTTTATTTTGTGTGCTCTGGTCCTACCCAGTGCACCCAGTTATCTCCGTTGCGGACCATGGAGGGAGACTTAAGGCCCCCGTTGTCCCTGCCAGTTCCCGCCTCCTGTGGGAGCCAAGCATTGCTTTGACACCCAGGGAGCTGCTAAACAGCTCACTGTGTGTCACAGCAATGGTCCTGTTTCCTTGCCTGCATCTCTGCGGGCAGAGAAACAAGTGACACCTCAGCTCTCAACAAGGGGGAACATTTTACCGTTCTCATTTGCTGACAGTAGAGTGTTTGCTCTGACTTGGCAGGAGCTTTTAAAGCTCCAGCCAAGTCAGAGTAAATTTATATGTGTGCTATGTGCTATAGCAGGAGCAACCCCTAGGAGGGTGGCAGTCTCCATGGTCACTATTTGCTCCATGAGTGGGGTCCTGGCAGCCCCGCTCCGTTCTTGGATTTTGCCCTAGGGAGGTGGTTGTTCCTGGGGCACAGGGTGGCCAAGCAGGCCCACCTACATCCATATTTTAAGGTTCCACAGGGAGGTGGTGGTCCCTGGCACTGCGGGTGTCATCACAGCCCCCTGCACTCAATGTAAAGAAAGCCCCAGGGAGGTGGCCGTCCCCTGGGCTGTGGGGAGGATCTGCAAGGCCCTTCCAATTCAGTTTCATAAAGCCCCAGGGAGGTGGAGGTCCCCAGGGCTGCAGGGGGCACAGGCTCACCCCATTGTTACCACTGTTTGCCCTGGGTAAGTGCCAGTCCCTGGGGCATGGGGTGCCGCATAGGCACCCGCCACATAATTAAAAAACAGTGCCGCTGGGATTTAACCTTCCCGGGGGCTTCTGTTTTTTTAAATGGGGCAATCAGGCAGTGCCAAATGGGCTGGTCAGCCAGATTAGTATGTGAGCTATTTTGTTTAGCATTTGTGGGCTGGTTTTATGGCGAGGTGAGCCAGTTTCTACTGGTGAGTTTTGTATATGCTGCACTGATGAGCCTACTTTTAATTTGGTGCCCTGGCTTATTTCTTTTTCCAGTCCGACCCTGTTGGTAGCCCAGTTGTGGTTATGACTTTCCTGGTGAGTGAAAGAGATAAGGTTACCTTGGATTAGACTCACAGGCTCTTCACAACATACTACACAAGAATTTTTAATTCCTCTTATTTCAAGGGATGTGCCCAGCCTAGTAGAGTCATAGTAACAACCTGTATTGTAGCTATTGGAGCCTCAGGAGAACACAGGTAGATAAAGTGTCATCCAGCTCCCACTATCATAACTCATTTGTGGGTGAATAGACTTTCGGATATCCTCGTTATGGCTGTAGATATGGTGCGACTCTAAACTGGTAATCGGTCTGAGTGGATCTCTACCTCACAAAATGAATCCTGCAGGATTTCAGTTAGCGAGAATGATACACACACCCCTGTTGTTAGTTTCTCAATGATGGTGTTTGGCACAAGTGTAGATACAACCCTCATTCTACTGGGGAAGAATCAAATGGTAAAATAATGGGCTAAATGACTAACACCCCATGTCAGCCCAAATGTATTGAAATTCAGCTAAAATACTTTGTTGGTTTGCAGTCTGTATTATGACTTTTTAAATATGCAATATCAAATTAGCACATCACTGAAAGTATGCACAGCGCTTCAAAAATAAATATATTCACTAATAATCAGGCCTTCTGTTGCACTCTTTACATGTGACTCATATTTGTCTGGAACACTTCCCAGATACACTGGACTTTTAAAGGAAACCAAGAATTTTAAGGGGAAGGACATGGGGGAAATTAAGGGCTACCTATTGCGGACTGAATGAAAGCAATTACAACTAAATGTTTTGAGGGCGGTGACCAGGAACACTGTCACCATAACTTCAGCTCTGTCACAAGGCCAGACACAATAAAAAAACAGCACCATCCCCGACGATGTGTGCTCTCAAAAGATACATTTGCTTCTCTTTCCTTCGTCACGTCACGCAGCTGATTGCTTTAGAAGATGTTACTGAAACGGATGACTCCTGTGACAGCTTTATCGCTTGCCTCTTCTCTCAGCAACGCCGCTGCAAACTGAGCCTGTGCTTTGGGGGTGGGCAATGCAATATGCAGGAAATTGAAAAGAGAGCAAACAAGACTCACGCAGTAAATGTGCTCCTTCGTTACACCGTCTTCATAATATTATTTTACTCATCATGCTCCGGCATCGCAGGTGAGTATAGGTGAGAGTTCCAAACAGTAGTGACTACAAATAATGGAAAAATCAGCCCAGTGTGTTATGCTGGAGTGGAGAGGTCCCGAAGAATCTAGGCAGTTGCTAACTATAAACTCGTTCATCCCTGGTAACAGCTATTTAGCTGGGCGCTGGGTAAATAATTAATTTTCTCTGCTATCTACTGCTGGCTAAATGATAGAGGTAGTGGCATAACTAAAGACCATTTATTATTTGTCCCGGGCCTTTAAAATATCAGAGAAACGTCACCATTTACTCGGCCACTGGCTCAATAAAAGAGGCTGTGGTATAGCTAGACCTGCGGCGGCCCGTGACAGCCCCCTGCGTTTGCCGCCTCTAAGACCATGGTGGGGTGGTGTGCTGGCGATTCCTGCTGCGGCGGTCCCGCGAGACGGCCACAGGTAAGAGTGGGGGTAGAGATTAAGCCACCGCCTACAAAACTCATGCCGCTGGGGCAGAATGCAACTGCCCTCATGCCCCCCCCACACTCCCTCCCCCCACGGAGAAGTAGTTGTGTGCTGTTTGGCCCACAGTCATGCAAATTACAAAAAATAAACTTTACTACATACCTGGCATGCGGCTAAATAACGTTTATTATGCACTGTCTGTCCAGCGATCTAGCAAATAACAAAGATATTCCTCTGTTCCCTGACCAATGGCTAAACAGCAAACATTATGCATTATTCTCCAGCAGCCAAGCAAATTGACAAGAACCTTTCCTTTCAAATGGCAGACGTTATATACAATTTTGGCAGCAGCCATGTAAAGAACTAATAAACTTAATTCTTTACCTGGCTGCTGGCGTAATAACATAAATTATGTGCTATTTGGCGCGTGGTCTGGCAAATAGTAAAGATATGTCTCTACTTACCTGGCTGCTAGCTAAGTAGCAGACGTATGCACAATTTGGGCGCAGAGCAACTTTACTGTTTACCTAGCTACTGTCTAAACTCCTGAAATTAGGTTTTATTATGTCTAGCACAGATTTAAACCAGCACTTGCCACCTGCCTGGTAGAACCTCAATCAAGGAGTGAACACAACTGTCACCCATCTCCTTATGTACGTTAGTGCTAAAACTGACTTAAATGCAATTTGCAACTGAACAGTGCTAATTAATAGGTATAAAGGTCCCAATAGCTATCAAAAATAATGTTTGAATGTTTCCAATTTAATTTGGAAGGCATGACACAGAATAGCACTTTATGATACCAAGGGTTAAGACACTGTGGCTTGGGGGTATAATTATGGAGCTGTCACATTCTCCACAAATGGTCCTGCTCCTTTAGGTTTACCTGAAGAAGTTGCTAATCAAAACATTTTTTAGAGCCTTTGCAAGACTAAGTGCAGCTGTTTACTCTTCTATAGCTAGATACTCTCTCTTGCTCACAAAGTCATGTGAATGCAACAGGGCCAAATTTAGGATTCCCAAAGGACTCCACGTTATTAGAACACCTCTTTTCCCTTCCTAAGTTTCATGCAACAAATCGGAGCATTCAATCAATCAATCAATCATATCATTTGTAAAGTGCACTACCCACCCGTGAGGGTCTCAAGGAGCTGGGGTGGGGAATGCTGCTACTGCTCGAAAAGGCAGTTCTTAAGAAATTTTCTGAAGGTCAGCAGGTCTTTGGTCTGCCGTAGGTGGATGGGGAGGGTGTTCCAGGTCTTTGCGGCGAGGTGGGAGAACGATCTGCTGCATGAGGTCGCTCTTCGGAAGTGGGGGACTGTAGCGAGGGCGAGGTCGGTAGAGCGGAGCTGGCAGGTGGGGGTGTAGAAGCTGAGTCGGCTATTGAGGTACGTTGGTCCGGTGTTGTGGAGTGCCTTGTGTGCGTGGGTGAGGAGCTTGAAGGTTATCCTCTTGTTGACCGGGAGCCAGTGCAGGTCTCTCAGGTGGGGTGTGATGTGGCCGCGGCGAGGGATGTCGAGGATCAGGCGTGCAGAGGTGTTCTGGATGCGTTGGAGCCGTCTCATGAGTTTGGCCGAGGCTCCTGCGTGGAGGGCGTTTCCATAGTCCAACCTACTGCTGACAAGTGCCTGGGTGACTGTTCTTCTCGTTTCAGTGGGGATCCACTTGTAGATCCTGCGGATCATGCGGAGGGTGTTGAAGCAGGAGGAGGAGACGGTGTTGACCTGTTTAGTCATGGAGAGGGTGGAGTCTAGGATGGCCCCTATGCTGCGTGCCTGGTCGGTGGGTGTTGGAGCGGTTCCCCGTGCGGTCGGCCACCAGCAGTCGTCCCAGGCTGAAGGGTTGGAGCCGAGGATGAGGACCACCGTCTTGTCCGACTTCAGCTTCAGTCGGCTTTTCCTCATCCATTCAGCAACGGCCTTCATTCCTTCATGAAGGTTGGTTTTGACGGTGTGGTGGTCCTTGGTGAGGGAGAGTATCAGCTGAGTGTCATCGGTGTAGGAGAGGATGTTAAGGTCATGCCGATGGGCAATGTGGGCGAGCGGTGCCATGTAGATGTTAAACAGAGTTGGCCCGAGGGATGAGCCCTGGGGAACGCCGCAGATGACCTCGGGTGCTTCGGAGCGGAAGGGGGGAAGGTGGACGCTCTGTGTTCTGCCGGAGAGGAAGGAGGTGGTCCAGTCCAGGGCCTTCTCTTGGATCCCAGCGTTGTGGAGGCATGTTCGTAGTGTGTGGTGACAGACCGTGTCAAAGGCGGCTGACAGGTCCAGGAGGATGAGGGCCGCCGTTTCTCTGTTGGCGGCGGTGAGAGCAGTCTCGGTGCGGTGGTTGCTGTGGAACCCGGACTGGTAAGGGTCCAGGATGTTGTTCTCCTCGAGGTAGCAGGTCAGTTGTTCGTTGACTGTCTTCTCGATGACCTTTGCCGGGAACGGGAGCATGGAGATGGGCCGGAAGTTCTTGAGGTCCTTGGGGTCCGCCTTGGGTTTCTTGAGTAAGGCGTTGATCGCGGCGTGCTTCCAGCTCTCCCGGAAGGTTGCTGTCTCGAAGGAGGTGTTGATGACTTTCCGGAGTTGGGGTGCGATGGATGTGCTGGCTTTGTTGATGTGGTGTGGGCATGGATCTGACTGAGATCCGGAGTGGATGGTGTTCATGATTTTGATGGTGTCATCGTCGTTGATGTTGGTCCAGTAGAGCAGGCGGTTGGTGCGGATGGTGGTCGTGGGGGCAGAGGTCTCAGTGGTTGTCGGGCGGTCGTGGCATTGAAACTGTCGTGCATGTCTGTGATCTTGCGGTGGAAGAAGGGGGCCAGCGAGTCGCACAGGTCTTGTGAGGGTGGGACGTCATTGGTGTTGGAGCTGGGGTTGGAGAGTTCCTTCATGATGTTGAAGAGCTCTTTGCTGTTGTGCGCGTTGTTGTCTAGGCGGTCTTTGAAGGAGGCCCTTTTGGCGGATCTGATGAGGTGATGGTGTGTGCGGGTGGCATTCTTGTGGGCGGCGTGGCTGTCCGGTGTTCGTTCACGGAGCCAGCTCTTCTCCAGCTTTCGGCATGTTTGCTTGGAGGCCAGGAGGTCTTCAGTGAACCAGCTGGCTTTCTTGTTGGTATTATTTTTGGAGGGTTTCTTGATCGCGGCGAGGGTGTTGGCACAGTTGTTGATCCACTGTCTGAGGTTGAAGGAGGCAGTGTCAGGGTTCGTATGGTCGGCGGGTGGGCTCTGGGTGAGGGTGGTGGTTAGCTGGTCTTTGGTTACTTTGCTCCAGCAGCAGTGAGGCATCTGTTGGGTGCGGTGGTGCGTGGTGGGTTTCTTGAAGGTGAAGTGGATGCAGCGGTGGTCGGTCCAGTGGAGTTCGGTGGTATGGTTGAAGGAGACGTGGGGGCTTGCAGAGAAGATGGGGTCTAGCGTGTGACCGGCGGAGTGGGTGGGTGTTGTGACGAGTTGTCTGAGTCCGAGGTTGGCTAGGTTGTCGATCAGGATGGAGGAGTTGGTGTCGTCATTGTTCTCGAGGTGGAAGTTCAGGTCCCCGAGGAGGATGTAGTCCGTGGAGGCAAGGGCGTGTGTGCTGACGAAGTCGGCGATGGAGTCGCTGAACTGTGGTCGGGGTCCGGGCGGTCTGTAGATGAGGGTTCCTGTGAGGGGGGTGTTGGGGTAGGTGTCGATCTGGAAGTGCAGGTGTTCGGCGGTGCTGAGGGTGTCGTCAGTGTTGGTCGAGACTCTGAGAGTGTTTCTGTGGACGATGGCGATTCCTCCTCCCGCTCTGTAGGTGTGGTCCTTGCGGGTGATCTTGTAGCCTTCTGGACGGCTATGTCGGGTGCCGAGGCAGTGTTCAGCCAAGTCTCTGTCAGGAAGGCGACGTCTGGGGAGATTAAGTCGAGTAGGTCCCAGAGTATAACGGCATGTTTTCGGGCGGAGCGGGTGTTGAGAAGGATGCATCTGAGGTGGTTGGGTTCTTTCCTGGTCGGCAGCATGGTGGGGCGGATGCTTGTGAAGCTGCAGTTCCGGCAGGTGATAGCTCTGTGGGTGCGCTTCGGGGCGGCCAGGAAGCAGGTGTGTGATCGCCCGGTGTTGAGTGCGTGGAGGGTTCTGGCATCGTAGCAGTGTCGGGCATCGTGGTGTTCGTGGTGTCCAGGGGTCCTGGCGCTGGTCGCAGTCCAGGCACGGACGGGCTGCCTTAGGTGTGCTCTAGCGGCGCTCCAGCAGCGCGCCCGCTGAGCTCGGCCATGTAGCGGCTTCCATATGAGGGGATGTGGGAGGGAGGAGCAGCTGGGAGGCGGAAGCGGGGCAGCGAATGAGATTGCAGGTGGTGGGCCGCAGGGACAAAGCGGCGGGAAAAATGGGAGGGGGCCGGGCAGAACTGGGCACAGGAAGGAAAAACAAGTTTAGGCAAGAAAACAAGTACAGGCACAGAGGAATGAAAACAAGTCTGGGCAAGAAAGCAAGTTAGGCACAGGGGAATAAAAACAAGTCTGGGCAAGAAAGCAAGTACAGGCACAGGGGAATAAAAACAAGTCTGGCAAGAAAGCAAGTACAGGCACTGGGGAATAAAAACTAGTCTGGGCAAGAAAGCAATTACAGGCACAGGGGAATAAAAACAAGTCTGGGCAAGAAAGCAAGTACAGGCACAGGGGAATAAAAACAAGTCTGCGCAAGAAAGCAAGTTAGGCACAGGGGAAAAATACAAGATTAGGGAAAAACAATGCAGGCATAGCCATGCAGCAGCGTGGGGAGTGACCTGCCTGCGAGCAGGGGCATAGGTCGCTATAGCATAGCATTCTGGCATTAATCATTGTGGTTCAGTTCAATTCAACAAATGAGACTAAAACATCTAACAACAATGTTTTGTAAGAGCAGCAATGACATTTTCTCCATCAGCAAAGATTTTACTGTGCCTTCTGTGGCTGGCAGCAACATCATCCACTCAGAAGACCTTTACAACAAGCTCGCAGAATTCTTCTGTAATAAAATCACCTCCATGTACAGCAACTTCGACCCTCAACCTGACCCGGACACCAGTGCAACGCAACTTCCCATTAGGGCCAATCAACGTACCCTGACCTTGTGGCCTGCCGTCACCATCGTCAATATCGCTGCTACCATGTTGACCATCCACTCGGGGGCTCCATATGACCCTTGTTTCCATCTCACATTCACCAAAGGACTCTTACTGATCAGCAAAGCACTAATACCTATTCTTACCACCTCCATTGACTCAGCCACATTTCCAGACACCTGGAAACATGCCACCATAATGCCCCTGCACAAGAAACCACCCGCTGACAAACTACAGACCCATCTCCCATTTACCAAACTTGGCAAAGGTCTTAAGGAAACTAATCAACTGATGCCTCACTGATGACCCCAGCAACCACTAGCTCCTCAACACCACGCAGTCTGGATTCAGACCCAACCACAGTATAGAAACAACACTCATTGTAGTGACCATGAGATCTGCATGATCGTTTACAGAGGGCACACAGCAGCCCTCATTCTCGTGGACATTTCTGCAGCATTTCTCTTATTCCATCCTCATCAGGCATCTGCAAGATATTGGCATTTAAGGACCCACTCTCCGCTGGACCTGCTCCTTAATTTTTTGTATAACTCTTTTTATTGAAAAAAAAAGGCAAAGCAATAAAAACAGCATTTCAATAGTTACATTTTCAGTCAAAAGGTGTTTAGAGCATACTTTACCTTTTCCCATTCTACTGATGAGTGTGAGTATTACACATGCATTATGAAGTGAGTTAAGTTCAGACTTCACAAGGATCCCCATTTACAGGTTCATCAATGAGGGATACAGGAGGGACAAGAGGGGGAGCAAAGATATTTCCACAATAAACATTCCATGTATTCCATACCTGAGACCATTTTTACGACAGCCCCTGGAAACATATACTGTTTTTTCTCGAAACATGCACCAATCCATGTCTTGTTTCCATGAATTTAAGCTAGGGGTTGCCTTTGCCCCCTACATTCTAGCTATGTTACGCTCGGCTATCATGTGCCCCAGGGTAGCCAATATTTTCTCTCTGCTGCTCAGATCCGTAGGTCTCCACATGTTTAACAGACACCTTTTAGCCTCAAGATTTATGTCTAGAACCAGAACTTCTACATACATTTAAGAACATATGCCCAATACTTGATAATGACGGTGCACTCCCACAGAATATGTAGGAACGTGCCTACCCTGCCACAATTTCTCCTCCTACTGGAATCCTCCCTATATCCCATCCAGACCAAAGCTGGTCCTGAGTAGTATATTCTATGGAGAATGTTTAGTTGTATCAATTTGAGCCGTGTTGAAATTGCGACTTCTTCGGATGAGGCAAGTGCCTCCGTCTAATCGTCATCATCCATTTCTGACAGATCATCTACCCATTTTTCCCGGAGTCGCACAAGGGAATCAGAGGCATTTTTAATTAGCTTTTGATAGGTGAGGGATATTGATATCTTGGGCATGTATCTATATAATAGTCTGTCTTGGAGTGGATTTGCTTCAGGTAACAACTCCCCGAATGGTATGCGTGTGTACAGGACATGGCTCACCTGATAAAATCGAAACATTTCTGAATCTGCTAGCTCATATTCTCTTTGCAGCACTGAGAATTCTACCACTTTCCCCTCCTTCCACATGTCGCCCACCCGAGACAGTTCAATGAGGTCCCATTTGTCAAATCTCTTGGTATTTCAAAGGGTTCCCAGCAGGTAAGAGTCCCACAAGTGAGTGGTCTGTGTGATTTTCTTCTCCCAGCCCAAACTCTTGTTAGTGGTATGCCAAGTCTGGACTGAATGTAACGTTGGTCCCGTCAGTCGTAAGTTAGCAAACCTGGAATAGAGTGCGCTAGTATAGGACCAACCCGGTAGGAGTCATCTGTCCATTCGGTATCCCGGATCCTCATACCGCCTGGACATGCCTTGGGTGATGGCTGCCAATTGCGCTGCCCAGTATTTCTTTTTAATATCTGGGAGTCCAATTCCTCCATCATACCAGCCCTGCACCAGTCGGGGAAATGATATTCGTGGTGTGCCCTTTACACATAAAAGAGTTCTTTGTTCTCTCTCTATTGTCGCAAAGTATGTCGCAGGGATCGGAGCTGGTGAATTTTGTAGTATATATATGTATCAAGGTAGGGACATTATATTAAAAAGTGCGGCCCCACCCAGAAGAGACAGTGGGAGAGACTTCTAGTGTACCACATCACCCCTGAAACGATGTATAGGTAGCAGGAGATGTTATTATCATAATACAATTTGGGGTCTCTGGCAATGTAGAGGCCTAGGTATATAAAACCATCTACTGCCTCCTTCACACTACTCCCCTGGGCAGGGGCGGGAAACTCTTTCAGGACATAAATCAATGACTTAGTCCAGCTGATGGTATAGCCAGAGTACCTGCCGAAGGTGGTATAAATATTAAGGACTCTATTTATCGAAGCTCGCGGTGATGCCAAAGATAACAGGATATCATTGGCATACAGGGAGATATGGTCCTCCCATTCCTCTTACCATCTTAACCCTCTTTTGATAGGATCCCTCACCAAGGGCTCTAGCGTAAGGGCCAAATGTAACGGGGATAAAGGGCATCCCTGTCTCGTCCCTCTTCCGAGGGAAAACCTCTCTGAAGGAGCCTTACCCACCCAATAAATCCAGGGCAAAACTCCATCTTCTCCAACACGGCGAAGAGATTGGGCCATTTAATTGTGTCGAACGCCATGGCGGCATCCAGGGATACCACCACCTCGTCCCCTCTTTTATTTTTTTGTTTAACCTGTTTATTGATATTTTATAGACATAAGAAAACATGATACAAATAAGCATTAAAGCAACAAGTACCAGATGGAACAACAGTGCACATTAATAATTAATACATAAAATCCTGGCAGCGTTAGAAAAAGAAAAAAACATCAGCGTGAGTAATGAGTCTCAGGAGTATACAGATGCTTAGCGATAAAACATCATGCTTCCAACAGTGTGTATTAGCCATTACAGTTTGTCATTAATGCAATATCTAACACATCATGCAAGAGAACAACTAGCTCTCCGCAACATGAGAACTGTACATTTCTAGTGGCTCCTGTTGGCTGAGCTATAAAATCACGACTATTATGTAAGTAAACAGATCCACATGATAAAACTATATAAAATCACTCAGAAGATGCAACTGAGAAAAACAATAAGGGAAATAAAGAAAGGAAGGAAGGGGGTCTGGATGGGGGCCAAGGTTTAAGAGGACAATCCGTTTAATAAGGTCACAGCCATTCACACTTAATCCCAGACATACCAAGAAGCAATATCATCCAAAATGAAGAAATGCACTTGGTGCAAAACTCGTAAATGAGTGAGATCACCATGCCCAATATGAGAATTAACTGATCAGAGTCGGATGCAACAGTCGAGTCCTCTGGAATCGAAGCTACCTGTAATTGCATCAGTAGCACTCCTCATGCCGCTGAGATGGGATACTTGGGGAGTCCCAGCATATCCTCTCTTAGCAATAATGTCGCCTCTGCCTTAGCCCAATAAAACATCGAGTGAACCTAGGCTGTGAGTGGAGGGGAATCAATTGACTTCCAGTGACGGGTGACCAGCCGCTTGGCCACCGCCAACCCCAGACCAAGAAAATGAGAGGAGGCCCTGTGCTGTCTTTCTCTGGGAAATATGCTTATGATGCAAGCTCCCAAAGTGTTCGGCAGAGCTCTATCTATGCTGGTGGATAACAATCTAATTACTCTGAGTCAATAAGTCTGAAATTCGGAGCAGGACCATATCATATGGAAGAAATCAGCGTTCACCAATTGGCATCGCGGGCAACAGGCATTTGCCTTATTGAAAATCTTATACATTTTATCTGGGGATAGGTAGGCCTTATGTACTATATAGAACTTGATTAGCCTAAATCTTGCATTCCTATGGATCTGTCTGGGACTTTCCAGCAACGCTCCCCATTTGCCTAGGTGTGAATGGACGTGCAAAATCTGTTTTCCACTTATTGCGCAAGTGAGTTAAAACAGTAAATGTGTATTCTCTAATAGACTCGCAAATCACTTACTGAGGTGCCTCACTGTGCCCAGTACATATTGCAATAGCAAGTGTGTCAGAAGTTCTTGTGAAATATCCCCCCAGTGGTGTCTCAACGTAGCTATCCAGGAGGTGTGTTGTAGGAACTGCCCCGATGGAACACCTTCCTCATCCACTAGAGACTGAAACAGATGTAATGTGCCCTTTAAATACAGGTCCCCCAGAGTATGCACATCAGCCTCATGTCAAACTACCAGTTCAGCAGTACTGGCTCTGCCCTTACCTCTCGGTAGCTCTAGGAGCAGTATCGTGGGCGCTTATGGCGTGACGTGCCTAGTGAGATATAAGGCTCTACGGAAACATGTATGAGCTATCTGCACCAAGAAGGGTAAAGGCATACTTGGTTTAGCACAAGGATGAAAAATGTAGAGAAGCTCATCTAATGTAAGCAGCGGTCCACCGTCAGCTGTATCCTCAAGATTGAGCTCACCCAACCACTTCGCCACCCACTTTATCTGGGATGCCAAATATTAATATTCCAGGTTGGGTATTGCTAACCCACCCTGAGACACCAGCAGATACAATTTAACAAGCACAACCATACAACGAGTATTACACCATATAAAGTCCCTCAGCAGCCTTTCCAGTGGGCGGAAGAATAAGGCCGGCAGAGATAGAAGGAGATTCGCAAGGAAATATAATAACCTGGGCAACACCACCATTCTGATGATTGCCATCTTACCCGTGACAGAGAGGTTAAGCATTTACCAGAAGTCCCCCTGCTGGTGCAGTGCAGTGAGTGCTCTAGATAGGTTGCCATCTAGTAGATCCCAATCTGTGTGATAGATACTGACACCAAAGTACCGAAACACCGCCAGTTGCCAGGCCACCACTGCTCCATCCACCGTCCATTGAGAATCATCAACACCAGTAGTAATGGGAAAAAAAACGTGATTTTCCCAGTTCATCTTCAGCCCGGACACTTTGGCAACAGCCGCAACATGTTGGGCACCGCAGGAGGAATCATCTGTACGTTATTTAGAAAGAGTAAGATATCATCCACGTATAGTGACACAGCATGAGACTCTTCCCCCAGCTGTATTCCCCATTGATCCACCAATTGGCACAAAGCTATGGCCAAAGGTTCTATAGCCAAAGAGAATGTGAGCGGAGAGAGGGGACACCTGCCTGGTTCCCCTCCCTATCGACAAAGGTTTATAGAACAAGGATCCAGAGCGAACCCGGACGGTGGGAGCATCATACAGCAGCTTCACCAGACTAAGGAAGTAGGACATAAACCCAAATCGAACCAACACTGCAAACAGATACTGCCACTCCCTGGTGCTGCAGGCCAGTCCACCACAGCTGTGTGCATAACCCAAAATAACCTACAAATATTTAAAGAGGTGTTGTGAGCCAGGACAAACTCCTTCTAATCCAGATGAACCAATTGTGGAGTAAACAGGGATAGACGACTCGTGAGCACCCCCATCAAAATCCTATAATCTCCATTTATTAGCGCCAAAGGCATCTAGGCGCATATGCTCATGGGAACCCGAACTGGCTTAGGAAGGGTAACCAAAGTGGCTTCTGTCATCAGGGCTGGAAGAGCAACCCCCTCCAATGCTTCCATATAGACCCCCAAGAGGGGTGGACCCAGCTGATCCGCAAAAGTCTTATAAAACTCATCCGGTTCTGGGGCCTTCCCGTTAGGCAAAGCACACATCATTATTTTTATTTCCTACAAGGTAAGAGGTGCATCGAGTTCCCGACGTTGTTCAGGCGTGAGCATAGGAAAAGTGATACCATTCAGAAAGGAACAGATTTCCCTATCAGAGGCAGTGTGGGCGGGTCTGAACAACTGTGCAAAGTGCAAGGTCAGTTCTCTGTGACTCTGATGTTGTGTATATTTAAGCCCACCATCCCGGGAGCGAAGATCAGTGATGAGGCCTGTGGCCTGGTCCTGTTTGATTAACCAGGCCAGTAAAGCACCAGTGCGGGCCCTCTGAATGTGCACCCTCACAGAGAGTTCCGCGTAATTTAGGCATCTCTGGCGCTCTAAGAGTTCTGTGTGTTTTTTACGTGCCATCAGAAGTGGAGCCCTATCCGAAGCAGCACCCACAGTTTCGGATTCAAATCTTAATAGTCCCCGTTCCATGTCATGCAATTCCGAGTCCGCCTGTCTCCTCATATTACAACCCAACCCCAGACATTTCCTTCTCATCCTGAGCTTCATAGCAGCCGATTTCCCATACATGATAAGGCTGTTCCCGCATTGTGCTCAAAATACTAACTGAGAGCTTCTCCCACCCCGTCTCTAAACAGAGAATCCTCCAGCATCGACGGCTGTAGCCGCCACGTAGGAATTGCAGGAAGTCCAGATTCCCATGCCAGTGACTCATAGTGTGGATTGTGATCGGAGTGGGTACAGCCAAAATATTCCGAAACCAAGACATATGGGAGTAGGGTGGGAGAACCAAGAAACCTGTCTAATCGGATATGTACATTTTGTGATACAGAGTAAAAGGAATACACCTGCACCTTAGGATTTAGGTGTTGCCAAATATCCACCACCCCCAACCCCGAGCCCACCCACTCAAGACAGCCAAATTGACTGTGACTGTGGTAGGTGTAAGGGGGGAAACGATCTGTCTAACCCATCATCCAACAAACTATTGAAGTCTCCACCAATCAGTCACTGGGTCTCACACATTTAGCAAGAGCTAGGGAGAGTGTCTCAAGGAATGGGTTTAAGTCCATATTAGGAACATAGATATTACCAAGCAACACATAACGACCATCCAGCCTACCCCGTAAGAATACATATCTGCCCTCTTTGTCAAGTACTACCTCCTCTGCTGTGAAAGGTGTGCCTGGGCGAACCCATATTAGTACCCCACATGCAAATAGTGAATAATTGGTAGCGCACACTTTGTCACTCCATTTACTTTGTAATTTAGCCACTTCCGCACCATCTAGATGCATCTCTTATAGTAGGGCTACATGCACCTGATGTCCTTTAATATAAGAATAGACCACATATGACAGAGATGATGTTCAAACACCCCTCACATTCCACGTAAGTATCATGTAATCAGTCATGTCACTGCAACAGACAGCCACCACTCGTGACCCAACCCCCAACCGATACCAGTGCGGGCCAGCAAAAAACTGTGACGTTGTCGATACCCCCTAGAGAGGCTATTAGGATAGTAAAAAGGGTAAACACGCTAACATGGCAGTGAAAAAACTGTATCAGAGTGGCCCCCATAAACCAGAGATGTCGCCCAAACCTATCTAGGATGCAAACTATCCATGAAACCAACTGATACCCTGTGGTAGGGATGAACGTAGGGGGTGAACGGCCTAGCAGAGCGCTCCATAGCGGAAACCCCATGTGTCACACATGTGAACATGAAAGTGTGCAGATAACTAAGAAGAACCAAACAGCTATACATCAACACATAAGCAAGTACATTAATGCAGATCCCTTAGCCCTCCACCCCACATGGCAAGTACAACTGAGCTGCTACAAAGTCAATAGTTTGTGATGAAAACACCAAAGTCTCAGCCTGCATACGATACCATAAGAAGTCTGAGGTGTGAGGTCAGGCATTCACAGCAACACCACATCAGATAGTTCAACTGCTGATGAGCCCTCATCCTCTGACGAGTGGGGCAGAGTACCCCCACGCTGACCACCGCCACTGGTTACGCCGATTGCTCCACTTCCCGAACCGCTGCCTGTCTCTCCTGCCGGATCGGGTCCTGTCCAGGAGCCACCAACACACCAGAAGACCACCTCTTGGATCATTGCTGACGAATTTCCACGTTGTTCAACTCTTTCCCATGAATTGGCCCGTAGTTTCCAACCAGTCCTAGGTACCCTGCTGTCTCTCAAAGAAGCATACTTTTCCATCTGAAACTACTCTGAGCTTTGCCGGATAAAGTAAGGAATATGCCACATTGAGTTGACAAGGCTTCTGCTTGACCGGGAGGAAATACCCCCATTGACGCTGGACCCTAAGAGTGTAGCCCGGGTAGAAGAGGATCCTAGTATTGCAAATGTAATTTCCTCCAATTTCCTGGTTTCATGCAGAATCATGTCTCTATCTTTAAAATGTAGTAGCTTGAAGATAAGAGGGTACGCTCCAGAGCCCGGTGGCGGTTTTCTACCCGGAATGCGATGTGCCCTCTCTATTGTGAAGAAGTGAGAAAAGGAGGAGGAAGGAAGAATACCCTTTAGCCATTGTTCCAAGGAAGCTACAGTGTTCTGACTCTCCGCCCCCTCCGGCAGCCCACTCAGGCATATATTATTCCACCTAGAGCAGCCTTCGGCATTCTCCATCCTGTCCTCGAGGAATCAAATACGAGCTTCATGTGTATTTGGTTGTTTTTCCAGGAAATCAGCAACCGGTTTGAGCTCAGAGACCTCCTGCTCCACATCCGTGACTCAATCCCCTAGCCTCCGATGGTCAGCAAGTAATAATGTAAGGTCCAGTGCTGCCTTGTCTATCTTAGACTCCATTAATTCTCTAGTACATTCTATGGCATGCAAGATTGCGCCCTGTTGGTCAGTTGGAAGGCCCTGTTGAGCAGGCAGAGCGCTGTATCCATGTCCACTGAACTCGCAGCCTGGGAGGAAGACCTCAACCCAACACCCCTGGTGCGACCCATGAGGTCAGTTAGTATTGCTGATACTAGCCAGGAATATAAAGGCGCAGCAGGCCAGAGAAGCACCCTCTGCACTCTATGTGGCCCATAGTGAAGGGAGGGAGAACACACACCAATGCTCCACTCCCCGAAGCAGACTCCGTACACAAAGCGTAGTGCTCTTTTACGCAGTGTCCTCCCCTGTATTCACTCCCACAGTCACCTGCAGCCTTGCTGACCTTATTCCTCTCTGGGTGCCTCCGTGAGTTTCTGTGACACGCAGCCCGTGAGACGGGCACTCCAACTTCAGCCACCCCTGCTGTGCCTCGGTGAGACACCAGACGAGAGAAGGAGAGTAATAAATATCAGACCGCCGGCCGTGTATCACACCGGCATGCCACTGAGGACCTTGACCCAGCAAGTAGGAGGCTCTCACCTCTTTCACTCCTGAAGGCCACCACATGCTCTACACCTCTGCCTACGCAGCCGGATCGCCATAGACACCATTTTCTCAGCCGCACCTAAGCCCGGATCACTCCCAAGCACCGTGCTCACTATTTCACGGGCCCGCGGCAGCGAATACTCCGTTTCCGGTAGTCACCCAGTGACATCCTATGGCCCTTGAAGTCAGCTATGCGTCAATATCAACAGCGATCCCCTAGTGCAGAGCCTGCTTCCCGCTGTTCACAGCCTGCGCTCCGAAATTCCAGCTGCGGCCTTCACTATAAGTCCTCACGAACCTCCGAGATGAGACCGGGCCCCTCAGCGCCAGTCCAGATGGTGTGTCTGGCCGCTACTTTGTTTAGTCCAGCATTACGTTGCAGCACTCCACAGCCGTGCGGTCCAAGCCCCCCGTCCAGAGCCGCTCCCGTAGTCGGGGCTTCTGCCGTCTCCGCAGCCGATAGGCCGCTCCCCCTCTCCAGCAGTCGATCGTGTGCACAGCGGTTTCTGTCTGCACAAAAACAGCCTCCCACTGCCAGCGAGTCTTGTCCTCAATATCACCATTGGGAATGTAGCATCTTCATGTATTAATGCGGCAGATAATGGGGATTCAGAGCAGAGCAGCCCGAGCACCCGTCTGCCATGGTGCCCTCACAGGCCATGCCCACCACCGCGTCCTCTCTCAATGTATCCACCCTACCCAGTACTCCATGGAGTCTGCAAAGGTATAGAGAGGTATTTCTGGAAGGCATGAAGCCGGATTGGTCCGGGTGGACCAGCCTACTGATCTCCGTGACCAGACAACAATTTAGCAAAAATCTTGGTTTTGGCATTAATAAGCAAAATGGGTCTATATGATGTGCACTGATCTCTGGGCTTGCCCTCCTTATATATAACTACAACTGTGGCAAGCCATTGGTCCAGGGGAAGTTGGCCAATCTCTCGACTTTCCTCATGAATCAGTTTGAGGTAATGGGCTATTTTATCGGGCTTTAATTTATAGAGTTCTGTAATGCCATTGGGGCCCATCGTTTTCCCTGAATGCGAGTCCTTGATAGCCTTTGCCACCTCATCGTCAGTGATTCCGCTTTCGTGGAAGTCCCAGTCATTCTGATAGGGTGGTTAGCATTATATCGGTTAGTGGAGCCCTCGAATCTTCCATTGGAAAGATAGTTTGAGATTTGTAAATCCGTGTATAATATTTGGCAAATTCATCTGCCATGGACTGCGTGTCTGTAATTGTCTCCCCAGTCTCATTTGTAAGTTCCGTGCCCAGCCGGTTTGCCTGATCACATTGGTCAAGCCACACCAGTAATTTAATAGCTCTGTTCCCTAGCTCGTATATTCTGCCGAGTTTATCCCTGTGCTTAGTTTTGGCTCTTTCTGTCGCGACACTTTTATACTCTTCCTTCTTGAGTTTAAGCTTATGTATAATGTCAGGCTCTCCCGGCATCAACAACTCCCCTTCTAGTTTTGGAATCTTCTCTTCCAGATTAGTAATTTCATCTCTTTTTTGGCCCGAGCTATCTGAGAAATTGCCTGCCCCGTACCACAGTCTTGAACGCCTCCCAGAGTGTCCATTGCCAATCCCA